>NC_091284.1:638809803-639112833 GCF_032444005.1 Ranitomeya imitator
TTCATTTCCCCCCTTCTTTCACATGTCTGTTTTCTGTTCCACCTTTTTTTTCCATCAACCTACTCCTCCCATGCCATTCATTAGCCTCACACTATGCAGATTGCTATGCCGTACCCACTACACCTCCTCTCAGTGCTCATAGGGCGGTTAACCTCTACACACTCCCACATCTGGGCATTACCATGCCCTTACTAGCCTGCAGCGCCATCTGCGCATGCGCGGCTCTCTCTGTAACATGACGCCGCGTCATTTCCGGTCCGGGAGCGCTCACTTCCGGTCCGGCGGTATTTCAGGGAGACACCGCTGTCTACCCTCACTTCCTCTCCTGTTCATCGCAGCAGCAGGGCGCGGGAGCGCCGCTGATCCCACACCTATACACAGGACTTACAGGTATTACGGCGCTTGTCCCCTCATCTCCCTTCCAGGCATTATCGCACACTCACCTATGGGTACCTTTACGTTACAGGCCATCCTTAAGCATGACGGCTCCTGTTACCAGCCTTCCTACACCCGGGACACATAGGCCTTATACTGGCCCTACTTTAAGGTATCCTACAGCGCTTTTTGCATTCCCAATGTGCTTAATATATTAGGGGGTTTGTTTTCCATTAAAACCACGGCCCTCCTTTTACCTCTTTATCATGACTTTTTAGCAATTACGATGCCGCTCTGAGACCTTCACTTGCATCCCTCCGTTTACCACTAGATTCATTAGTATGGGGACTCTACCATTAGTTTTATAGATACCACCTTGTTCATATTTATCCCCTGGGTTAGACGTTACTTGTTTGGGATCTCCGGACCCCTTTCTCCCACATACGAGTTTAGTATTACTCCTCACTGTATACTGTCCAGCTACCTATACATTTTATGTTTTATCATGACGACAGGTTATGCTTTAGAGGAATTGGTCGCCTACCTTCTACTATTGCCACTCTTGTCTATTTGTATCATAGGATCAGAGGTAAAATACTTATGTTCTCCTTGCCATTGCTTACCTAATGTAATCATAGTAGCGGACGCTGCTCCTTACCGCCAGCCCTCCACCATTATTGGCGGCTTTTAAAATTTGATGTACCACTGTATATATTGTTTCCTTTGCATGTTTGTTGGTTTGTTTTCTTTTTTTAGGTAGTACTTATTAGTTGTTTATCCAGTGTGGTTTTTTCGTTTATGATTATTATGTTATATGACATACAGCCACTTATGTTGTCTCCTTGTCTCCCCAGTAAAACCCCATGAATAAGACCCAGGAGGGTCGAAACGTTGGGTCTCTGTCTGTATATATTTCTGTCTACAAAAATCTGTGGCAACTTTGAAATTCTTTGTTTAAATAAAACCTGGCATATACCTTTTTTCGCATCATACCAGTATTGTGTGAGGTAATTTTTCTCTATTTGGATTGACTGGACCACACGGTCCGTTTTACCAGCACCTGCTTGTCCCTGACCTGAGTGCACACCATTATCCCTATATATGCCACAAATATAAATGGCATGTGCATGCTGCATAATAGGAGAAAATGATCAAAAAAATATGTAAAATATCTAAAAAATAAATGAAAAATGGGTGAAAAAAATTTTTTGAATGAAAAAAGGGGGAAATAATCCAATTTATTGAATAATAATTGCTGCTAAAAATAAAAACTTTTATTATTAAAACATCTAATAGTGAAACTTAAAACCTGTAAATATTCCCCTACAATAAAATGGTGCAAGCACTAATTAAATACAATAAAATCCATAAAATCAAACATAGGCCTGTTTATATATTACAGATTGTACGCCACTCTGTCACTGCACCATACAAATGCATGAGAAAGGTGTATTAGAGCTTGTAAGTGAACCCCACCTAATTACATCTAGTGAGGCTACTCATATGCATTATAAATAATCTAAAATGCATTGTAGTGCTACATGACGTGTCTAACTACCACTCCCGCCATTAAAATGCGTGTAATTCAAAATCATGATTGAGGCCCCTAGGGGTAAGGCAATCTAACATGAATATCCATTCTGACTCTACTTTGGACATTTGTTTCAGGAAATTGCCCCCCCTCCTATTTTGATGGACTTTTTGAATCCCACAAAAACGGACATCCTTCATATTGCCATTATGTTGCTCCTTGAAGTGACGGGATAGGGGGTGACCTAGGAACCCCTTCTGAATATTCCTAAGGTGCTCCTTAATTCGTACCATGAGTCTCCTCTTTGTTCTACCCACATACAGTTTGTCGCACGGGCATAGAATCAAATAAATGATACCTGTTGAGTAACAAGTGATTAAATATCTCTGTTCCAGCAGAGTCTCTGAATGTGGTTTGGCACCTCCTCTCAATACCTGTTTGTGTGCAGCAATAGCACCCTCCACAAGGCATAAAACCCCCATTAGGTTTAGATTTCTGACTAGCCAGCGGACCCTGAGCATTATAAGCCAATTTGGCTGTGGGAGCAAGCAGATTGGTCAACGTACGAGCTTTTCTGTACACAAATCTGGGATGCACAGGTAGATGGTCCCCTATGATCCTATCCCTCTGGAGGATTGCCCAATGTTTCCGAATAATCCCCTGGAACTGCCTATACCCAGCATGGAACTGCGTTATGATGGGCAGTTGTTTGATTTGATCAGAAATGGGTATTATTCCCTGGGGTACAGATTCGGGTTTATGTATCAAGGTGCTCCTTGGTATAGCTCTGACTTCATTAGCTGCTTGTTCCACCAGTGGCATAGGATAACCTTTTTCCAGAAATTGTTGTGTGAGATGTTCTGCTTCTGAATCAAAATCCTCCAGATTGGTACAATTGCGTCGAATTCTGGTAAATTGTCCCTTTGGAATGTTGGTGAGCCATACCGGAAGGTGGCAGCTGCTGGTATGAATGAAGCTATTAGAATCCACCTCCTTCCGGTAGCATTTGGTGCGAAGATGGCCATCTTCAATAAAAATAGTCAGATCCAGGAAGTTAATAGTACTGTCACTTATGGTGGGTGTAAACTCTAAGCCGAAGTTGTTAATGTTCAGGCCACAGATGAATGAGTCCAAGTCTGCCCTAGACCCCTCCCAAATCAGAATGACGTCGTCAATAAATCGACGCCATAATACCACCCCCGTACGAAGCTGGCCTTTATCATAGATGGCTGACTCCTCCCACTTGGCTACATATAGGTTAGCAAATGCAGGAGCAAAACGTGTCCCCATTGCCGTTCCCCATTGTTGTAGAAAAAAACGGCCCTCGTACACGAAATAATTATGTTGGGCAATGAACATAATGCACTCCTGTATATACTCGATTTGGATTGTGGAGTACATGCCCAATTGGTCAAGAAAATATCCGGACGCCTGGCAACCCATCTCCTGA
The DNA here is from genome assembly GCF_032444005.1 of Ranitomeya imitator. NCBI lineage: Eukaryota > Metazoa > Chordata > Amphibia > Anura > Dendrobatidae > Ranitomeya > Ranitomeya imitator. Next base: position 638,813,160 of record NC_091284.1, read on the forward strand.
TTAATGACAGTGTATAAGGATTTAATGTCCAAGGTTACTAGAATGTATCTGGGGTTCCACTTTATTGTCTCTAATATCTCCAGGGTATGACCCGTATCTTTCAAATATGTTGGGATAAGGGACATACATTTTTGTAAATGGGTGTCCACGTATTTGGACAAATTGGCCGTAAGGCTACCAATGCCTGAGATGATGGGCCTCCCTGGAGGATCCACCAGGCTTTTGTGTACCTTGGGTATGTGGTAGAAGAAGGCCACATTCGGATTGGAATTGATGATGAACATCCATTCTTTTTTGTTGAGGATACCCAGTGATTTCCCCTTTTGGCCTAAGAGGTTCAATTTCCTCACATACTGTGGCGTGGGATCACTGCATAACCTTTTATATGTAATTGTGTCACCCAGAAGTCGTTCCGCTTCCTCTTGATACTTCATCCTGTCAAGAATCACAATTCCGCCACCCTTGTCCGCCGGGCGGACAATAATATCATTGTTCGTTTGCAGATTTTTTAGGGAGGTCCTCTCTCGAGAATTTAAATTACTAGATGTATATATTCTTTTCCCTTTCTGTAGTTTCCTAATATCTGCGGTCACTAAGGTGTCGAAAGTGTGGAACACATTCGAGTATTCCTGTATGGGGTTAAAGGAAGACGGATTGGATAATGTGGTATGGATGAATTTGGGTGTTTCTAGGGTGCCGGCCACAGTAGCCATACGTTCTCTTTTCAAAAAGTACTTCTTCAGAGCCAGATTGCGTAGAAATTTTTTCATTCCAATATACAAATCAAATGGTTTGGCAGAGGTAGATGGGGCAAATTTTAGACCTTTTTGCAGGAGGGATATGTCATTATCCGTTAGCTGATATGAACTCAAGTTGTATATTTTTTGGGAGTTTGAAACCATACCCCCTATTTTCTTTTTGGTGAATTTCCCTCCCCTTTTGCCTCTTTTGGTTTTGAAGGTCTTGCCCCCAAAAAATCCTTACTAAGTGGTGTATATCCCCCTGTTCCTTTCGTACCTTTGGATGTTGGGGCAGGGCCTTTCCCCTTTGTATTGGACTTAAAGCTTTTACTAATTGTGTTTTTTAATGTATATGTCCTTAATTTAGTGGATGTGGTTTTTTTGGGGAGATTGGATACTCTCCCTAATCCCAGGCCCGCCCCTACATTGTCTATTGTCCTTGGCCGAGCGTTACTTGAGCACCCCTCTCCCACCGGAGATGAGGTAGCGTGGTCCTCACCCCTATATGTTGTTAAAGGGGTGAAATGATTGGAGACCGGAACAGGGGTAATCTGATCGTTATGATTAGGTGGTGGACTAGTTTCCATAACTGATGGTTTATCAGGATAAATAGAAATTTCTAAGGTTTTGTCCGGGTCAATGGGATCAAGGGGGATCCTGGATGAATTATCAACCCAATTCGGAGGGCTGGATCCTGGGATATGTCCTCTACTCTGTACTGGTGTATACTGGGTTGAGTTGGATTCAGCATATGATGATAAATTAGTAGCACTTTCTGTCCCCAAACCTTGTCGCTCTGAAATGTACTCATCCAGAACCATCAGCTGGCTGAAGCTCAGTTGATGATCTCTACTGGATTTGTGTTCCCTGACACGCCGTGTTAGATCATTACTAAGTATTTGTGTGTATATATTGCTTTGATCCTTACAGAAAGTGGCACATGTTCTGTGGCTACCAGCAGCTGGGTTATTGTATTAGGTTATCCCCATTTCTTGTAGTGGGTTTAGGTGCTGAGCGCCGGTGACAGTTTGTTTTATACATACAATATATGTATTTATATTCATATATATATAATATATATATATATATATATATATATATATATATATATATATTAAAACAATAAATATTACATAAAACTAAAAATGACAAACAATATAAAAATAAGGATAGAAATACATGGTCAATTCATAGGTGTAGAAAAAGTAATGAACCACACATCCAAAACGTATACATTCATCTATTGCAGCTAAGCAAAAATCTTCAAAACTAAACATGAGGTTCTTATATTAAGATTCTGATCAGACTGTATGATGCCCACTACCACATCAGTGGGTCCCTGACCTAAATGTGGATGTGGACCCATCTGCTAGCCAAACCGCAGAGGATTTCCACCTATTTTTGCTCTCAGCTCACAGTTTGAGAACATGTGGAAGATGAGACGCTTTTTAGCTGTTTTCACTTGGTAATGGTGCTGTATGGCAGTCATAGTTGCTGTAGGCCCATTCCTTTTTCTACAGCTAGGAGATGCTGTACCTTTTTATTGTAAATAAGGCATTCACATTTGGGATCATTGCTTTAAGCGCCTTTAAAAGAGAAATTGTTTTTGAAAAATCAGTCTGTCCTGGAACTCTAACTGTGGCTAGTTGAAATCTGTGGTGAAATGTGACAACTATACAATTTCCCTGTAGGAACTTAGCAGTATAAATTAATTATTGCATTTTGTCCAGTAAAATCAAGGGAACCGTCTTTAAAATGCAACAGTATGGTGGAACATAGGCTGAACTGGATGGACAAATGTCTTTTTTCGGCCTTACTAACTATGTTACTATGTTACTATGTTACTATGAACATCCAGGTAGAGAAATGCTCTTTTTATAATCACAGGGCTAACTATTAGATGTGGATTCTTCATATAGGATTCCCTTTATTAATTAGTTTTTTTAGCCCATCTCGGCCCATCTAACTATGATAACACATCTTTGTTAGGCTGGGTTCACATTGCGCTCGGGCAGTCCGTCTAACGGACACGTTTTTAAGTACTAAAAACGCAATGTAATGGACATTGTAACGCACCCATAGACTTTCATTTGTATGACGCATCGTAACGCATGTCAAAATTGGCATGTGTTTGCAACATTCCATTTTTTTATGACGTACCTTCGAACGAGGCCTGCAGCGTTTTCGGGTCCGGTCAAGCTAACGCAAGATTAACGAAAGCGCTAATTCTGCTATTCAAGTCTAATGCTAATGCAGCCAGATGCAAATCAAGCAAAATGTCCAAATGAAACCATATGTTGGACTGCGTTAATGAGGGTGGTGGGTGGTCCATGAGGGTCCATGTGGTCATGTGACAGGAAATATGATTTCAGCCATTTTGGAGCATATACTCTGCCAGCACATATTGTGAAAACGCGAACAGCACAGTGTGTGTGTCTTGCAAGCGATTAGAGGCAATGTAAGTACAATTCTATGTAACTATTATTCTGTGTACATCATTTGAGTGTGTAGTGCCTGTTGGATGTGTGTGTACTAAATGTATTGTTTTGTTTGTACACAGATGTCGGATAGTGAGGGATCAAGCAGCAGCTGCGTGTCTGCAGTGTTCTCTTCACAATCGGTATGCTTTCGATTTAAAAAGCCACAATAATGTTGTGTGTCACTCCAGTGTATTGAGGTAATAATGTGTAATCATCTTTTTATTGCAAATAGGAATCTTCTGATCCCGAACCTGCCAGGCCAACCCCCCCAAAAATTGGCAAAAGTGACAAAGAAGGTACATGCCACACATTTTGTGTCTTTAATTAACACATAAATTACTTGATACAAGAATGGTATTTTTTTTTACTACACCATAGGTTGTTGAAAAGGGGAAAAAAAGAAACAGCCTCACCATCTGTCTTCACCTCACCTAGAAGTGGTAAATATCACTCAAAATGTTCCTTTTTGACCCCCTAAAAATAGTACATTTTTTAAATTATTTTTTTATTAAAAAATCAAACATACAAAAGAAACATAACACTAGAAACATATATATAAAACTATGTTTAAAACTATGGTTAAAAAACTACATAACACTAGGGGAAGCAAATCCGTCCATATGGGATCAAAGTGACAGCTCCCACCACGATATTATTAAAAACCGGACGTTGTGGGAGAAAATAATATGCCAGTTGGACCCAGGATATTTGAATAAGACCGCAGCGTCTAGGAAAAAAATTGGTAAATATTGCTGAACTTAATTTGCAAAATGTAAAGATTGCAAGCTGACAAATAATTATTTTGGTTTTTTTTCTTAAAAGCCGATGCTGTCCATACCCGGTGGAGATCCATTAGAGATCAAATTGTACGGGACATCCGCAGCAGCCAAATCACCCCCAGTGGATCTGGTGGCAAACGTGTCACCCATTATGTTCATTATGAGCAATTGTTGTTTCTACAGAAAACGTTGTCCCAGCGCTCGTAAGTAAAAAGCTTCGGTGTGAGAGATGAACAAGTTTTGTAATTAAAATCTCTTAAATAAATATTTTTTTGGGCTATAGAACGATATGCAGTACCACTGTGCCTCGAGAGGCAGAGGAACCGGAGCCATCTCTACAGGAAACAAGCCAGCAGACGGGCGCTGAAGATGTGTCTGGCCTGAGCGAGCGACAATCAATGGAGAGTAGTACTGTGGCTCCTGTTGTCAGTGCCCGTTTGCAAGCACACCGCGGACGCAAACGATCATCTGCCAAAGATGAAGTCGATGCTATAATTGTAGATGGACTCCAACGGTTAGAGTATCTGTGTCGCAGTGAACACAGAGATCTAAGGTGGGAATTTACGGAATTGCAATCCCGTGACTCTGTGTATGCAGCCAATGAGTGCAAGCTCCTGCTTTTGTCATATGTGCCTGTAGTTCAAAATATACCGATGCACAGAAATATAATGTTTAGGCAAAGACTTAATGACCTAGTCAAGGAATTTTTGGGCCCCCAGGAACCCACTTCCTCAAGACAAAGAACCATGGACATGCCATCATACAAACCACAATACAGAGGCCAGGGTGAGCCGAGTATGGAAATGCAAAGGCAATGTAGCAGTCCAGCGTACAGTTGGGCAGACAATACTACTGTTAAAACAATCACCAAACTTTGGCAATTCCTGTGTTTAAATTGTTTGTGTTAAATTTTTTGTGCACCCAAGTTAATCGTGTATGTTTTTGTTCATCCCTATGGGATGTCATGTGTAAAAATGTCTACAAACAACCCGGTTTGACTAAAAGAATGTCTTCAAATTTTTTTTAGTAAAGTTTATTATAACTATTATATTATTATATAATTAATACTTATAAATATTATAATTTATTATAGCTATTATAACATTTCATAGTCTTGCATGGATTGAACTTTTTACAATTGATTAAGGTAATTTAAACAAATTAAAAAAAAAAAAAGGGGGGGTTCATGTCTGGAAACAAAATTGTGCAGGCAGATGCATGCCTTCACTACAAGGTCCACATTTTCAGGTTGCAGTTGCATGCAAGTTAATAAGATACGCCATTTTAAGGTCAAAATACCAAAGGCACATTCCACATAATGTCTTGCCCAGTTCAAACGATAATTAAACATGCATTTTGTGTAGTTTAGACTACGGCTTGAGTACAGTTTTAGGAGATTGCACCTGAGTTGGAATGCCTCATCCCCAACTAAAACATAGGGCAAACTTGGGCCTTCGGTCCCCGGAAGAGGTCGTGCTGAGGGTATGTTGAAGTTATTGCTGTACAAACATTTCCCCATGTTGGACTCTTTGAAGACTCTGGAATCGTTTGTCCGTCCATATGCACCAATATCCACAGCAACAAAACGATATCTAGCATCCGCTATAGCCATCAATACAATGGAAAAGTATTTCTTATAGTTATATAATAGGGATCCACTATGCACTGGTTTCTGAATCCGAATGTGCTTGCCATCCACGGCACCAATACAATTGGGGAAATTAGCCACATCCTCAAAATGTTTGGAAAGCGATAGCCACATTTCTGTTGTCGGGGTTGGTAGCACAAGTGGTTGTAAGTTGTTCCAAATGACATCACAAGTTTCATGAACTAGTTGGCAAACGGTTGATTTCCCCAGTCGAAATTGAAAATGCAGTGACGCAAAAGATTCTCCGGTAGCGAAATATCTGTTGGCAATCAAAAAAAAAAAATTAGCACTATGGATATATTGATAAGATTTTAAAGAACAACCAAAATAAAGGCAAGATAAAATGGAATTGGACAAGTGCCAAAGTGTGCATAATTAAAAGACATGCTCCATGATAAATTACATCCTGTCTTTGTCAATAGAACAATCTTAAAAAAGCATAATTGCCTCAGAGAGTTACCACTAAACGTTGCTCCACACAAATACTATCACGGAAAGTGCTGCGCTGATGATGTATCTCATCCTTCACATGTGAGAGCAGTATATCAAAGGTTTCAATGTACAGCAGAAGATAACGTTGAAATTTAAAGGGATGATCCTGAAGCTGAACATACAGGGTGTGAAAGGCACCATATGTATTCCATAAAAAAATCAGTTCATGGATCCAATATCTCCTTTGGGAAATACGCCTTCTCCGCCAAAGTCGCAACTGCATCAAGCAAAATCTAACAAGCTCAGACAAAAACATCTTGCTAGCAGAAGTTCACTCAATGCTTGCAAAATGGAGAATGGTTTCCATACACACCCAACGCTGAGATAAGAACACAAAAAAAGAGAACAACTTTATTGACAGTGCCTGAACCCAGACAAACGGATGCTTCACGAAAGGACATCAAAATGACATAAACGCAGTCACGTGCGTTAACGCAAGCGTTAACGTGAAGCTAAATGTTCACCAAATTTGGCTCATTTCTGGACATGCGTTTAACGGATCCGTTAAACGGATTGTACTAAACGCAATGTGAACCTAGCCTTAGTGATGAGGGGACTCGTATAAATTAGAATTCTTTCACCTGACCCAAACTTTATTCCAAAGTTCGGTTATGGTTGAAACGTCGCATTTGGCACAATAAAGGATTTTTTTACTTCACCTGGATTGGATGCTGTCCTTCACTTTGCTATGGAAAGTCAACTCACCAGTTCCATGGTTCATCCACGCACGGAGCCACCCTGATCAAAGGCATAGTCAAATTGCAAGCAGAAACAAATGGTTGTGTCCAGCATAGAAATTCATATGAATAAAACTTCACGTTTATTTAGAACTAACATGGTCTCAGGCTTGTACAAGTTGTATGGTCCCTGTTAAACTACCGATGTGTTTTGACCTGTAAGGTCTTACTCATGGTAACTAGTGATGAGCAAACGTGCTCGCCACTACTCGTTACTCGCCCGGGTATCACTATGCTCAGTGAACTCGGCGAGCACCGAGTATTTCTGTGATTATTCGGCGAGAGCTCGGGTCTCTGCCCTGCAATTCTGGTGCTCTTCAGAGCATCAATGACAGTGCAGGGATTGTCAGCCATGCACTGTAATGCCGCAGCCATCTTTGCTGTTGTATTACAGTGATTGGCTGGCCGGACAGCATCATAAGGTCTATAAGAGACCTGACGCCGCCCTGTTCGCTGCATTCTGCACCGGACTTAATGAGTGTAGGGAGAGCTGCTGCTGAGATAGGGTCAGAATCATGCTTTTAAAGGGAACCTGTCACCCCCAAAATCAAAGATGAGCTAAGCCCACCAGCATCAGGGGCTTATCTACAGCATTCTGGAATGCTGTAGATAAGCCCCTGTTGTATCCTGAAAGATGAGAAAAAGAGGTTAGATTATACTCACCCAGGGGCAGTCCCATTGTGGTCTGGTCTGATAGGCGTCACGGTCTGGTCCGGGGCCTCCCATTTTCTTACAATGACATCCTCTTCTTGTAGTCACGCTTCCTTTTTTTCGGGATTGTTACCAATGTGCAGTGAGCATTTCATTTAGCAAAATCTCCCATCCTTCTTGGACATTTCTGTCCTTTAGAATATCCAGCCATTGGACCCTTCCTACCCTCCTTAAAATCTGCCTTTCTAAAACCCATCCTTAAAGTCTTCCTCCTGGCTGGTCTTCCTCCTCTTGTAATCCAAAAATTTGAGGATATTATGATTGCTGCCTCCCAAATTCTCTGCCACCTTTACTTCCTCAACTATTTCCTCCCTGTTGGTAAAAATTAGGTGCAAGCTTCAGTGATGATTATGGCATCATATCTATCTTCCTGTTTTAGCAGCTCCAATTTACCTTGTTTGTTTCCCATGATCTGTGCATTTGTATTTACTAGTGATGAGTGAATAGTGAAATATTTCGATTCAGGAAAATCAGCATAAATAATTTCTAATATCCGTGTAATCGTACCGAATAATGAATCCAATGCAAGCCAATAGGAAAGCTGAATAATTTTCTACTGGACCCAACAAACCGGTCTGGGGGCTTGAGAAAAAAGCTGAAATGGATGGAAAAAATGTCTAAAACTAAATGGAAACTGCATGGAGAAGATGCCTGCATGCCTTTCTGACTCACATATGGTATCTGGGAATAATGTTGTCAGACTATTACTCTGGTTTTATGGATTTGTGAAAAGACCTATCTTTAAGATAAAAGAGACATTTTTTCCCTTCATAATTACATTTATATAAAAATTATACCTCTCCTTTAGAATGTGTTCATATGGAGTGTTTTGGCTTTAGTATTTCCTTTTGCACTTCTGAGTGCTCTCACTCCTACATTTGGCAGATCCCTCCCTCATTCAAAATTATTAGCTAGATAGTGGAATACATATTCCTGATCACTTTAGAATGCCAGCTAAAACATGTCCATTTGAATTTTGGACTTCACCCGCCACCACCACAACATCCACCGCTACATCATTATGAGACCCTCACTTCACATTTTCAGAGGACTTGCAGGTGCCGTGAAACCTGAGTTTGGGAAGGGCCCTCAGGGGACCCGGTATCATACATTTGGGAGAGTTCTCACTCCTATATTTGGAAGGTCCCTCCCTCATTCCAATTCTTAGCTAGATAGTGGAATACATATTCCCCATCATTTTACAATACCAGGTAAAACATGCCCATTTAAATTTCATTATGCAGCCCTTGCATCACATTTTCAGAAGGCCAGCAGGTGCTGTGAAACCTGAGTTTTTTGAGCTCCACAGTTCATTTTGGCCACTGGATGCCAATGGAGCCACTGCCATAGCTGGTGAAGCCGCTGTAAGATGAATTTAATACAGCAGTTGGGGGACCTGTATGACCAATGTCAGAAAATTGGATTCTGACAGACACAAAAGCATTAGAATTAAATTCTGAATAAAGTGTATGTAAGCTAGGGCCTGTATTGCGGTCAGTCAGTCAGGCCTGAAACTCTTGTCCGAAACATGTAGAAGCCTCATTTTATTTGGAAGCAGCCTCCGCAAGGGAAAGAGACAGGAGTGCCATTGACCAATCTGCACAAGCCTACGCACTTCTGGAAAATACCCAACCATGCAGAATGTTTATTTTGCATGGTTTTGACCAACAATGGAGTAAGTCCAGGATATGTCCCAGAGAGTGACTAGGTCTGTACAGTGAATTACTCAAGTAACATAGTAACATAGTAACATAGTAACATAGTTAGTAAGGCCGAAAAAAGACATTTGTCCATCCAGTTCAGCCTATATTCCATCATAATAAATCCCCAGATCTACGTTCTTCTACAGAACCTAATTGTATGATACAATATTGTTCTGCTCCAGGAAGACATCCAGGCCTCTCTTGAACCCCTCGACTGAGTTCGCCATCACCACCTCCTCAGGCAAGCAATTCCAGATTCTCACTGCCCTAACAGTAAAGAATCCTATTCTATGTTGGTGGAAAAACCTTCTCTCCTCCAGACGCAAAGAATGCCCCCTTGTGCCTGTCACCTTCCTTGGTATAAACAGATCCTCAGCGAGATATTTGTATTGTCCCCTTATATACTTATACATGGTTATTAGATCGCCCCTCAGTCGTCTTTTTTCTAGACTAAATAATCCTAATTTCGCTAATCTATCTGGGTATTGTAGTTCTCCCATCCCCTTTATTAATTTTGTTGCCCCCCTTTGTACTCTCTCTAGTTCCATTATATCCTTCCTGAGCACCGGTGCCCAAAACTGGACACAGTACTCCATGTGCGGTCTAACTAGGGATTTGTACAGAGGCAGTATAATGCTCTCATCATGTGTATCCAGACCTCTTTTAATGCACCCCATGATCCTGTTTGCCTTGGCAGCTGCTGCCTGGCACTGGCAATGCTACACGTGACAGGCAATGCTACAGAGTTCAGGAAAAGGCAATGACTATGACCATGTTCCAATATGTGTAAGGCTGAATAGGTCTGCAGAGCGTATTAACTTCTCTTAGATGTGTTTGAAATCAACAGAAACTGGGCAATATCCCACCAACATTTGTTTTTAGAACTTTTTAGAAAATTTAAGGGATGCAATAGTTTAATAAACAGACACAAGTCTCTTTTAGGAACCTGGAAAAGCCAACAATGGTTTTTGTCCAGCACCGGACAATATAAAGTGCTAACGAATATGTTTACCCTATCTAACTAACAGTTTTTAAATAGACATATACAGTATACTGACATGGGTCAACTGAATGCTGTGCTGGGACAATGAACTGGACGTGGTTGCTGACTGTAGTGTCTGTGCAACCACAGGTTGTGGGTAGGAGGCATCAGCGCCTGCTTCCTTGACAGCAGATTGGGAAGGCTGTAGCAAAGGGAAAGGGGCAGTGGTTTCACCATCAGACATATATTTTGCATACAGGAATTCCACCCACCTACTGGGGTGCTTGGCTGCCATGTACTTCTGCATGCTGGTGGTCATCATTATGTCAGTGTTCTTGCCTCTTCTTAGCTTGGTATTGCAGATGCTGTAAATTACAGTTGTTTTGTCTGAAGGACTTTCAGAAAAAAACTGCCATACAGGAGTACAATGCCCCCTTGGCCTGTTATCTAGCCCAGTGGGAGGTACTCTGTGGAACAGTTGACTGAGTTCTCCCTCTGGTAAAACCACTACCTCTTCTTGCCTTTTTTTGTGCTACGGATCCAACCCTCTCTGCTGTGCTGAGAATACCAGCCCCCAGGTGCTTGTTTTAGCAAGGTTGGTTGTTAAAAATGGGGGGGACGCAACGCCGTTGTTTTACATTATATATTTAAATAATTAAAAAATATGGCGTGGGGACCCCTCTATTATTGATAACTAGTTTGCTGAAGCTGACAGCTGGGGGTTTTGTCTGGCTGGTTAATAAAAATACAGGGGAAACCACGCTTGATTTTTTAAAAATTATTTATTTACAGCGCAGGAGTGGCTGATGAATGCACCCTTCCACCACTCCTGCTCTTGCTGTTATTAGAAGCAGCAGGTGTCGGATGCTGGGAGCAGTTGTCCCATCAGCTGACACCAGTGACGGAAGGTAATCTTTATACCTCCTATCACAGCTGAGTGCTCAAGCTGTCTTCTGACAGTGTAGGAACCACATTTCTCTATCTGGCAGGGATGATTACACCGCCGACCAGAAGCAGTGTTTGCAGCGCTGTAATGCACATTACTGCGCAGCAATCACTGGATGTTTGGGCCCCCCATTCAAGTGAATGGGGTCCAGGTTCGGGTTCAGGTCCAGGTACAGCTCTGGTGTCCGAGCCCGAACTTTTTGTAACTGTTCGGCTGAACCCACCATATGCAAACATCCAGGTGTTCACCCATCTCTACTCATATGTTTGGGTATCACATCACTGCACTCTACCTTCTCATGACCCTTTATTGTGGCATGTTTGAAAGGCATGTGCAATTAGAAGATAAAAACAGTTCCTCCCAGTGGCCAGTGTTAGGGTCATATGTCTCCTGGGACTCTTGAAGGGGGGAGGAAGGAGGACCAGGTTGAGGATTCAGAGTCCCAGCCTCTTGGCTACTGAGACAGGACCATGTGGAATATGTTGTGTTGCTACATGTCAACATACTGGAGCATTTGTCTGCCATCTAACCAAGAACATCCTCTGACTTGTCTGGGTTTGACAGAGGTGTAGCATGCTGACCAAATTAGATAGGAAGCAAGAACAAGATCCAGTCACCTTCTGATCTGTTATACAGCCTTGGCGGGCACCACCACATCCATGTCCCTTGACGTCACCCTTTCTCATATGGAATGCGTTATGAAAAAAAGTATTGGCTTTATTTTTCACAATTACCCTTACAGAGGTGTTATGTACAAATTCCCTGTGCCTAGCAATGTGTGGGTATTTTTTTCAGATATCAGCTTTATTATGTACGGCAACAGCAGACTCAGGAAAATTACAGGTAAATAGTTACGTTTGCACATCTCAGCAGGCTTTGCACCAGTTGAAAAACTGCTAGATAAAGATATGCTATTTAACCAATAGAAAATTTATATTTTTTCACCTTTTTCGCCTTTCCGGACTAAGGAAAATTACTGCCGCTGGTAAACAGTGACATTTGTGTATGTCTGAAGGGTTTGCAACAGTCACACAACTGCTAGATAAAGATACACTATTTATATAGACATTTTTTAATTTTTATATTGCCTTTATGAGACATACCAACAGCAGACACAAAAAAATTACTGGTAGATAGTGATGTTTCCATAGCTCAGCAGGTTTTACTCCTGTCGCACAACTGCGAGATAAATATTAGCTATTTCAGCAATAGATGAGGAATATTATTTAGCAATTAGCTCTTAAAAAGGATATTAATATATGCTGTCACCGGTGAATATTAGCTAGCTGTAAAAAAGTGGTTTAGTGTATGCTGGTAAGCAGGAATATTATGTAGCTGTAAATAAAATTGGTTTAGTACCTGCTGGTACTAACTAATATTATTTGGCTCTAAAAAAGAGCTGCTTTGTTTATTATGGTAGTGGCTGAAAATCTGCCTATCTGTCCCTAATCCCAAAGTCTGTTCCTAAATTATACAACACAATGCAAATTAGCAGAGATCTCCAGCAAGTACTTGCAATGATGTTAACATCCAGGTGCCTGCCTTTCACTCGTATTAAATCTCTCCTTAGTCCCTACACTATCTCCATCTAACGGAGAACTAATTTTGACCCTCAGTAGCTCTTAAAAGAGCTTTTTGGAATTACAAACTCTCCCTATACGCTTTCACTCTCCCTACACTCACACTATGATTTCACTATGCTGTTTCCGGCTGCAATGTGCACAAGAAGGCGCTGGCAGGCATTAAATACCCCCTATGAAGCTGTGAGGCAAGCCAGTCACAGTAATGCCACAATAAACTCCAAGTCAGAAGAACAGCGCTCCAGCCGGGTGTAATGATGCAGTAGGAAAAATCTTTATTCAGCCATGGTAAAGCGATGTTTCGACCACAAATCGGTCTTTTTCAAGCATACAAAATGGTGTCCAAGGCTGTCTTACTTTCAAAATCTTTTATTGGATTTTCAACTTTAATAGGGAGAAAAGGAGGAGAGGGGGAGGGGAGTTGAGAAGGGAAAGGTTGGGGGGGGAGGAGGGGGGGGGAAGAGGGAAAGAAAGGAGGGTAGGGATGGGAAAAGGGGGAGGGAAAGGTCAGACCCCCTGCCAAAGTAGGGGTGGGGGGGGAGAAAACAGAACCATTTTCACATTTGAAGTGCATAAATGTAGAAATTGCAGGAACTATGTACAGATACAAAAACATAATAGTAATGAACTTGTGAAATAGCAGTAGTGTTACAAACTACGTGAAATTTGACTCTTTATGAGTCGAAGAGAGCATCGGTAGCAATAGAACTTTTTTTTTTTTTTTTGTGATATGTGTAGAAGCAGTAATAACACAAAACAAAACTTTTGAAATAGCAGTAGTATCACAAACGACATGGAATTTGACTCTTTATGAGTCGAAGAGAGCATCATAAGCTATAGAGCTTTTTTGTGATATTTGAAAAAGCGGTAATAACACAAAACAACACAATATTTGACTCTTTATGAGTCGACAACAGCACCAAAACAGTAGGACTATTTTATACTTGGCAAATGGAGCATGAACTTGACTGGTGTTCAGGTGATGGGTGTGAGAAATTGCTGATCCCATCTGGACCACTTTTTTGCAAACTTTAGGTACTGGTTATTGGCAATTGCGAAGTGAGACTCATGGGATCTATGAAGAGAGATCCTTGAGATGATGTCTTTTGTTGATGGGGTTTGTTGAGTTTTCCAATTTGATGCTATGAGATTTTTTACGACTAAGCAGATATGAGTTATCAATAGTTTTTGGTTATGGTCGAGCTGACCGAGTCCAAGAGACAACAGAGCCCCCTGGGGGTTCAAGTCAAAGGGTGTGCTAGTAAGTTTGTTGATGATTTCTTTAGATAATTTTTTCCATATGGGATTTATCACGGGACAGCTCCAGAAAATGTGCATAATGTCTCCTCTTTGGCCACAGCCTCTCCAGCATTGGGCAGAATTTATGGTGTCCATGTGCGCCAATCTGCTGGGGGTGTAATACCATCTTGATACTACCTTGAAGTATGTTTCTTGTAGGGCCATTGAAAGAGTGGACTGGTAAGAGGTGGTGAAAGCCTCTTCCCACTCTTCAATACTATAAGTGTTTTTTAAATCTTGTTCCCATTTGAACATTGGGGGACTTTTAGAGAGAGTAAAGTCAGAGTTGAAATTGCTATAAATGAATTTGTGGCTCCAAAATGTGCTATGTCCAATATTGCTTAGGAGTTTAATGGATGGTTCTGATAATTTGGGTCTCCTCCCCATAAAAGATCCTATGTTCTTTTTGAGTATAAGAAACTCTAGGAAAGAGGATGGTTGAGTGCCATATTGGCGTTTCATATTTTGGAAGCTTATAAAGGTCTCTCCTGAGTGTATGTCCCCAATCTTCTTAATTTTTGAGTCTGACCAAATTTTTGGGAAAGTTTGGCCAATTATGGAATAGGCCAAGGAGATGGGAATGTATCTTAATATAGCTGAGTGTTTAAGGCCTTTCTTTTGGAGTGATAATTTTTTCCAGGCTGAGGCTGTTGCCTGAAAGATGGGGTGGGAGACTGAATTTGGGAGGTTGCCAAATATTGATTTGTATATAATCGATTTTGGGTGGCTATTGTTATTTAGAGCTGTCTCGAGATCAAGCCATACTGGCGGGTTGGAGTTCTGCATCCAGTGGATACTCTGTTTTATAAGCAGTGTGTGGAAGTGGGCTTTTATGTTTGGGATATTAATCCCTCCGTTTATTTTTCTTTTAAAAAGAGTTTGGGTGGCAGTACGTGGCTTTTTTGAGTTCCAGATAAAGGTTTTTATCTGTTCCTGTAGGTGTGTGAAGCTGATGTCTGAAAATGGTAGGGGGACACATCTCAGGATGTATAAAAGTCTAGGTAGAATGAATAGACCCATTGTCAGAGCTCTGCCCCACCATGTAAGTGTGTTGTGCCTATGTGTTATGGTTTCCTTGTTTAGTATTTCTTTCAGTAGATTGAAGTTAGATTTTATTGTCCCTATATTTGTTTTATTTATTATGATACCTAGGTAAGTGAGTTCTTTTTCACACCAGTTTAGGGTTGTTAGGTTTTTTATAGTATGGGCTTGGGCTTCACTAAGACCTATTGGGAGTATATTGGATTTAGCTTTATTAATTTTAAAGTTTGAGAATGAGGAGAATCTTTCGATAGTTTGGATTGCTTCGGGAATTGAGGTTTCTGGGTTGGAGAGGGATAGAATAATGTCGTCTGCAAAGAGGGAGATTTTGTGGTGTCTGGTGGGTGTGGAAATGCCTGTTATTTTGTTATTGGATCTTATAATTTCTGCCAGTGGTTCAATTACTAGGTTAAATAGGATCGGGGAGAGTGGGCAACCTTGTCTAGTACCGTTCCTGATACTAAAGGGGTCCGAAATTTGACAGTTGCAGTAGACGCTGGCCTTGGGATCTGAGTATAGGGCCATTATGTGTGATGTCAGGGGTTTGTCGAAGCCAAATTTGTTTAGGCATTCTCTCAAGAAATCCCAATCCACTCTGTCGAAGGCATTTTCAGCATCAAGCGACAGTAGAGTCATGGGGATTCCCTGTTTTCTAGCCCAGCTTAAGATATTAATGATTCTTCTAGTAGAATCCGCTGGTTGCCTACCTCTCACGAATCCCATTTGGTCGTTTTGAATCAACCTTGGAATCACCAGGCCGATCCTATCTGCAAGGATTTTTGAATAAATCTTGACATCAACGTTTATTAGGGAGATAGGTCTAAAATTTTCCATGGCCTCAGGATCTCCTTTTAATTTGGGGATAACCGAAATTGTGGCCGCTAACATTTCTGAGGGGAAGGAGCCGCCATGGAAGATAAAGTTGAAAACCTCTGCTAGGTGTGGGGAAAGATTTTTTGAGAAAGTTTTATAGTATGCATTTGAGAATCCATCGGGGCCTGGGGACTTGTGAAGGCCAAACCCTTTGATAGTGTTTTCTATTTCGTCGGGCGTTATAGGGGCTTTGAGGGCGGTAAGTTCTTCTAGGGTTAGGGTGGGGAGGTTTATTTGTTTTAGAAAGTCTTTGATTTTGTCTATTTTGACCAAATTGTCTGTGGAGTCGTTATTTTGGGGGTTTATGTTATAAAGCTTGGTGTAGAATGTTGCAAATTCATTTGCTATCTCGTTAGGGTGGGAGATTTTACCTGACCCATCTAGCTTGTTAATTCTGTTGATTCTACTTTTGATTCTGTTCGTTCTTATTTTATTGGCCATGTATTTAGTAGGTTTGTTGTGTGATGTATAAAATTTGTAGTTTGACATTTTAACTATGTTGTCATATGGCGAAAATAGGGTCTCTCTTAATTCTGATCTTAGTTTGGAAAGCTCCTTTTGGGTGTTCTGGGGGGCTGTGTTATTGTTTAGTATATTGTTTTCTAGTGTCCGAATTTTATTAGATAGGTCTTTAATTATTCTCCTAGACTCCTTTTTTTCCCTGGATGCCATTCCCAGCAACAGTCCTCTGATAACCGCCTTGTGTGCGCACCAATTGATGCAAGGATTGGTTGACTCTGATTTGTTGACCTCAAAGTAGTTATTTATTGCGCTTTGTATAGTGTTTTTATTAGTTGGATTGTGTAGGATTTTGGCGCTACATCTCCATAATCTGGCATTTAGGAGAGGGGGACCTATTGTGAGTTTCCCGTAGACAGGAGCATGGTCCGAAATTGACCTAACTCCAATTGATATTTCCTTGAATTTTGTCAGGGAGTGGATGTCTGCGACAATTAAGTCTATTCTCGCGGCTGATTGATGGATGTCCGAGAAGTGTGTATATTCTTTAGAATTGGCGTTAAGGCACCTGAAGCCGTCAAATAGTTCATTGTTATCTAGCCAGTTATTGAGGCAGTCATTAGCGGGTCTGTTTTTGGAGGAGGAGTCCAACCTGTTGTCCGGGGTGACATTGAAGTCCCCCAGCAGAAACAGAGTACCTCTCCTGACCTCTTCGATTTTTTTCACGATTTTGTTCAGGAATGGGACCTGGCCAACATTTGGGGCGTAAATGTTTGCTATCATACACTCCTGATCATTTATTTTACAAATGAGTATGTGGAAGCGGCCATTTTTATCTTTAAATTCACCTAGGGTCTCAAACGGGATTGAGCTCTCAATCAATGTTAGGACTCCTGCTCTTTTCTTTGTGTTACAAGATTCGAACATGTGTGGGTATTTGTGGTGTTTAAAATAAGGGTGGTTACCTTCCAGGAATTTGGTTTCCTGTAAGCAGATAATGTTGGCCTTGGACTCGGTCAGCTCTCTCCACAGTGCGTGTCTTTTTCTAGGGTTGTTGAGCCCTCTCACGTTGTATGAGGTCATGTTCAGCTCCATTATGCATTTTTGCTGAGTGACTGGAAAATAGGGATAAGTTTAGGAAGTAACCAGAAAAATTACAATTATTGGAAACGGCTATAACTTGAATTAACTATACAACAATTTTCAGATTTTGGTATCAGTTCCTGAAAGAGAAAAAATGGTTAGTCCTGTTTATTAATGTAGAATATATGGACAGGTAGACCCGAAGGGATGCTACCTCCTCTCGACGGTAAAACTCCTGTGAAAAAAGGGAAGCAAACAGGGAAAGCATCCTGGTAGCAGAGAAATCTAATCAGCAATTTACAACTTGCAGTCTCCCAACAGGAATATAAGTGACATTCTTCAATTTTTGGTTCTGGTGGAGGTGGGGGAGTCTTTGATTGAGTCAATGAAGTCCATTCCATCTCTAGGTGAGAAGATCGGAATGGTCCGTCCTCTGAAGCTCACCAGTAATTTTAGCGGAAAGCCCCATTTGTAGGGAATGTCTTTTTCCCTAAGGAAAGAAGTGACCTTGCTGAAATCCTTGCGGCCTTCTAGAGTTTCTCTAGATAGGTCTGGGAAGACCTTCAGGTCCTTGTAGGGTTTGGGGAAAAACTTGTTCGCTCTAAGGTAGTTGGTAATTTTCTCCTTGGTTTGGAAGAAGTGAATCCTTAGGATGGTGTCCCTTGGGACATCTGAGGCTATTTTGGGAGGACGGGGGAGTCTGTGGGCTCTGTCGATTATAAGATCGGAGGGGGACAATTCCGGGATTGCTGTTTTGAATATGTCCTGGATGTGTAGTGTGAGATCTTCCTGTTTAACTGATTCCGAAATCCCTCTGATTTTTAAGTTATTTCGGCGTCCCCTGTCCTCGATGTCTGCCATTTTAATTTTTAGTTTGTGGATCTCTGCTGAAAGGTACTCTAGGTCAACGGTTGATTCTGCAGTGCTCTTTTCTATTTTTTGGATTCTTTTTTCGTGGTTCTCAACTTGTTTATTGATTTTGTCGCACATCGTGTCGAACTCTACTCTCCATTCTTGTTTTTGAATTTTGAATTCATCTCTGATCATAGATCTGATTTCCTCAATCATGTTTGGTTGTAGTTCTTGGTTATGGTGGTTTAATCCTGGATGGGCACGGGGTGGGCTCTCCCTTCTGAGTCTTTGTTTTTCAGGACTTTGGTTGGGGCTGCAGTCATTGTATGATTCATCAGAGTCGCTAATGTTTCTGAGGTTTACGTATTTTTCGCCCATTGCCCCTGGCATACTTCTTTTTGAGGAAAGGGAGGAGTCCATTTTTTCCAACTGGTGGGGATTTTCATCCATTTTTGTTTTTCTTCTAACTAATGGTTGTTGGTTAGCGTCTCTCTGAGGCGATCTGGATCTGGATCTTGCTCTAATGTGACTAATGAGGTTTACTTGGTCCTTGTGAGGTTTGTGGCTGCTATATGTTTTGTTTTGTTTTGCAGCATTTTGTGATTTAGGAGATTGTTGGGACTGTGAGAGCCCCTTAGGTCTAGAGAAGCTCATGATGGTTGGATTGAGTTAGCTGGGTAATGGTAGGATAGTACCGGGGGGATCCGGTGTGGGAGCCGCCGCTTTTGAGTGATTTTTAGCGGGAATTATGTGGCTCAGTGGTCTTTTTTTTGGGTCTGTGCGGGACAGAGTAAGGCCACTAGATGATCTGTGGGATTAATTCAAGATGTGAACTGGTTTCAGAGAACTGTGATTAAAGCGTATGTGACAGTAAGGGTATGTCGCTGGAGCGTTTTAGATAGGGCTGTGTAGCGCTGTGATGCTACGAAAGTTGCGCAGCAGCTTTGTGAATACGTCTCTGGGCACTTATTATGGAGCGCTGGTAGCTGTGAGAAAATGGCGCTGGAGCTTCTTGAGTGGAGCTTTGGAGCGCAGAAGGGTAACAGTTACTGTAATGATTTAGCTGGCAGGGGCAGTGAGACCTGTGAGCTGCTGCTGCTGTGCTGCAGCTATTGTATTATATTATGTGGGCAGACTGGCCGGGTGCTTGGAGCAGGGGGAGGAGGGGCTCTTACCTCCTACCTGCTGTACCTTGGTAGTGATTTTGCTTGTGTCTGCTGTCCTGTTGATTCAGGGTGACCCAGGCGCTGGATCTGGATCTGTGCTGCCTCTGGAGCTGTGCTGCTGCTGTGTCCAGGTGGGTAAAGCAGGGTCTGGTCTCTCCCCCGCTTGTTGTATCGCTCACTCGGTGTGGGGAGAGGAGGGGAGCGGTTGCTTTCCCGCCGCTGCTGCGGGCTCACAGGCAGAGGACTCCGGCGCGGCCGGAGACCGGATGTATCTCCCGCCCCGCGCCGAGTCCCGGACCGCTTCTGCTGCTAATCCGTCGGCAGTGAGGTTGTAGGGCTGCCGGCGCTGCCGCGACGGTCGCTTCTCTGCGCCCCTCTGCGCCCGGTCTCGGTGTGGGCCGCAGGCTTTGTGCACCCGCTCCGTTGCCGGGTGCCGTGGAGGTGGGGGAAGAGATTTCTCTGTGGCGGCTCTGCGGCTCTGCAGCGGTGACACTCACCGTCTCGCCGGTCACCTCCGTTGTAGTTCCGGTGACCGGGTCTTCTGTGCCGCTTCTCTGTTCCTGGCGCTCCTGGCGGTGGATGATGCGGGCTCTTGGGCACCCGCTCACCGCTGTCGGGCGCTGAGGGAGAGGGAGGGAAGCACTTCAATGGCGGCTCAGCCGCGGCAGCCTCACCTTGTCACAGCGGTCCCGGTGCCCGTGGGGGGCCCTGATATTCAGCCCCTTTTCGGTCTTGTCTGGGCCCTGGAGGAACCTCGCTGTGTCCGGGGATGTGCGGTGACGCTGTAGAAGCGTTGCAGACGGCTGGCTGTAGAAATTTAGGCCCAGGCCTCAGAGGTGTGAGTAGGCCTCAATTACAAAAGTCCTCCAAAGTGGGAAATGTAGGTCTGGGAAGGGACTAGGTTGTATCCCGGACCAATCCTGTGTGTTTTTGGGACTGGATGGCTGGGATTTAGTCGTTTTTTTGCCGGATTGTGATGCTTTCCCCTGGAGCCTCTCACTCTACAGCCTCATGCTCTGAGCTCAGGGGGCGGAGTCCCGTCCAAGGCTGTCTTAAATAGTGTGGATACCATGCAGGGAACCAAGTCACAGCCAACATTAAAATACCATACATAAATATCAAATATAACAGATGTCAGACACTTGTGTATAGACAAAACTCATACAAACATACCATCACCACATAGATCGATATAATAATCAATATACAAATATAAAACAATACAATGTTTTATCCCATAACCCACAAGCTCACTGGATGCATCTTCATTCCCATGGAAATCATCCGCCAATGGATCACTCTTTGTTGTGGACTTCCTGTATAGTTGGAACCAATGGAGGCTACCGGCGCCAAAAGAAGTAGTATACAGCAAAGAGAAACAAAAATAAAATATAACTTTTAGTATACAGCAAAGAGAAACAAAAATAAAATATAACTTTTAGTATACAGCAAAGAGAAACAATAATAAAATATAACTTTTGGTATACAGCAAAGAGAAACAAAAATAAAATATAACTTTTAGTATACAGCAAAGAGAAACAAAAATAAAATATAACTTTTAGTATACAGCAAAGAGAAACAAAAATAAAATATAACTTTTGGTATACAGCAAAGAGAAACAAAAATAAAATATAACTTTTAGTATACAGCAAAGAGAAACAAAAATAAAATATAACTTTTAGTATACAGCAAAGAGAAACAAAAATAAAATATAACTTTTAGTATACAGCAAAGAGAAACAAACCCAACTTTGCTGCTATTAATATCGGCGCCAAAAGAACAAACAGCCTGTCCACCACCTTCGTATAATATGGCACTTCCTTACTAGCCAATCCGGTATACTAGCTTATCAATAGTATGCTTACGTCATCACCCATCGTCCTCTAACCGGCATCACCGCTGAGCCGCAAATCTACATACAGACCATGGTGTGACACCATTTTGGAAACTAGACCCCCTAAGGAACTCATCTAGATGTGTTGTGAGAGCTTTGAACCCCCAAGTGTTTCACTACAGTTTGTAACGCAGAGCTGTGAAAATTAAAAAAAAAATCTTTCCCCCAAAAATTATTTTTTAGCCCCCAGTTTTGTATTTTCCCGAGGGTAAGAGGAGAAATTCGACCGCAAAAGTTGTTGTCCAATTTGTCCTGAGTACGCTGATACCCCATATGTTGGGGGGAACCACCATTTGGGCGCATGGGAGGGCTCGGAAGGGAAGGAGTGCCATTTGGAATGCAGACTTAGATGGTGTTAAGGACTGGCGGAACGCACCAAGTATAGATGATATGAAACTAGGTGCGTTCGCAGTCCGAGGTCCACCGTGCAGGTAAAAACCCTGCTGCTAGTAAGACGGACTATATGGCGGTACTATAAGTATACACGCACGGGTTAACTTCACCCTGCGTGAAGGAAGCGATCCTGTTGAGTCACAGGACCGCGGTACCGCACATAGAGCGCGAGCAAGAAGTCAGCGAACACAACCCCAACACAGGATTGAAGTCCGATTAGACCACTTGCTGGCACAACACCGCAACTGGGTGTGTAAGGAAACTATTAAAATAGTATATAAAGGCACGAGAGTGCATGCAGTGCCACACTGACGGACGCCACTAACCACCCAGGCTTGGGTAAGGAAAGCGCAGAGGAAGCGCACGGCGCCGTACAGGCGGTCAAAGCAACTAGACGCTGTTATGTGTGTAACGTGCTGTTGGATAAGTCGGGCGCTAGATAGCAAACATACACCTTCCGCGAACAGTCATCCAATAGGGAGGGTATTTTAAAGAGCCACTTTCACTCACAACACACACACATATTATCAAGACAATACTAGCGCATGGCCGTGCGGTCATGCGCAGTTTATATAGTTGCAGCACAGGAAGCTGCTACCGAAGTTTTGCCCTTTCAGGACCTTCCTGGAGGACCAATGGAATGTGCTGCAGTACCTGAGCATGTGACCCTTGATCTCCAACGGGAGATCTTGCCCTGGGCATGCTCAGTGTGTGAAAATAAGGACTTAGTCCCAGAGAAGCCTGCTCGCCGCAGATCAGTGCAGGGTACAACAGGAGAGCCAGAAAAGGCAGTAGTAACCCTCTGCACAGAATCAGTCCCAGCAAGACGCTGGGAGCGACGCCTCCGCTGAGCAGACCCCACTGCGGCCGATGCAGAATGGGAGACCGCAGCAGACACGGATCGAGATTCCTCCTGTGCAGCAGAGGAAACTCGACTCCTAACATTACCCCCCCTCCTAGGGCCCCCCTCCTTGAGCCTCACTATGCTCAAAAGCTGCAATAAGCAGCGGAGCCCGAATGTGCTCTACAGGCTCCCAGGTTCTATCCTCTGGGCCGTGACCCTTCCAGTCCACCAGATAAAATTTCTTGCCACGTACCACCTTGCACCCCACAATAGCATTCACCTCAAACTCATCCGTGGATGAACCCGATGTCCCAGCAGATGACTCAGAAAACCGGGACAAACGAACGGGCTTTAAGAGGGAAACGTGAAAAGTATCGGTGATACCAAGGCGTGGAGGAATAGCCAAACGGTAGACCACAGGGTTGACCTGTTCCAGAACCTTAAACGGGCCAATGTAGCGAGGAGCAAACTTAGTGGACTCAACTCGCAGCCTGATGTTACGGGCGGAGAGCCACACTAAGTCGCCAAGAGCAAAGACTGGAGCGGGGCGCCAGTGTGTATCAGCCGAAACCCTCATTCTCTCCTTGGAGGCCCGGATGGCATCCTGTGTGCGGTCCCAAATGTCACGTGCCTCCACCGCCCAGTCTGCCACCCTAGAATCAGTGGATGACACGGGCATGGGCACAGGGACACGCGGATGCTGGCCGTAATTAAGGAGAAAAGGAGTCTGACCAGTGGAATCGGCTATGGCGTTGTTCAAGGCAAATTCCGCCCAAGGTAGCAAAGATGCCCAGTCGTCCTGCCTAGCAGAGACGAAATGACGCAAATATGTCACCAGAGTCTGGTTGGTTCTCTCCACCAACCCATTCGTCTCGGGATGGTATGCAGAGGAGAGGTTTAACTCTATGCTGAGTAAACGGCAGAGCGCTCTCCAAAACCGAGACGCGAACTGGGGACCCCGATCGCTGACAATCTTATCAGGCATACCATGCAATCGGAAAACGTGCTTAATGAACAACACCGCCAAGGCCCGTGCTGAAGGTAACCGAGGAAGCGGCACCAAATGCACCATCTTAGAGAAATGGTCGGTGACAACCCAAATAATGGAGCAGCCACGCGACTTGGGTAAGCCCACCACAAAGTCCATCCCGACCATCTCCCAGGGCCTGTCTGCCACCGGTAGAGGGTAAAGCAACCCAGCAGGCCATTGCCGAGGAGACCGATTCTGGGCGCAGGAAACACACGCCTGAATATAGTCCCTGACATCTCGGGCCATATGCGGCCACCAGTATGTTCTCGCCAAAAGCTCAGATGTCCTCTTTGTCCCAAAATGCCCACCCATTCTGGAGGAGTGAGCCCAAGAGAGAACCTCCGGTCGCAAGTTAGCTGGCACGAAAGTCTTGCCCGGGGGCACAGACTCTAGCGAAACCGGATCTACAGTTCTCAGGCTCTCAGAAGGGACAATAAGCCGAGGCTCCTCCTCCTCCTCCTCAGATGACACTACGGAGCGGGAGAGAGCGTCGGCACGAACGTTCTTCTCCCCGGAGAGAAAATGGAGAGTAAAATGGAACCAGGAGAAGAACAGGGACCATCTAGCCTGGCGAGAATTCAGCCGCTGGGCTGTTTGTAGATATACCAAGTTCTTGTGGTCAGTGAAGACTTGGAAGGGAAAGCGAGCTCCCTCCAAGAGATGTCTCCACTCTGAAAAAGCCAACTTCATGGCTAGCAACTCCCTGTACCCGATGGAATAATTCCTCTCCGCTGGTGTGAAGGTCTTGGAGAAGAAGAAGCAAGGATGCTTCCGACCTTGAGCATCCTTTTGGAAAAGGACTGCTCCAGCACCAACAGATGAGGCATCCACCTCCAAGATAAATGGTTTATCAACATCGGGGCGATGTAGGATGGGAGCGCTAGCGAAATGAGACTTGATCGAGAGAAAGGCTTTGGAGACCTCCTCTGATCACAACTTGGGATTTGCTCCCTTTTTGGTGAGGGCAACCAAGGGAGCTACCAAAGTTGAGAAGTGTGGAATGAACTGGCGATAGTAATTAATGAACCCCATAAAGCGCTGCATCGCTTTAAGAGAATGGGGTTCCTGCCAGTCCATTACAGCCTGTAGCTTGGCAGGATCCATAGCCAAACCCTGGGCAGAGATGATATAACCAAGGAATGGCAAGAACTCCTGCTCAAACACACTCTTCTCCAACTTGGCGTAGAGGGAGTTTGCCCGTAAGAGGTCGAAGACTTTGCGAACATCTCTCCGATGGGAGTCAATATCTGGAGAGAAGATGAGAATATCATCCAGATAGACTACGACCGAGGTGGTGAGCATATCTCGGAAGATGTCGTTCACAAAGTCTTGGAAAACGGCTGGGGCATTACAGAGCCCGAAGGGCATCACCAGATATTCATAGTGCCCATCCCTGGTGTTAAAAGCCGTCTTCCATTCATCCCCCTCACGGATGCGAATCAGGTTGTAAGCACCCCGCAGATCTAACTTTGTAAATACCCTCGCTCCCCGTAGCCTATCAAACAGCTCAGATATCAGGGGTAATGGGTATTTGTTCTTAACGGTGATGGCGTTAAGACCCCTGTAGTCTATGCATGGACGTAAGTCTCCAGTCTTCTTCTGAACGAAGAAGAACCCAGCCCCTGCCGGTGACACTGACTTCCTAATGAATCCTCTTGCCAGATTCTCTTGGATATACTGAGACATTGCCTCCGTCTCCGGGAGAGGTAACGGATAGACTTGACCCCGGGAAGGCTCAGCACCAGGCAAGAGGTCAATAGGACAGTCATAGGGGCGGTGAGGCGGAAGGGTCTCTGCAGCTCTTTTGGAGAACACGTCTGCATAGGGCCAATAGTGCTTGGGGAGAGAGGAAAGATCTGCGGGTACCTGTGTAGTAGCAACCTGAACGCACTCCCTCTGACCTCTACCCTCGCAGGATTTACTCCATCCCAAAATTCTCCCAGAGGACCACTCAATATGAGGAGAATGGTAGCGAAGCCAGCCAGGTTTCTGCTAATAACCAAGAAAAATTATCTTTCACAATTGGTGCAGAATCCAACCAGAGGAGCAGCACTTTTAGACCTAATACTATCTAATAGACCTGACAGAATAACAAATCTGCAGGTGGTTGGGCATCTAGGAAATAGCGACCACAATATTGTACAGTTTCACCTGTCTTTCACTAGGGGGACTTGTCAGGGAGTCACAAAAACACTGAACTTTAGGAAGGCAAAGTTTGACCAGCTTAGAGATGCCCTTAATCTGGTAGACTGGGACAATATCCTCAGAAATAAGAATACAGATAATAAATGGGAAATGTTTAAGAACATCCTAAATAGGCAGTGTAAGCGGTTTATACCTTGTGGGAATAAAAGGACTAGAAATAGGAAAAACCCAATGTGGCTAAACAAAGAAGTAAGACAGGCAATTAACAGTAAAAAGAAAGCATTTGCACTACTAAAGCAGGATGGCACCATTGAAGCTTTAAAAAACTATAGGGAGAAAAATACTTTATCTAAAAAACTAATTAAAGCTGCCAAAATGGAAACAGAGAAGCACATTGCTAAGGAGAGTAAAACTAATCCCAAACTGTTCTTCAACTATATCAATAGTAAAAGAATAAAAACTGAAAATGTAGGCCCCTTAAAAAATAGTGAGGAAAGAATGGTTGTAGATGACGCGGAAAAAGCTAACATATTAAACACCTTCTTCTCCACGGTATTCACGGTGGAAAATGAAATGCTAGGTGAAATCCCAAGAAACAATGAAAACCCTATATTAAGGGTCACCAATCTAACTCAAGAAGAGGTGCGAAATCGGCTAAATAAGATTAAAATAGATAAATCTCCGGGTCCGGATGGCATACACCCACGAGTACTAAGAGAACTAAGTAATGTAATAGATAAACCATTATTTCTTATTTTTAGGGACTCTATAGCGACAGGATCTGTTCCGCAGGACTGGCGCATAGCAAATGTGGTGCCAATATTCAAAAAGGGCTCTAAAAGTGAACCTGGAAATTATAGGCCAGTAAGCCTAACCTCTATTGTTGGTAAAATATTTGAAGGGTTTCTGAGGGATGTTATTCTGGATTATCTCAATGAGAATAACTGTTTAACTCCATATCAGCATGGGTTTATGAGAAATTGCTCCTGTCAAACCAATCTAATCAGTTTTTATGAAGAGGTAAGCTATAGGCTGGACCACGGTGAGTCATTGGACGTGGTATATCTCGATTTCTCCAAAGCGTTTGATACCGTGCCGCACAAGAGGTTGGTACACAAAATGAGAATGCTTGGTCTGGGGGAAAATGTGTGTAAATGGGTTAGTAACTGGCTTAGTGATAGAAAGCAGAGGGTGGTTATAAATGGTATAGTCTCTAACTGGGTCGCTGTGACCAGTGGGGTACCGCAGGGGTCGGTATTGGGACCTGTTCTCTTCAGCATATTCATTAATGATCTGGTAGAAGGTTTACACAGTAAAATATCGATATTTGCAGATGATACAAAACTATGTAAAGCAGTTAATACAAGAGAAGATAGTATCCTGCTACAGATGGATCTGGATAAGTTGGAAACTTGGGCTGAAAGGTGGCAGATGAGGTTTAACAATGATAAATGTAAGGTTATACACATGGGAAGAAGGAATCAATATCACCATTACACACTGAACGGGAAACCACTGGGTAAATCTGACAGGGAGAAGGACTTGGGGATCCTAGTTAATGATAAACTTACCTGGAGCAGCCAGTGCCAGGCAGCAGCTGCCAAGGCAAACAGGATCATGGGGTGCATTAAAAGAGGTCTGGATACACATGATGAGAGCATTATACTGCCTCTGTACAAATCCCTAGTTAGACCGCACATGGAGTACTGTGTCCAGTTTTGGGCACCGGTGCTCATGAAGGATATAATGGAACTAGAGAGAGTACAAAGGAGGGCAACAAAATTAATAAAGGGGATGGGAGAACTACAATACCCAGATAGATTAGCGAAATTAGGATTATTTAGTCTAGAAAAAAGACGACTGAGGGGCGATCTAATAACCATGTATAAGTATATAAGGGGACAATACAAATATCTCGCTGAGGATCTGTTTATACCAAGGAAGGTGACGGGCACAAGGGGGCATTCTTTGCGTCTGGAGGAGAGAAGGTTTTTCCACCAACATAGAAGAGGATTCTTTACTGTTAGGGCAGTGAGAATCTGGAATTGCTTGCCTGAGGAGGTGGTGATGGCGAACTCAGTCGAGGGGTTCAAGAGAGGCCTGGATGTCTTCCTGGAGCAGAACAATATTGTATCATACAATTATTAGGTTCTGTAGAAGGACGTAGATCTGGGGATTTATTATGATGGAATATAGGCTGAACTGGATGGACAAATGTCTTTTTTCGGCCTTACTAACTATGTTACTATGTTACTATGTTACTATGAAGCCATGGTATCCCCAACAGGACCTCATCAATTCCCTCAGGAAGGACTAATAGGGAGATTATCTCCTGATGTGATGGAGACACAGAAAGCGTGAAAGGAATGGTTTGGTGGGTAATCTGTGAGGGTAGTGTTGACCCATTTACCACTCGAACGGTTACTGGCTTGGCGAGCATCACCAAGGGTATTGCGTGACGCTGGGCAAAAGCGGAAGACATAAAGTTACCCTCTGCCCCAGAATCCACGCATAGCTCGACCATAAGAGTGGATGGGCCTATGGTAATTGTCCCCTTGAAGGACAACTTTGAGGCAAACGTCGCCGTGTCTAGTGTACCTCCTCCAACTGCCACTAGACGCTGATGTTTCCCCGACCGCTGAGGACCCTTGGAGGCAAGATGTCCTGACTGCTGGCAAACATGACGGACCTTATGTGCACGGGCGGACAGAGATTTGGATCCCGCTCGTGTCACCTCTAAGGCCTCATGTGATTTGGATGCCTGGATTGGAGATTCCAAAGGTTTGGCGAAGGTGGGAGCCAGCCGAAACCTCTGCCTACACTGGGCTCGCTCTAACCTCTGCTCGTTAAAACGGAGGTCAATACGAGTAGAGACAGTTATTAATTCCTCCAGTGTGGCAGGAATCTCCCTAGTGGCCTTAACGTGATCAGCCAGGCCCCTCCAAAATATGGGGATAAGGGCCTTATCCAACCACTCCAGCTCGGAAGCTAAAGTACGGAAGCGGACGGAAAAATGGCTGACCAAGGACTCACCCTGAGTTAAAGCCAGT
The DNA here is from genome assembly GCF_032444005.1 of Ranitomeya imitator. Taxonomy (NCBI): domain Eukaryota; kingdom Metazoa; phylum Chordata; class Amphibia; order Anura; family Dendrobatidae; genus Ranitomeya; species Ranitomeya imitator. The sequence continues at coordinate 638,842,087 of NC_091284.1, forward strand.
AGTTGGAGCGCTGTGTCATGGGTGACTTGAGGTCCTAAAAAGACCTTTTTCAGAGTGCTCAAGAACAACGGAGCACTCTGCACCACATGATCACCACGCTCCCACAGCGGCGTAGCCCACTCCAACGCCCTGTCCGACAAGAGAGAGACAATAAATCCCACCTTAGCCCGCTCTGTAGGAAAACGTGCAGCCAGGAGCTCGAGATGGATAGAGCACTGACTCACGAATCCCCTACAAGTTTTGCAATCTCCAGAAAATTTTTCTGGCAACGGGAGGCGGGATAATGTCGGAACTGGGGTGGCAGTGGACAAGGTTGCTGCAGCCACGCTAGCAGCCTGTACAGCAACTGCGGTAACATCCACAGCTGAGGTTGAGCTCTCGAGAGCCGTCAACCTACCCTCCAGCTGCTGGATATACCGCAAAGATTGCTGAATGTCCGCCATTTACTAGCCAGACCTTGGCGCTAGTATTATGTTAAGGACTGGCGGAACGCACCAAGTATAGATGATATGAAACTAGGTGCGTTCGCAGTCCGAGGTCCACCCCAAGGAAGCAGTTAATACGTGAAACGCGCGTCAGGGCTCTCAGTAGGACACGCCACATTGGGTATCTGCACATAATGGGTAAGCATTAGACAGGTTGCGGGTAATCCTTATTGCGGCCACTGCATTCGGGCATGTGCAACATAGATCGGCGCCGCCAAGGCTGGGATGTTAGTATCATGATAGTTATTCATGTCACATTAACTCCGACGCCTGGCTTTGTTGTGTAGTACATGTAGATGTATGCTACCTATATCTCACTAGGGACGGGCGCCTGGTTCTATAAGCCTCCCTTCTATTTTTGGGCTATGGTTGTATAGTTTCCCTGCTACTTTATTATACTGTCTAGTATAGGTGTACACACATGTGTGCTATATAGCCCTAGAATTGCACTTTGGATATATCACTCTGTATGGCACCCACTTTTCGTGCCTACATGTATGTGCATATTCCTATGTGTGTGTTCTATTTTTTATCATTCACCTTACCCTCATATTTGTATGTTTTGTTCTATACTTTTGTCCAATAAAATTGACTGAATTTTTATGGTAGTTTTGTCTATTATATTTATTTGCTATGGGGCATTATGCTCTCTGCAGTTTATATAGTTGCAGCACAGGAAGCTGCTACCAAAGTTTTGCCCTTTGAGGACCTTCCTGGAGGACCAATGGAATGTACTGCAGTACCTGAGCATGTGACCCTTGATCTCCAACGGGAGATCTTGCCCTGGGCATGCTCAGTGTGTGAAAATAAGGACTTAGTCCCAGAGACGCCTGCTCGTCGCAGATCAGTGCAGGGTACAACAGGAGAACCAGAAAAGGCAGTAGTAACCCTCTGCACAGAATCAGTCCCAGCAAGATGCTGGGAGCGGCACCTCCGCTGAGCAGACCCCCCTGCGGCTGATGCAGAATGGGAGACCGCAGCAGACACAGATCGAGATTCCTCCTGTGCAGCAGAGGAAACTCGACTCCTAACAGATGGAATGGTCTGCAGGCGTCACATTGTGTTTGCAGAACACCTAATGTACCTAAACAGTAGAAACCCCCCACAAGTGACCCCATATTGGAAACTAGACCCCCCAGGGAACTTATCTAGATGTGTTGTGAGAACTTTGAACCCCCAAGTGTTTCACTACAGCTTATAACGCAGAGCCGTGAAAAAAAATCTTTTTTTTTCCCACAAAAATTATTTTTTAGCCCCCAGTTTTGTATTTTCCCAAGGGTAACAGGAGAAATTGGACCCCAAAAGTTGTTGTCCTATTTGTCCTGAGTACGCTGATACCCCATATGTTTGGGTAAACCCCTGTTTGGTCACACGGGAGAGCTCGGAAAGGAAGAAGCACTGTTTTACTTTTTCAACGCAGAATTGCCTGGAATTGAGATGCGACGCCATGTCGCGTTTGGAGAGCCCCTGATGTGCCTAAACAGTGGAAACCCCCCAATTATAACTGAAACCCTAATCTAAACACACCCCTAACCCTAATTCCAACAGTAACTCTAACCACACCTCTAACCCTAGCACACCCCTAACCCTAATCCCAACCCTATTCCCAACTGTAAATGTAATCTAAACCCTAACTGTAACTTTAGCCCCAACCCTAACCCTAACTTTAGCCCCCACCCAAACTGTAGCCCTAACCCTAACCCTAACCCTAGCCCTAACCCTAACCCTAACCCTAGCCCTAACCCTAGCCCTAACCCTAACCCTAGCCCTAACCCTAACCCTAGCCCTAACCCTAGCCCTAACCCTAACCCTAACCCTAGCCCTAACCCTAGCCCTAACCCTAACCCTAGCCCTAAACCTAGCCTAAACCCTAACCCTAGCCCTAACCCTAACCCTAGCCCTAACCCTAACCCTAGCCCTAGCCCTAATGGGAAAATGGAAATAAATAATTTTTTTAATTTTTCCCTAACTAAGGGGGTGATGAAGGGGGGTTTGATTTACTTTTATAGTGGGTTTTTTAGCGGATTTTTTTGATTGGCAGCCGTCACACACTCAAAGACGCTTTTTATTGCAAAAAATATTTTTTGCGTTACCACATTTTGAGAGCTATAATTTTTCCATATTTTGGTCCACAGAGTCACGTGAGGCCTTGTTTTTTTGTGGGACGAGTTGACGTTTTTATTGCTAACATTTTCGGGCATGTGACATTTTTTGATCGCTTTTTATTCCGATTTTTGTGAGGCAGAATGACCAAAAACTAGCTATTCATGAATTTATTTTGTGGGAGGCGTTTATACCGTTCCGCGTTTGGTAATATTGATAAAGCAGTTTTATTCTTCGGGTCAGTACGATTACAGCGACACCTCATTTATATCTTTTTTTATGTTTTGGCGCTTTTATACGATAAAAACTATTTTATAGAAAAAATAATTATTTTTGCATCGCTTTATTCTCAGGACTATAACTTTTTTAATTTTTTGCTGATGATGCTGTATGGCGGCTCATTTTTGCGGGAAAAGATGACGTTTTCAGCGGTACCATGGTTATTTATATCTGTCTTTTTGATCGCGTGTTATTCCACTTTTTGTTCGGCGGTATGATAATAAAGCGTTGTTTTTTGCCTCGTTTTTTTTTTTTCTGACGGTGTTTACTGAAGGGGTTAACTAGTGGGAAAATTACTAGCCCACATAATGAAAGCCAAATCAACTAAACAAACAGAACGACAAAAACACATAATATATAATCCTAAGGAAATTACCAATACCTTTTCAAATTACTACTCTTCCCTCTACAACCTACAGGAAAATATCATGGTACCACAACCCACCCCCCAATTGATAAACCAATTCTTGGAGAGAGAGTACAACGCCCTAAAACACCAAAAGACACATTAAATATATTAAACCAACCAATATCCCAAGAGTATCAGGGTGAGGATTATGTGGTCCAGAATCATGGCTACTGGGACTGGATAATGTGGAAGACAGGGTGATGTTGGCATAGTAACTGGAAGCACTAGCTGCTATCCATTCAAAAACAAAAGATGAAAAAGTAGCGGCACTCACCAGTTTGCTCAAAATTGTGTCTTTAATGTATCCTCAGTCCATAGTACAGATGATGCAGATACATTGCAGGTGGTTACGAGGGTGCGGGGAGTGAAGGGGGACGACGGCCGTTTCGTGCAATCTGCACTTCGACGGGTCCAACCCGTCGATTGGACCCGTCGAAGTGCAGATCGCACGAAACGGCCGTCGTCCCCCTTCACTCCCCGCACCCTCGTAACCACCTGCAATGTATCTGCATCATCTGTACTATGGACTGAGGATACATTAAAGACACAATTTTGAGCAAACTGGTGAGTGCCGCTACTTTTTCATCTTTTGTATGTGAAGATCGTTATTACCTCTTAAGCTGAGCACCGTTATCCAGTGGCTCTCTGAACACCGCAAGTGGTATTAATCCATGTAATAAGTATAAGGAGCATAGAGCTGTAATATATACCCTAGTGCCATTCCACCTTCCAAGCAAATCTTTACATATTATCTTATCCATTCAAAAACCTTTCCACACTGGTCTGGCTTCAAGAGTGGTGTTCAGCGCGACCCCAGAAAGTGGGACAGTAAGCTAGGTCAACATGATATTTGCATTTGTTGTGCTCACGCAGCAGGTACATTTTCACCTTGCCCATGGCCTTGACCTCTGCCTCAGCACTAACCATCAGCATCACGTCCACTTCCCTGTCCCTTGCCCATTTTAAGTTACGTTTGATATATCCCTGTTGAGAAAACTTTGCAGGATTAGTATTTCAGGAAAATGTGCTTGTCACAGTGCCGGAGCAATGTAGCGAAGATATTTCTGTCCAACCTATTCTGGATTTTCTATTTTGATGCACAATTGTCACTGTATAAATGCTACATAACATTTCTCTGCTGAAAAAATTTTGCAGGAATACTCACACCACTCACACAAAAATGAGCCCACCTCAGATGTACTAGTTATAGTTTCGGAGCAATATAGCAATGCTATTTATAACCAACCAAGCCTAGTTTTTTTTGCGACTGGAGCAGTATAAATGCTGGAAAACTAACACATGAATATTTTCTCACCTCAGATGGACTTGTTATAGTGCTGGAGCAAGATAGTGATGCTATTTCTAACCTACCAAGTCTGGCTTTTTTATTTTGATGCACAACTGGCACAGTATTAAATTCTGTACTATACTTCTCTGCTGAAAAAATGATTCTAGCTTATGAAAATTTGTCTGGATTTTTTTTATTTTGAAGCTTAACATGTCCAAAATAAATGCTGTATTATATTTCTCTGTTGAATAAAATTTGCAGGAATACTAGCACACACAATTTTGCCCACCTCAGATGGACTTGTCACAGTGCCAGAGGAATATAGCAATGCTATTTCTGACCAACCAATTCTGGCTTTTTTATTTCGATGCACAGCTGGTGCAGTATAATTGCCGTATTATATTTTTCTGCTGAAAAAAAATTGCATAAATACTAGCGCAAGAAAATTTGCCAACCTCAGATGGATTTCATACACTGCAAGAGCAATATAGCGATGTTATTGATAAACAACCAAGTCTGGATGTATGCTTTTGATGCACGACTGGCCCAGTATAAATGGCCTATTATATTTCCCTGCTGAAAAACATTTGCAGGATTAAGAGCAAAATAAAATACTATTAGCCATGAGAACTTGATGGACTTTTGCTATGGGTTGCAACAGAAAGGACATGCAATTAGCCTTATGCTTTCCTACAATATTCCTTTAGCAATCTCTCCCTAAGTGTTTCTATCAGCAGTATGAATATTGATTATAATTAGCCCTAAAAAGGGCTATTATTGCAGTTGAATGAAAGATTGCACTTGTCTAATCACTGTCTATACACAGCTACAACTCTGTCCCTAGCTCAGCAGCACATAGCACATCTCCCTACTCTCCTTGTGTGGCGAGCATGACATATAGACCTGATGACACTATGCGTCCAGCCAATCATAGCAATTCCACAACCAAGGTGGCCATGGCATTACAGTGACTCTCAGGCAGGAACTCGAGCTTGCACACGAGCATTAAAAAACACTCGCCGAGCAACAAAAATCTCCAGCACTCTGATACTCGAGAGCGTATCGAGCAGTGACGAGCACATTCACTCATCACTACCTCGAACACATTTAACCATTCCTACTATTATGAGGAGCTATGATTACAGGTAAAATATAATTTGATATGTTTCAACTCCAGGCATTATTCATTTGAATTGTTTACAAATGTTAATAAAAAGTAATTACCATTTGATTTTTGTATTTGTTTTGCTTAACTTTATTTAGTAAAATGTACATCAAAGATTGTTACTACACTTATTCTGTGGACAAATAAAATAAAAGCAAACTTTATATAGTTTATATATAGCTTTCCAAATGATCGCCCAAAAAATATTCACAAACCAAATGCAATAATGTTATGATACATTTTTATCCTCTTGGGTTATAAATAATATTTGTCTTCATAATTGACTCAACAAAGTATACAGGGTTATCCAATTCTATCAAATTCAAATGTTGGCATAATTAGTAACTTCTGCATTTTATTTTGAAGTGCTTTCTACTAACTCTTAAAAATCCATTAACATAGCTGAAAAGTAGAGCACAGAGTGAATCCTTTTTCTATTTCTAACGGATTCTTTAATTCCTTTTTTTACTTTCCCCTGGTCTTCAAATTTGTCAATATCTTCAAGTGCAATATTGACTGGAACACCTTGCTTTAACCTTTTTCACCACTTGCTCTAAATGGCTATAGCACAATGTGTGACTGTGTAATGTACCACCTCAAGGCAAAGCAATTTTCACAGAGAACTGAATTTGTTAAAATAAAATTACCGATAGCAAATGTTCTCTTTAGAGGCTAACAATCTGTCACATCAGGCAATAGAAATCATCAGAAGAATGATGTTGTATTAATTATATACTGAAACTAATTATTTATGGCTGCTCTTTAAATGTTATTTTGTTATATGTATAAAAATGGATAGATTCTTAAATAGTTTTTTGTTGATTTATTTGTTTTAATATTTTTGAAATATGAATTGCTTAACTATTTATTCAAGAACATTTATTCAAACACTTGTTTTTCAGATATAACAAGTTAAAAGCTTAGACTAGGCCATAAACTTTTCTTGTAAAGGCTGTAAGATAGCGCTTACTGCATGTGTTGGAGGACACTCGCTTAGCAACGGGATTCAGTCACACAGGCATGATTTTCTCCATTAAACAGTCCATGTGGCTTTTTTAGGCATCATAAACCGCCATGTTACACATCACACACATATAGTTCTAGTACACGGCTTCAATCACTTTTCAGACACTACACCCGCCAGTCCTCCTCTGACTAGTTTCCGGGGGTGTCCGTCGCCTTTTCAATGTCTCTACTCACAAAGCACGACATTAGGCTGCTGTCTATAAATACGCCAGACTTCACTTCGTCCATTCACCGTGGGTGACCGCACAGTTCATTAACATCCATGGAAGATTATAGGCACTAACAGTCTGTTCCACTGGCAGATACTCATCTGCCCACAACCCCCTTTGTCTGGAGTTACTGTACAGGAGCTCCTGCTCCACATGCTGACTCCTCGTTAGTCCTCTCTCCCAGGGAAACTGCCTTACTGGGATCACCATCCCGGACCATGCCTTGCTCACCAGGCCAACCGACAGTTCCAGACCCACAGAAGGATGGCAGCTTCCCCAACACAGTAGCTGTCACAGGCTCTGCAGGACCATGGCCTCACCCCATACTCTTCAGGAATCAAGTCCTACTCCAAGGACGTTCTAACACAGAGGCCATCCAGGTCCGCAGCTTCTCCTTGTGCTATTCAGGACATCCATCCTACTCCCAGGACCATCCAACATACAGGCCTTCAGGTATATGGCCTCTCTGTGTGCTATTCAGGATGTCCATCCTACTCCCCAGACCATCCAACACACAGGCCTTCAGGTACATTGCCTCTCTGTGTGCTGTTCAGGGATCCGATCCACACACAGGTCCTCCCAACACACAGGCCTTCCTGTTTTGCAGGACCTTAGAACACCGACCATTCAGGTCCATACACTCTGACCATGTGACCAGACCTCAGTCACATTATATCCCTGTAGCCTGCTTAGCTAACTTCCTATCTCATTCGCTTCTGTTCACTTGACTTCATTTCCCAACGAGTCCTGCTCCTCCCCTATGCACACCACCTTCTATAGAGGTGGATTCGTCTCCCAACACCTCTCAGAATTCCCTTGCTACACCCATTTCCTTCCCCTTTACCTGCATTACAACACATATCAACTCAACATAACTGTCTACAGTATCACTCAGCACTGCTCAGTAGCATAGCTACCGTGGATCAGAGGGGGCGGTCGCCCCGGGCCCCATACTCTGAGGGGGCACACCCAGAGCTACTCTGCTTTAACTGTATCAGCATTCACAGCATGCTTATACAGCTACACTCTGCTGAAGAGCAGAGAGAATCGATCTACCTGCCATACCACCTGGCCACTATGGGGCCTGTGAGCAGGAGGGGGGCCTGGGCAACCCCTGCCTGTCATCAAAAGTGCAACTGTATGGGCTAGATGCTGATACAGTTGATCGCATTGATGAAAGTAGGACCATTATGTTCTCTCTTCCATCATCCCCCTGTCAGCATCTGAGGTCACTGACGCAGACACTGACAGCGGGGGCGATGACATCCCTACTATAGAGTCTGCCTATTGGGGGGTGCATTATACTATAGATACTACCTATGGTGGATGCATTATACTATATATAGTTTATTCTATGGGGGTGCATTATACAATATAGAGTCTGCCTATGGGAAGTGCTTTATATTATATAGAGTTTGCATATGGGGTGTGCATTATACTATATAGAATCTGCCTATGGAGGGCTGCATTATTCTATCAAGTCTGGCTATGGGGGTGCATTATACTATATAGACAACACCAGAGAACGAAGCAAAAGAATCCCAAATACCATGATCATAAAATCATACAAACTTTATTTAGATCAATAATCACAAATTGTCATGTAACATTACTGCAATAACAGGCATCTAGCCCAAACAGATAGAGTGTAGAGGAAACTAGTGGTATGCCTGGGGAATATGAGGGAGTATATAAAGTCCAGGGTACAACCATAATAAATCAACCTATAACATTATTAACTCATAGAGCCGTTACAAAGTATCAAAAAGATCTCTTTATCAGAGTCCATAGTATTATAAAATGCAAGGCGCCATCATATCAAACAAAATGGACACTAATATACCATCAATAGGCTTACCCATAGATCAGGACGGCTCCCTCAGATACCGCAGGCAGCCCCCTGACGCGCGTTTCGCCGTCTGCTTTTTCAAAAGGGGTGTAACACTTAGTCGCTCTTAGGGGTTTAAAAAGGGGAGAGAACCGGAAGTAACACCGGCATATCGGCGCACGCGCACTTCGGATCCGGCCCACATCATCCCGGTGGCCGTCATCGCAGCGCGCGCATAGGGCGAAAATCCGCCTCCTGACGTCATGTTGGTATGCGCGCGCAGCTCCTAAGACGGCCCTACAGGAAGAGGGAGACCAGAATCCAGAGCGCACGCGCGCACAGCCGGTGGCCATCTTGCCGAAGACCGTGGAGGTAGCCATCTTATAGGAGGGCTCTCTTACAATAAAAATATCATAACGCCAACATTCAGAGGTAAAAAGTGCTCAAATAAAGTGCGATAGTGCTTACAAACAGGGGCAGCATATAATAATAAATGTGCTAAAGACTATAATCACAATAACGATAATCACAGATTATCTAAGTGTGCCAATAATTGGCAAAAAATCGTATAGACTGCCACATATATCAAATAAAGTGCATTGTGCTTCCAAACATAGGCAACATATACAAAGTGTGCTAACACTATATAAACAATAACAATATCACCAATTATCAAAGTGTACCACTGACAGGCAACCATATTACCACAGGTCGTATGGACTACCACTTATATCAGGGATACAGTGCAAACAAAATAATATATTTAAAAAAATAACCAAATTGAACAAGGGATGAGATATATATCATACAAAATGCTACATATGTAGTAAACACGTAAACATCAAGACATATAAATACTACATCAGACATTCGATAAATGCACTACCTAAAACACAAACAAAATACAAAATGACGCTTTAATAGACGAAAACTTCCTCCTCCATATAGAATCGGCAAAATAAATGGCGCTGAAGTCCGATAGATAAAGACGCAGCTGCAGATCACAAATCGGCGCTCTCACCCGTTAAGGAAATAACTAAAACAAAGAACAACAAATGTTAAAAACTAATAAAATAAAAAAATAATAAAAACAAAAACAAAAGTGTGGAGGATAAACTACAGGGAAGAGGATAAATAAAAATTACAAATTACCAAATAATAAACCAAAAAACATACTGGTAAGGAAGATCCGCACCAGAGGTCACAGAACCGGAGGACGAGATCGCGGGGGAACAGGGCAGAGATACCTCTATCTCCCCAAATCACAAAAAAGGAACAAAACTTAGCTGTTCATTAAGCCCCTTGGGAGACATGGTATCAAGGGTGACAATCCATCTGCACTCACGTTGTGCCAGCAGTTGTTTCAGATTGCCACCCCTGATACCACCATGAATTCTATCAATCCCCCTTACTTTTAACCCACTGGGATCAGATCTGTGATACAAATGGAAATGCCGTGGAAGGGTTTTAAGCATAGAGGTGTCACAGACATCTCTTGCAGCCATTATTTCCCTAACATGTTCGCGCGTCCTAACTTTTAGTTCCCTAGAAGTGAGACCGACGTAAATGAGGGAGCAGGGACATGTGGCATAATATACCACATAGGTGGTGTTACAGGTAATGTATTCGCGAATCTTATATTCCCTGCTCCCATCAGATGATTTGAAGGTCCCACTCCTAAGGATGTTAGGACACGCGACGCATGTACCACAAGGGAAGCACCCCATTCTTGGATTAGCTTTTGTGAAAAAAGTATTATGCTTGGCCACATAGTGGCTAGCAACCAAATTATCCTTTAAATTTCGGCCCCTGCGTTGTACCATACACGGGGAAGGGGAAAGGTGTTTTGCCAAGGTGTTATCCGTACGTAAAACTGACCAATGTTTGTTCATAATATCACGGATCTGATCCCAGCGACAGTTGGCCGTAGAGATAAATCTAATCTCCGTGTCCCTTAACTGATCACCTTTCTTGGGGGGCAGTAATAAATCCTCTCTTCGGGTTTGTTTGGCACGTTTGTACCCCGCCCTAATGCACCGATTGCTGTACCCCCTGGCTTTAAACCTTTTAGTAAGAGTCGTGCACTGTCCCTCAAAACGGGCCTCCGTAGAGCAGACACGCCTGTTCCTCAGAAACTGGCCAACCGGGATGGCCTTAATTGTTGTGTAGTTCTGTGCCGAGGAGGCATGCAGTAACGAGTTAACTGCTGTCTCTTTCCTGTAGAGATCTGTTTCGATTGAGCCATCCTCGGCAACATACAAAGTGATATCCAAAAAATTAATTTGACTGCAGTGCCATGTATAAGTGAATTTTAAATTAAAACAATTTGTATTGAGGTCCTGCATAAAATTGGTCAGGCTGGTCTCGTCACCGTTCCAGATCATAAGCACATCATCGATGTACCGAAACCAGCCCACTACCTGGTCCGCGGCATGCGCCCCGTCCCCCTGGAAGATAGTACGTTCCCAATAGCCTAAAAATAAGTTGGCATAGGACGGAGCGCATGCCGCCCCCATGGCAGTCCCTTGCAATTGTAAATAATATCTGTCTTTAAACACAAAAAAATTATGTGTTAACACAAATTCTAATAATTCCAAAATGAAATCCAAAAAATGTCCATCCCGGTTGGTCGTCTCGAGGAAGAAGCGTGCCGCCCTCAGTCCATCGCTATGTCTAATAGACGTGTATAATGATTCTATGTCGATGGTAACTAGGAGCATGCCCGCCTCGAGGGACAGCCCATCGACTCTTGTAAGTACATCCGTGGTGTCTCTGACATAGGAGGGAAGCGTCTCCACAAGTGGTTTCAAATAAAAATCGATAAATTTACATACATTATCACACAACCCCCCTATGCCAGAGACTATGGGTCTGCCAGGGGGATTAACAGCATCTTTGTGCACTTTGGGCAAAAGGTAAAATGTAGCAATCCTAGGGAATTTGGGTAAGAGACCATCGAGTACCTTTTTAGGGGCCAAGCCTGATTCATTGGCATATAATAGAATAGATTCTAAATCCCTAGTGTAACCCAATATCGGATTACTATCCAATACTCGATATGTGATTTTATTTCTCAATTGGCGAAATGCCTCTTTTTCGTATTTATCGGTTGGCCAGATGACCACATTCCCTCCCTTGTCCGCCGGTTTATATACGACTGAATCCAACGACTGTAACTCCCTCAGGGCTTTCCTCTGTATACCCGTCAAGTTATCATTACACATGTATTTTGGTATTTTTTTAAGATCCTCTGTCACCAGTCTACAGAAAATCTCCACCTGAGGACAGATGGACAAGGGAGGGAATGCGAGGGATCTAGGCACAACCGAAATAGGAAAATTACCTAGTGGTTCTGATTGTTGTTCTCTCAATAGATCCTCCAATATTTGTAGGGTTTCACGCTCCGCCTCTGAAAACGAGCCCCGATCTGACTCTTTTTGACTGTATAGTTTCTTTAATATCAGCTTCCGACAAAAAAGATGCATATCTTTCAGAACGTGCGCTCTGGATTCTGGTCTCCCTCTTCCTGTAGGGCCGTCTTAGGAGCTGCGCGCGCATACCAACATGACGTCAGGAGGCGGATTTTCGCCCTATGCGCGCGCTGCGATGACGGCCACCGGGATGATGTGGGCCGGATCCGAAGTGCGCGTGCGCCGATATGCCGGTGTTACTTCCGGTTCTCTCCCCTTTTTAAACCCCTAAGAGCGACTAAGTGTTACACCCCTTTTGAAAAAGGAGACGGCGAAACGCGCGTCAGGGGGCTGCCTGCGGTATCTGAGGGAGCCGTCCTGATCTATGGGTAAGCCTATTGATGGTATATTAGTGTCCATTTTGTTTGATATGATGGCGCCTTGCATTTTATAATACTATGGACTCTGATAAAGAGATCTTTTTGATACTTTGTAACGGCTCTATGAGTTAATAATGTTATAGGTTGATTTATTATGGTTGTACCCTGGACTTTATATACTCCCTCATATTCCCCAGGCATACCACTAGTTTCCTCTACACTCTATCTGTTTGGGCTAGATGCCTGTTATTGCAGTAATGTTACATGACAATTTGTGATTATTGATCTAAATAAAGTTTGTATGATTTTATGATCATGGTATTTGGGATTCTTTTGCTTCGTTCTCTGGTGTTGTGTATGTTATGGAGCACCCTGAATTGTCCTGAGGATTTGGACTATAGTACTGGGGGAGATATACGAGTGTACTCCTGGCCACAAACATACTATAAGGTTTTTGAGTTTCTTGTGAAATCTAATTTCTCTGTGTTGTTCACAGCATTAAACTCTAAAATGGATTTTCGCACCCGGGACCAAACCTGGCTTTCCCGGTTACAGGAGGTGTTTAAAGAGGATTCCGGTGGTATTTTAACCACAGACGGAGGAGACTCAGGGGAGAGGATTAGTAGATTACGGTCATTGTTATACAGGAGGACGAGGCTGTGGTGGAACAGGGCCTCTCTGGGTCAATATTTGGCACGCAATTTGATACCTAGAGGTTTACGTATTCAGATCTTCCCGTCATTTGTTATTGAAGATGAAAGTTTTAAAGGGAAGTGGGAGGATCTGGCCACTCAATGCTCCAGAGGATTTATAGAATTATTGATGGGATTGGATGAGACCAAATTAAATGAGATGGAGAAGGAGATTGATAGTCTTCAAACGCTAATCAAGGAGGATCTTACACCTGAGGCCCTTGTGAAACTAAATGGAGATTTGGATAATGATTTCACTAAGTGGGAACAGGAAATAGGGGCAGTGAAGACTAAAAAACTACAGAGGGACTATACTGACTACCAAGACAATAAAGTATACCGTTGGAGAAATAACTCGAAAAAAGCCCGCCCTCCAATACAAACTAGATCTGGCTCTGTTTCATCTATGACCTCGGTTGAAGAATCGAGTGTGGCATCTGACCAATCAAGATCTACCAATAGAGTCATAAACAGAAAGATACAACCAGGAAGGGCAGCCAAAGGACGACAAAATAGTAAAAGAAAATTCACATCTCCAACTAAATATGAACGTAAAGCCAAAAGTTCTAATTTGGAGGTAATTAATTTATCCCCTCACCCCTTCTCTACCACACAAATCGATTTGTTAAAATTGGGCCTAAATTTTGTTCCCTGTAATAATTTTGATTTTTTTACAGTTCTGAAAGATATGCATCTTTTTTGTCGGAAGCTGATATTAAAGAAACTATACAGTCAAAAAGAGTCAGATCGGGGCTCGTTTTCAGAGGCGGAGCGTGAAACCCTACAAATATTGGAGGATCTATTGAGAGAACAACAATCAGAACCACTAGGTAATTTTCCTATTTCGGTTGTGCCTAGATCCCTCGCATTCCCTCCCTTGTCCATCTGTCCTCAGGTGGAGATTTTCTGTAGACTGGTGACAGAGGATCTTAAAAAAATACCAAAATACATGTGTAATGATAACTTGACGGGTATACAGAGGAAAGCCCTGAGGGAGTTACAGTCGTTGGATTCAGTCGTATATAAACCGGCGGACAAGGGAGGGAATGTGGTCATCTGGCCAACCGATAAATACGAAAAAGAGGCATTTCGCCAATTGAGAAATAAAATCACATATCGAGTATTGGATAGTAATCCGATATTGGGTTACACTAGGGATTTAGAATCTATTCTATTATATGCCAATGAATCAGGCTTGGCCCCTAAAAAGGTACTCGATGGTCTCTTACCCAAATTCCCTAGGATTGCTACATTTTACCTTTTGCCCAAAGTGCACAAAGATGCTGTTAATCCCCCTGGCAGACCCATAGTCTCTGGCATAGGGGGGTTGTGTGATAATGTATGTAAATTTATCGATTTTTATTTGAAACCACTTGTGGAGACGCTTCCCTCCTATGTCAGAGACACCACGGATGTACTTACAAGAGTCGATGGGCTGTCCCTCGAGGCGGGCATGCTCCTAGTTACCATCGACATAGAATCATTGTACACGTCTATTAGACATAGCGATGGACTGAGGGCGGCACGCTTCTTCCTCGAGACGACCAACCGGGATGGACATTTTTTGGATTTCATTTTGGAATTATTAGAATTTGTGTTAACACATAATTTTTTTGTGTTTAAAGACAGATATTATTTACAATTGCAAGGGACTGCCATGGGGGCGGCATGCGCTCCGTCCTATGCCAACTTATTTTTAGGCTATTGGGAACGTACTATCTTCCAGGGGGACGGGGCGCATGCCGCGGACCAGGTAGTGGGCTGGTTTCGGTACATCGATGATGTGCTTATGATCTGGAACGGTGACGAGACCAGCCTGACCAATTTTATGCAGGACCTCAATACAAATTGTTTTAATTTAAAATTCACTTATACATGGCACTGCAGTCAAATTAATTTTTTGGATATCACTTTGTATGTTGCCGAGGATGGCTCAATCGAAACAGATCTCTACAGGAAAGAGACAGCAGTTAACTCGTTACTGCATGCCTCCTCGGCACACAACTACACAACAATTAAGGCCATCCCGGTTGGCCAGTTTCTGAGGAACAGGCGTGTCTGCTCTACGGAGGCCCGTTTTGAGGGACAGTGCACGACTCTTACTAAAAGGTTTAAAGCCAGGGGGTACAGCAATCGGTGCATTAGGGCGGGGTACAAACGTGCCAAACAAACCCGAAGAGAGGATTTATTACTGCCCCCCAAGAAAGGTGATCAGTTAAGGGACACGGAGATTAGATTTATCTCTACGGCCAACTGTCGCTGGGATCAGATCCGTGATATTATGAACAAACATTGGTCAGTTTTACGTACGGATAACACCTTGGCAAAACACCTTTCCCCTTCCCCGTGTATGGTACAACGCAGGGGCCGAAATTTAAAGGATAATTTGGTTGCTAGCCACTATGTGGCCAAGCATAATACTTTTTTCACAAAAGCTAATCCAAGAATGGGGTGCTTCCCTTGTGGTACATGCGTCGCGTGTCCTAACATCCTTAGGAGTGGGACCTTCAAATCATCTGATGGGAGCAGGGAATATAAGATTCGCGAATACATTACCTGTAACACCACCTATGTGGTATATTATGCCACATGTCCCTGCTCCCTCATTTACGTCGGTCTCACTTCTAGGGAACTAAAAGTTAGGACGCGCGAACATGTTAGGGAAATAATGGCTGCAAGAGATGTCTGTGACACCTCTATGCTTAAAACCCTTCCACGGCATTTCCATTTGTATCACAGATCTGATCCCAGTGGGTTAAAAGTAAGGGGGATTGATAGAATTCATGGTGGTATCAGGGGTGGCAATCTGAAACAACTGCTGGCACAACGTGAGTGCAGATGGATTGTCACCCTTGATACCATGTCTCCCAAGGGGCTTAATGAACAGCTAAGTTTTGTTCCTTTTTTGTGATTTGGGGAGATAGAGGTATCTCTGCCCTGTTCCCCCGCGATCTCGTCCTCCGGTTCTGTGACCTCTGGTGCGGATCTTCCTCACCAGTATGTTTTTTGGTTTATTATTTGGTAATTTGTAATTTTTATTTATCCTCTTCCCTGTAGTTTATCCTCCACACTTTTGTTTTTGTTTTTATTATTTTTTTATTTTATTAGTTTTTAACATTTGTTGTTCTTTGTTTTAGTTATTTCCTTAACGGGTGAGAGCGCCGATTTGTGATCTGCAGCTGCGTCTTTATCTATCGGACTTCAGCGCCATTTATTTTGCCGATTCTATATGGAGGAGGAAGTTTTCGTCTATTAAAGCGTCATTTTGTATTTTGTTTGTGTTTTAGGTAGTGCATTTATCGAATGTCTGATGTAGTATTTATATGTCTTGATGTTTACGTGTTTACTACATATGTAGCATTTTGTATGATATATATCTCATCCCTTGTTCAATTTGGTTATTTTTTTAAATATATTATTTTGTTTGCACTGTATCCCTGATATAAGTGGTAGTCCATACGACCTGTGGTAATATGGTTGCCTGTCAGTGGTACACTTTGATAATTGGTGATATTGTTATTGTTTATATAGTGTTAGCACACTTTGTATATGTTGCCTATGTTTGGAAGCACAATGCACTTTATTTGATATATGTGGCAGTCTATACGATTTTTTGCCAATTATTGGCACACTTAGATAATCTGTGATTATCGTTATTGTGATTATAGTCTTTAGCACATTTATTATTATATGCTGCCCCTGTTTGTAAGCACTATCGCACTTTATTTGAGCACTTTTTACCTCTGAATGTTGGCGTTATGATATTTTTATTGTAAGAGAGCCCTCCTATAAGATGGCTACCTCCACGGTCTTCGGCAAGATGGCCACCGGCTGTGCGCGCGTGCGCTCTGGATTCTGGTCTCCCTCTTCCTGTAGGGCCGTCTTAGGAGCTGCGCGCGCATACCAACATGACGTCAGGAGGCGGATTTTCGCCCTATGCGCGCGCTGCGATGACGGCCACCGGGATGATGTGGGCCGGATCCGAAGTGCGCGTGCGCCGATATGCCGGTGTTACTTCCGGTTCTCTCCCCTTTTTAAACCCCTAAGAGCGACTAAGTGTTACACCCCTTTTGAAAAAGCAGACGGTGAAACGCGCGTCAGGGGGCTGCCTGCGGTATCTGAGGGAGCCGTCCTGATCTATGGGTAAGCCTATTGATGGTATATTAGTGTCCATTTTGTTTGATATGATGGCGCCTTGCATTTTATAATACTATGGACTCTGATAAAGAGATCTTTTTGATACTTTGTAACGGCTCTATGAGTTAATAATGTTATAGGTTGATTTATTATGGTTGTACCCTGGACTTTATATACTCCCTCATATTCCCCAGGCATACCACTAGTTTCCTCTACACTCTATCTGTTTGGGCTAGATGCCTGTTATTGCAGTAATGTTACATGACAATTTGTGATTATTGATCTAAATAAAGTTTGTATGATTTTATGATCATGGTATTTGGGATTCTTTTGCTTCGTTCTCTGGTGTTGTGTATGTTATGGAGCACCCTGAATTGTCCTGAGGATTTGGACTATAGTACTGGGGGAGATATACGAGTGTACTCCTGGCCACAAACATACTATAAGGTTTTTGAGTTTCTTGTGAAAATTATACTATATAGAGTCTGTCAATGGGGTGCATCATACTATATAGAGTCTGCCTATTGGGGTACACTTTACTATATAGAGTCGGCATATGGGGGGTTCATTATACTATAGGGTTTACCAATGGGGTGCATTACACAAAATAAAGCCGGGGTGTGGCCTCCCTGTTTCTGAGCTACAGACTATATGTAAGGCTTCTTCAGTCTGATGTTTCATTGGTTGGGTCCAGTCCTTTTGTCTGCCCTTATTCACACTGAGGTCAACATTGACACATGGTAAGGTTTTAATATTATACAGTGTAGGACTGTCCCTATCAGAGTTACCTTGACGCGGTGGGATGGCTTTTGTGCTATTTTTTTTTATCAAAAAACAGTATTACTAAAAACTCTGTGTTATTTAAATGCACTTTTGCTTTTTTACTTAGTTATATCAGAGTTTTTGCTGACTTTTTTCTCTTGTAGGTTTTAATGTTTTGTGGCCAATGTGAGCATGCGTTTAACCTCTGCATGTGTACAAACTCAAGTTAAGCTCAATTTTTGTGCTTTTTTTCTCTGTATTGTTGAATTCTGTGCAAGCCAGGGTGTGGCCTCCCTGTTTCTGAGCTAGAGACTATATATAAGGCTTCCCCAGTCTGGTGTTTCACTGGTTGGGCCCAGTCCTTTAGTCTGCCCTTATTCACACAGAGGTCAACATTGACACATGGTAAGGTTTTAATATTAGACAGTGTAGAACAGTCCCTATCAGAGTTACCTTGATGCGGTGGGATGGCTTTTGTTTTTTTTTTATTAAAAAACAGTATTTCTATAAACTCTGTGTTATTTAAATGCACTTTTGCATTTTTACTTAGTTACATCAGGGTTTTTGCTTACTTTTTTCTCTTGTAGGTTTTACAAAATAAAGTCTGCCTAAGGGGGTGCATTATACAAGATAGAGTCTGTCTATGGAGGTGCATTTTACTATATAGAGTCTGTTTGTAGGGGAGCATTATACTATATGGAGGCCTTTGGGTAGTACTTTATACTGTATGGAGGCCTATAGGAAGTGCATTATACTATATTGAAGACTATCTGGTGCATTATACTATATAAAGGCTATATGGGGTCATCATACAGTGTGGCGATTACAGTGAGAGGGCGATTATATAGAGTGTTGGAGCCATAAAACAGTTTGGGGGCTTGTAAGGGGTCATTATACTGTGTTAGTGGTATTATATAGTGAGGGGTATATACTGTGTATAAGAGAACATCATACTGTGTATAGGGGAGCTGTACAGCAGGGGGTCTTGGGACATTATTAAATGTAAAGTGGGCACTTATTGTTAAAGGGGAACTCAGGTTACTGTGACTGTCAAAGG
This sequence comes from Ranitomeya imitator, assembly GCF_032444005.1. Lineage (NCBI taxonomy): Eukaryota > Metazoa > Chordata > Amphibia > Anura > Dendrobatidae > Ranitomeya > Ranitomeya imitator. The sequence goes on from NC_091284.1 coordinate 638,861,317, forward strand.
GGCGCTTTCTAGGGGACAATATGAGGACACTGTTTTCTAGGGCACTTGCACATGACATTACTCTAATCTAGAGGGTTGCTTTAAAATTTAGAAGGCACACAGTACTAAACAGTAAGTGTGGCATTATGGACACATATGGCACCAGGGGCTCACCATTGGGGTATTAGCAGGATAATGAATTTGTGCAGGTTGGAAATAGTCCCATTGTGGACAGTGCCAAAAATATGAGAAGTGAAATATGTCTTTACTGTAATATCTGCAGCCTAGTCATAACTGGAAGAAGTTGTTATGTCGGTATGGGCCAGATGGAAAGGATGTGAAAAGTGAATAACTCCATTAGAAGGAACGTCAGCGGTATGTCACCATCTAAAACTGGGCTGTAATCATTTATATGTTCCGTAGGACTGGTATTTACCACTAATTATATGGCGACAGTATCAGTGTTGGTCTTTATATAGAGATTATTTTCAGAAATAGCGTGATCATCTGCTGAGGTTCTCCTACATCCACTAATAGGGTGCATCACCCAGTTGTAAGCAAGGTTATCTGGTTAGGGACCCACGCAGAAGTTTTGCCTCCCCCCCACCCCTCTCCCATACCAAACCCTAACTACATCTCTGGCACTGCTACAATTTCACAGAGTACTACATTAAAAAGCACTTTCATCAAAATTGTTATTCTTTTAATGTATTGCAGTCATCATGTTAAATAGCACTGTGTACTTACAATTGCTCATTTTGCCTTTCTACCAAGTTAATTCTTTTGTTTTGCATTAGGTCTATGACATTACTTGATTAAAAACGGACTACATGAATCCTTCAAAGATCTGTGTAGATTTTTCACTGCTTGAGTCAGCACTTGAACTACAGTTCTACTCACTGCAAAGTTGCTGGCAGGGGGAGAAGCAGAGCTGCTGGTTTAGGAATTGAAGAAGGGGATGACTCATGCAGAGAAAAGAGACTTCCTGCTTATACATAGAGCTTAGAAGGATACAGCCATTCTGTTTATAAACTGATGGCATAGACCAAATGGAAAAGAGAGGGATTGACTGGGCAGAAGGGAAAAATGAGCACCTGAAAGTACACAGTGCTATATAATATGGTGCTTTCAATGTTATAAGAGCAGAAAACTTTGATGGAGGGTGTTTCTTTCTTTAACCCCTTTCCGACAGAGTCAGAAATAACATATGCATCCTGGAACTTATTGACTTGGGACATATTATTACTGAATCACGATCATGCTTGCACTCATTACAAGGAGCAGTCCTGCATCGCTTTAACCCCCAAAATGTTGCGATCTAATGCAGTCACAACATTCCAGGAGTAGCCAGTGGGATGACAGTTGACATGGTGACCTGATGTTGTCATGGTGACAGCCAGTTCATATGTTCATATAGTGAACATTTGGGGGAGTGGTTGGACTTCTTGTTACAACCTCTAGTCCAACGGGTGCCTGGCTATATTAAAGACTCACGGGATATTCTCAATATTTTTCATAATGTAACATGGGATTCTAATTGGTCTTGGCTGGCATGTGATGTGGTTGCATTATATTCATCAATTCCCCATAGAGTGGCCCTACATGCTGTACAATTTCATCTTTTCAAGTACAGTAACTATTCCACTGATTTACAATCATACATAATTTCAGTTTTGTCATTTTTGATTTCTCATAATTATTTTTTGTTTGACAAAAAATTCTTTTTGCAATTAGGTGGAGTTTCGATGGGTGCGAAATTTTCCCCTTCAGTGGCCAACTTAGTTATGTCTTGGTGGGAGAAGAATTATATTTTCTATGTAGACAATCCATTTCTGACACAAATTCAATGGTATTCTAGATTTATTGATGACCTATTGTTAGTGTGGAACGGGGACTTATCTTCTGTCAACAATTTTATTAGTTATTTGAACAATAACCCTTTCAACTTAAAGTTTACTTACCTTTGGGATTCTGAACATATCAACTTCCTTGATTTAACCCTTTCGGGTATTCCACAGCAGTTAATCCAAACACGAACCTACCGCAAACCTACTGCAGGTAATACCATACTGCATGCCAAAAGCTTCCACCATGTTCACACCATAAAATCTATCCCTGTTGGCGAGGTCATTAGAGCCAAACGCAATTGCAGTAATGAAACTATTTTTCATAGGGAAACAGCAGACATTCGACATAGACTCAGTAAACGTAAATATCCGAGATGGGCTATAGACAGAGCCTGCAATTTAGTAAAAAATAAAACCAGACCGGAATTAGTTAACATCTCAATTTCAAGTAATGATACTTCTGTCAATAAAAATAAAACACATTTTCACAATAAAAATGTTTATCAAAAACAACCGGTATTAATATTAACTTATAGTACATACTTTAAGTCAATCTCAAATATAGTACACCGAAATCTAAATATCTTACTAGATGATCCCACAATAGATCTCATTCTACAGGAAGGAATTAAAATAGTTTCCAGAAAAGCCCCTACTTTAGGTACCTTGCTTGCTCCAAGCTTTGTCCAGTCTGGTGTGTTTAAAAAAAACCAAGCTAGCTGGCTATCTACAAAAGGTTTTTTTAAATGTGGCTCTTCTCCATGCAAAACCTGTTTGTTCTCGAAAAAAATCGCAACCTTCACGGGCACCAATCATCAGAAAATTTACAATATAAAATACTATCAATTGTAACACAGACCATGTCATTTATATCATAGAATGTGTCTCATGCAATCTATATTATATTGGATCTTCCATCCATAAATTGAAAGATAGATTCTGTGAACACTTATATGATATTACACAATCTACATTGAGACATGTCTCCAGCGCTTCCAATCACTTCATACAAACTCATAACAGGAACACCTCATCATTGAAAGTTTATGCGATTGATCATATTCATAAGAACTCACGGGATGGAGATAGAGAAAGGATCTTGCGTGACCGAGAGGCTTTTTGGATACTGTGTCTAAATACTCGAGCTCCCTCTGGTTTAAATCTTAGAAGAGAAATGATGTTGTACTTTGTTGTATGTCATAACAGATAACTTTGTTTTCTTTTTTCTATTAATATTTTTCTTGATATTTTTATGTATTTTAATCTGATTTTCTTGTTTTTTTTTTCTTTTCTGTGTATGTTCTCACCAGGTCGGATTTTGGGTGTATGTTGATTGTCTTTTGAGTTTGTTAATTACTTATTTCTTTCACCTGTTTTGTTCATTTATATCTACCTGCTGAACCTCTTTCCTCATGCTGAAGACTAAGAACACGTTTGTGTTTGAAACGCGTACAGCGAGGGCTGATATGTGATCCTATGCCTAGCCACCTATTGGGATCGACTATTTTATGGATTTGCTTCAATAAAGTTTATTGGATTTTAATACATCAGAATTTTTCCTTTTTCCTGGAGCTGGATTACCGAACTCTTTGTGCTTCTACCACGTCCTGGGCTGGATGTTTTTCCCTGCTCGGATGTCTGTATCGCTTGTGGATCCCTGTTGGGTGAGCTGAACATTTTTTTTCTTTTTTTGTATCTTATTTTGCCTTTTTCATGCTCCCCATAAATCTGATTTTTCTAATTACCTAAAAAAGGATTATAAACTGTCATTACTGGTGGCTTTTTGTGCATATATGCAAGGTGAGTTGTAATCTGGCTTTTATTATACAAGGTTTCATATTTTTGCCAGTAATACACTCATTTGAACTTCTATTTTTCTGGATCACTTCAGTTATTTCATTTTTAAACCAACTTACAAGGTTTTTTTTTTTTTTTACAATGGACTTACTCATTGTCTCCTCTAGGCAGGAATGTGCTTCCCTGGTGTTTCAATCAGTCAGTAATACCACAGATTCTTCTCCTGATGTCTTAAATGTCATGCTCTCTATAGAGAAATTATCGCTTAATGAAACACGAATATGGTGGTATTATACCACCCTGGAGAATTATTTATCATTAAACATCATCCCAAGGGGGTTACGTATTAAAAAAATCCCAACCACTATTTACAGTGAAAATTTCATAAGCGATTGGAATACCATTTTATCTGAATGCTCACAATGTTTGATGCAATTGATAGTCAAACATGAAAACGAGGAGCTTTCCAAAATCAGAACAGAACTGGATAAGGACATAGTGGCTTTGAAATCTGTGGTTACGAACGCAGAATTTGAGAAATTCCAAAAAGAACTGAAGGCCAAATTATTTGCTCTGGAAGAATCAATAACCTTGGTTAAAAAACGAAAATTTAACAGAGACACTTTTGATTACAAAAATAACCAAGTGTATGAGTGGGGCAGATGGGAAATGTAACCACATACCCCCAGATCTATCCTGAAAAAACTGAACCGTACCACTCCGGTTTCCTACAGGAATCAGGTCACATTTTCTTCTTCTGATCCAGAGTCTTCGAATGCTTCTTACAGCTCCTCTATTCAAGAGTCTATCACCAATCAAGAACCATCAGGCTCTAAATCACATTTGTGCTATTTTCGTAAAAATAAACGCAACAATTATGGCTTTCCAAAAAACGTCCCAAAAAACACACCAGGCGGAAGGGACGAAAGCACCATAAACACGCCAACTATTTTCCAGAACCGCCTGAGGAGTCAAAACAAAATATCGCATTAGACGTGGTTAATCTTTCTTCAACAGTTTTTTCTGATACGGACATACAACTTCTTTCGCGAGGACTGAATTTTTCTCCCACGAACTCTGAACTGGACTTATTTTCGACACTCAAGGACATAAATAAATTTATCAGAGATCTAACTGTTAAAAAACATTTTTTTGAAGTAGATAAAGACATTGTCCCCGATAACCCAAGATGTATCATGAATGAATTCGTAGGCAAAAACTGAATGGAACAAAATGGACTCATGTCGCTTATGGATCTGGATACTAACCTGGATTTGACAACTCCTATGGATACAGGACCTACTTTTAGAGTAAAAAATCCTTTTTTTATCCTGTCCAAGCCCGGACTGACACCATGGATTGTTTACAGGAAAGAGTAGAAAAAGAAATACAGCAACTCATCTTACAATCGGACAGCCAGAAACGTAAGCCTAATTTGACCAAAGTAGAACGGGAGTCTCTTGAAAATATTAAAAACAATCCAGACATAGTAATTAGAATGTCGGATAAGGGGGGCTCAGTGGTGGTTTTAAATAAATCTGATTATTTTGACACAATCAATAATATGCTAAATAATAACCAAAGTTACATGTCATTGAAGTCGAATCCTACTATTGAATTTTCTTCTCTTCTGAAAAACATGGTTAATGAAGGTGTTTCGGAGGGGATTTTTTCCCAGCAACAAGCTGATTATATATGTGTAGATCATCCAAAAATCCCAATACTGCACGCATTACCCAAAACCCACAAGGAAATTTCCTCCCCCCATGTACCTTATTATTTCAGGCCTGGGTTCTTTTAGTGAACATTTGGGGGAGTGGTTGGACTTCTTGTTACAACCTCTAGTCCAACGGGTGCCTGGCTATATTAAAGACTCATGGGATATTCTCAGTATTTTTCACAATGTAACATGGGATTCTAATTGGTCTTGGCTGGCATGTGATGTGGTTGCATTATATTAATCAATTCCCCATAGAGTGGCCCTACATGCTGTACAATTTCATCTTTTCAAGTACAGTAACTATTCCACTGATTTACAATCTTACATAATTTCAGTTTTATCGTTTTTGATTTCTCATAATTATTTTTTGTTTGACAAAAAATTCTTTTTGCAATTAGGTGGAGTTTCGATGGGTGCAAAATTTTCCCCTTCAGTGGCCAACTTAGTTATGTCTTGGTGGGAGGAGAATTATATTTTCAATGTAGTCAATCCATTTCTGACACAAATTCAATGGTATTCTAGATTTATTGATGACCTATTGTTAGTGTGGAGCGGGGACTTATCTTCTGTCAACAATTTTATTAGTTATTTGAACAATAACCCTTTCAACTTAAAGTTTACTTACCATTGGGATTCTGAACATATCAACTTCCTTGATTTAACACTTTCGGGTATTCCACAGCAGTTAATCCAAACACAAACCTACCGCAAACCTACTGCAGGTAATACCATACTGCATGCCACAAGCTTCCACCATGTTCACACCATAAAATCTATCCCTGTTGCCGAGGTCATTAGAGCCAAAAGCAATTGCAGTAATGAAACTATTTTTCATAGGGAAACAGCAGGCATTCGACATAGACTCAGTGAACGTCAATATCCGAGATGGGCTATAGACAGAGCCTGCAATTTAGTAAAAAATAAGACCAGACCGGAATTAGTTAACCCCTTCATGACGCAGCCTATTTTGACCTTAAAGACCTTGCCGTTTTTTGCAATTCTGACCAGTGTCCCTTTATGAGGTAATAACTCAGGAACGCTTCAATGGATCCTAGCGGTTCTGAGATTGTTTTTTCGTGACGTATTGGGCTTCATGTTAGTGGTAAATTTAGGTCAATAAATTCTGTGTTTATTTGTGATAAAAACGGAAATTTGGCGAAAATTTAGAAAATTTCGCAATTTTCACATTTTGAATTTTTATTCTGTTAAACCAGAGAGGTATGTGACACAAAATAGTTAATAAATAACATTTCCCACATGTCTACTTTACATCAGCACAATTTTGGAAACAAAAATTTTTTTTTGCTAGGAAGTTATAAGGGTAAAAATTTGACCAGCGATTTCTCATTTTTACAACGAAATTTGCAAAACCATTTTTTTTAGGGACCACCTCACATTTGAAGTCAGTTTGAGGGGTCTATATGGCTGAAAATACCCAAAAGTGACACCATTCTAAAAACTGCACCCCTCAAGGTGCACAAAACCACATTCAAGAAGTTTATTAACCCTTCAGGTGCTTCACAGCAGCAGAAGCAACGTGGAAGGAAAAAATGAACATTTAACTTTTTAGTCACAAAAATGATATTTCAGCAACATTTTTTTTATTTTCCCAATGGTAAAAGGAGAAACTGAACAACGAAAGCTGTTGTCCAATTTGTCCTGAGTACGCTGATACCTCATATGTGGGGGTAAACCACTGTTTGGGCGCACGGCAGGGCTTGGAAGGGAAGGAGCGCCATTTGACTTTTTGAATGAAAAATTGGCTGCACTCTTTAGCGGACACCATGTCACGTTTGGAGAGCCCCCGTGTGCCTAAAAATTGGAGCTCCCCCACAAGTGACCCCATTTTGGAAACTAGATGCCCCAAGGAACATATTTAGATGCATAGTGAGCCCTTTAAACCCCCAGGAGCTTCACAAATTGATCCGTAAAAATGAAAAAGTACTTTTTTTTCACAAAAAAATTCTTTTAGCCTCAATTTTTTCATTTTCACATGGACAACAGGATAAAATGGATCCTAAAATTTGTTGGGCAATTTCTCCTGAGTACACCGATACCTCACATGTGGGGGTAAACCACTGTTTGGGCACATGGTAAGGCTCGGAAGGGAAGGAGCGCCATTTGACTTTTTGAATGAAAATTATCTCCATCGTTAGTGGACACCATGTCGCGTTTGGAGAGACCCTGTGTGCCTAAACATTGGAGCTCCCATACAAGTGACCCCATTTTGGAAACTGGACCCCCCAAGGAACTTATCTAGATGCCTAGTGAGCACTTTAAACCCTCAGGTGTTTCACAAATTGATCCATAAAAATGAAAAAGTACTTTTTTTTCACAAAAAAATTTTTTTCGCCTCAATTTTTTCATTTTCACATGGGCAATAGGATAAAATTGATCCTAAAATTTGTTGAGCTATTTCTCCAGAGTACGCCGATACCTCATATGTGGGGGTAAACCACTGTTTGGGAACACGGCAGGGCTCGGAAGGGAAGGCGCGCCTTTCGACTATTTGAATGGAAAATTAGCTCCAATTGTTAGCGGACACCATGTCGCGTTTGGAGAGCCCCTGTGTGCCTATGCATTGGAGCTCCCCTACAAGTGACCCCATTTTGGAAACTAGACCCCCCAAGGAACTTATCTAGATGCATACGGAGCACTTTAAACCCCCAGGTGCTTCACAGAAGTTTATAATGCAGAGCCATGAAAATAAAAAATAATTTTTCTTTTCTCAAAAATGATTTTTTAGCCTGGAATTTCCTATTTTGCCAATGGTAATAGGAGAAATTGGACCACAAATGTTGTTTTACAGTTTGTCCTGAGTACGCAGATACCCCATATGTGGGGGTAAACCACTGTTTGGGTGCACGGCAGGGCTCAGAAGGGAAGGCACGCCATTTGGCTTTTTAAATGGAAAATTAGCTCCAATCATTAGCGGACACCATGTCGCGTTTGGAGAGCCCCTGTGTGCCTAAACATTGGAGATCCCCCACAAATGACCCCATTTTGGAAACTAGACCCCCAAAGGAACTAATCTGGATGTGTGGTGAGCACTTTGAACCCTCAAGTGCTTCACAGAAGTTTATAACGCAGAGCAATGAAAATAAAAAAAAAATTCTTTTCTCAAAAATGATTTTTTAGCCCGCAATTTTTTATTTTCCCAAGGGTAACAGGAGAAATTTGACCCCAAAAGTTGTTGTCCAGTTTCTCCTGAGTACGGTGATACCCAATATTTGGGGGTAAACTACTATTTGGGCACTTGCCGGGGCTCAGAATTGAAGTAGTGACGTTTTGAAATACAGACTTTGATGGAATGCTCTACGGGCGTCACGTTGCGTTTGCAGAGCCCCTGATGTGACTAAACAGTAGAAACCCCCCACAAGTGACCCCATTTTGGAAACTAGACCCCGAAATGAAATTATCTAGATATGTGGTGAGCACTTTCAACCCCTAAGTGCTTCACAGAAGTTTATAACGCAGAGCCGTGAAAATAATAAATACGTTTTCTTTCCTCAAAAATAATTTTTTAGCCCAGAATTTTTTATTTTCCCAAGGGTTACAGGAGAAATTGGACCACAAAAGTTGTTGTCCAGTTTCTCCTGAGTACGGTGATACCCCATGTGTGGGGGTAAACCACTGTTTGGGCACACGTCGGGGCTCAGAAGGGAAGTAGTAACTTTTGAAATACAGACTTTGATGGAATGCTCTACGGGCGTCACGTTGCGTTTGCAGAGCCCCTGGTGTGCCTAAACAGTACAAACCCCCCACAAGTGACCCCATTTTGGAAACTAGACCCCCCAAGGAACTTATCTAGATAGTGGTGAGCACTTTGAACCCCCAAGTGCTTCACAGACGTTTACAATGCAGAGCCGTGAAAATAAAAAATCATTTTTCTTTCCTCAAAAATGATGTTTTAGCAAGATATTTTTTACTTTCTCAAGGGTAACAGGAGAAATTGGACCCCAGTAATTGTTGCGCAGTTTGTCCTGAGTATGCTGGTACCCCATATGTGGGGGTAAACCACTGTTTGGGCACACGTCGGGGCTCGGAAGTGAGGGAGCACCATTTGACTTTTTGAATACAAGATTGGCTGGAATCAATGGTGGCGCCATGTTGCGTTTGGAGACCCCCTGATGTGCCTAAACAGTGGAAACCCCTCAATTCTGACGCCAACACACCCCTAACCCTTATCCCAACACACCCCTAACCCTAACCACAACTCTAATTCCAACCCAACCCTAACCCTAAGGCTATGTGCCAACGTTGCGAATTCGTGTGAGATATTTCCGCACCATTTTTGAAAATTCCGCGGGTAAAAGGCACTGCGTTTTACCTGCGGATTTCCAGTGTTTTTTGTGCGGATTTCACCTGTGGATTCCTATTGAGGAACAGGTGTAAAACGCTGCGGAATCCGCACAAAGAATTGACATGCTGCGGAAAATACAACGCAGCGTTTCCGCGTGGTATTTTCCGCACCATGGGCACAGCGGATTTGGTTTTCCATATGTTCACATGGTACTGTAAACGTGATGGAACACTGCTGCGGATCCGCAGCCAAATCCGCACAGTGTGCACATAGCCTAATTCTAAAGGTATGTGCACACGCTGCGGAAAACGCTGTGGATCCGCAGCAGTTTCCCATGAGTTTACAGTTCAATGTAAACCTATGGGAAACAAAAATCGCTGTACACATGCTGCATGTCACTTCTTTCTGCGGATTCCGCAGCAGTTTTACAACTGCTCCAATAGAAAATTGCAGTTGTAAAACCGCAGTGAAATGCGCAGAAAAACCGCGGTAAATCCACAGCGGTTTAGCACTGCGGATTTATCAAATCCTCTGCGGAAAAATCTGCAGAGGACCAGAATACGTGTGCACATCCCGAACCCTAACCCTAACCCGACCCCTAACCCTACCCCTAACCCTACCCCTAACCCTACCCCTAACCCTAACCCTACCCCTAACCCTACCCCTAACCCTACCCCTAACCCTAGTTCTTACCCCAACCTTAGGGTGGTTTCACACTTGCGTTTTTGTCTGCAGCGTTTTTTTCAAAAAAACGCATGCGTTTTTTTTCCCTATATTTAACATTGAAAACGCATGCGTTTTTTTGTGTACGCGTTTGGTCGCGTTTTTTGACGCATGCGTTTTTTTACTGCATGCGTTCATTTTCTGAAATGCTACTTGTAGTATTTTTAGAAGCGTTTTTGGGACAAAAAAAAAACGCATGCGTTTTCATGCGTTTTTTTTTGGGTCAAAAAATACATGGGAGTCAATGGGGACGCATGCGTTTTTTTGTGCTTGCGTTTTTTGCGGTAAAAAACGCATGCGTTTTTTTATTAAAAAAACAGAAAACACACTGATATGCCACCCCCCAACATAAAGGTGATAAAGGGAACCTAACCCTACCCCTAAACCTAACCCTAACCCTAGCCCTAACCCTAGCCCTAACCCTTGCCCTAGCCCTAACCCTAGCCCTAACCCTACAACTAACCCTAGCCCTAAGGGATCCTAACCCTAACCCTAATCCCTTTATGGTTAGGGTTAGGGGTAGGGTTAGGGTTAGGGGTAGGGTTAGGGTTAGGATCACTTAGGGTTAGGGGTAGGGTTAGGGTTAGGATCCCTTAGGGTTAGGGTTAGGGGTAGGGTTAGGGGTAGGGTTAGGGTTAGGGGTAGGATCCCTTTAGGGTTAGGGTTATGATCCCTACCCCTAACCCTACCCCTACCCCTAACCCTAACCCTAACTATTTCTGTTTATAGTGGTTTTTTTACTTTATTTTGATGATTGGCAGCTGTCACACATTTCTCAGCATGTGTTTAAAAAACGCAAACGCATGTAAAAACGCATGTAAACGCGTCAAAACGCCGCGTTTTTTTCACCACATGCAAAAACGCATGCGTCAAAAAAACGCAGCGTTTACACGCGTTTACATGGGTTTTTTCACCATGCGTTTTTTTGCGTTTTTTACCGCAAAAACGCACCCCAAAAAACGCCAATGTGAAACCAGCCTTAGTGGAAAAAAAAAATTCTTTATTTTTTTTATTGTCCCTACCTATGGGGGTGACAAAGGGGGGGGGGGGTCATTTACTATTTTTTTTATTTTGATCACTGAGATAGGTTATATCTCAGTGATCAAAATTCACTCTGGAACGAATCTGCCGGCCGGCAGATTCGGCGGGCGCACTGTACATGCGCCCGCCATTTTGGAAGATGGCGGCGCCCAGGAAAGAAGACGGACGGACCCCGGGAGGCTCGGTAAGTATAAGGGGGGGGAAGATCAGGGCACGGGGGGGCGTCGGAGCATGGGGGGGTGGATCGGAGCATGGGGGGTGGATCGAAACACGGGGGGGTGGATTGGAGCACGGGGTGGGGGATCGCTGTGCGGGGGGGGTGGATCGGAGCACGGGGGGGATCGCTGTGTGGGGGAGGGATCGGAGTGCGGGGGGGTTTGATTGGAGCATGGGGGGTGTGATTGGAGCACGGGGGGAGCGGACAGGAGGACGGGGGAGCGGAGCACAGGACGGAGGCGAGCGGAGCACAGTTCGGAGGGCTGGGGGGGCGATCGGTGGGGTGGGGTGGGGGCACATCAATGTTTCCAGCCATGGCCGATGATATTGCAGCATCGGCCATGGCTGGATTGTAATATTTCACCAGTTTTTTAGGTGAAATATTACAAATCGCTCTGATTGGCAGTTTCACTTTCAACAGCCAATCAGAGCGATCGTAGCCATGGGGGGGTGAAGCCACCCCCCCTGGGCTGTACTACCACTCCCCCTGTCCCTGCAGATCGGGTGAAATGGGAGTTAACCCTTTCACCCGATCTGCAGGGACGCGATCATTCTGTGACACAGCATATGCGTCACAGGTCGGATTGGCACCGACTTTCATGACGCATACGCTGTGTCACAGGTCGGGAAGGGGTTAAAGGGAACCTGTCACCCCGTTTTTTTAGATTGAGATAAAAATACTGTTAAATAGGGCCTGCGCTGTGCGTTACAATAGTGTATGTAGTGTACCCTGATTCCCCACCTATGCTGTGAAATACATTACCTAAGTCGCCGTTTTCGCCTGTCAATCAGGCTGGTCAGGTCAGGTGGGTGTGGTGACATCGCTCTTTTCTTCCCCAGCTTTCCGTTGGTGGCGTAGTGGTGTGCGCATGTCGCAGTGATGAATCCACTGCGCGCACGTGAAGAAGCAGCGCGCGATCTGCGCTATTACCCCCTGTCATCGGTGGGGGTGGCCATCTTCCTGGGGCCGCGCGTGCGCAGATGGAGTGCTCTGCTGCACGGGGCTTCAGGAAAATGGCCGCGGGATGCCGCACGTGCGCAGAAGAGATCGCGGCGGCCATTTTCCCAAAGCCGAGATGCAAACTCGGAAACAGTCATTTCTTTATCATCAAACCACTGAAAAAGTGGAATAAAAAGCGATCGAAAAGAAGGATATAAATAAATATTGTACAGCTGAAAACGTCATCTTGCCCCTCAAAAAACAAGCTGCCATACAGCACCATCAGCAGAAAAACAAAAACTATAGCTCCCAGAATAAAGCAATGCAAAAATAATTATTTTTTTCTATAAAATAGAAAAATGATAGCTCTTAAAATATGGTGATGCAAAAAAACTAGTTTTTGCAATAAAAAGCATCTTTTAGTGTGTGGCAGCAGCCAAACATAAAAACCAGATACAAATCTGGTATCGTTGTAATCGCACCAACGCGAAGAATAAAGTCATCTAATCACTTATACCACACGAGGAAGGCGTAAAAAATCTATTAAACCAATTTTTCACCTGCTGTTGATTTTTGTCATTCTGCCTCCCAAAGATCACAGTAAGGCTCAGCGCACATTTATACTGGTTTCTGCACTGAGTACTTACATCAGGGTTCTCGTGTAAATCTCTGAAATACATGATTCAGGCAGAGCCCTCCATAGAAGATTCCCTATAATGAGGTAGATTAAGGCATTGTGGACACCGTCTGTTAGGAGTCGAGTTTCCTCTGCTGCACAGGGGGAATCTCGATCCCTGTCTGCTGCGGTCTCCCATTCTGTACCGGCCGCAGTGGGGCCTGCTCGGCGGAGGCGTCGCTCCCAGCGTCTTGCTGGGACTGATTCTGTGCAAAGGGTTACTGTTGCCTTTTCTGGCTCTCCTGTTGTACCCTGCACTGATCTGCGGCGAGCGGGCTTCTCTGGGACTAAGTCCTTATTTTCACACACTGAGCATGCCCAGGGCAAGATCTCCCGTTGGAGATCGAGGGTCACATGCTCAGGTAATGCAGCACATTCCATTGGTCCTCCAGGAAGATCCTGAAAGGGCAAAACTTCAGTAGCAGCTTCCTGTGCTGCAACTATATAAACTGCGCATGGCCACACGGCCATGCGCTAGTATTGTCTTGATAATATGTGTGTGTGTTGTGTGTGAAAGTCGCTCTTTAAAATACCCTCCCTATTGGATGACTGTTCGCGGAAGGTGTATGTTTGCTATCTAGTGCCCGACTTATCCAACAGCACGTTACACACATAACAGCGTCTAGTTGCTGTGACCGCCTGTACGGCGCCGTGCGCTTCCTCTGCGCTTTCCTTACCCAAGCCTGGGTGGTTAGTGGCGTTCGTCAGTGCGGCACTGCATGCACTCTCGTGCCTTTATATACTATTTTAATAGTTTCCTTACACACCCAGTTGCGGTGTTGTGCCAGCAAGTGGTCTAATCGGACTTCAATCCTGTGTTGGGGTTGTGTTCGCTGACTTCTTGTTCGCGCTCTATGTGCGGTACCGCGGTCCTGTGACTCAACAGGATCACTTCCTTCACGCAGGGTGAAGTTAACCCGTGCGTGTATACTTTTAGTACCGCCATATAGTCCGTCTTACTAGCAGCAGGGTTTTTACCTGCACGGTGGACCTCGGACTGCGAACGCACCTAGTTTCATATCATCTATACTTGGTGCGTTCCGCCAGTCCTTAACACCGTCTCACCTGTGATCCGGTGGTGTCCATCTTTTTAGGATTACATAAAAGTGCCATCGGACAGAGTTTTGTGCACTTCTGAAAGGAAGGACACCACTAAACAGAGGTCAGACTGAGTTCAGAGTAGCTCTGCTGCCTAATTATAGAGAATAGATCCCTCAGGAGGTTCATCTGAAGCACGTCACTCAGAGATTTAGATGGAACCCCAATGTAAGTGGTCACCGTAGAGCGCCGGATAACTGTGATCCCAAACGTTATGTGACATATTCACAAAAAAGCTGCAACCTAATCTACAAAAAAAAGTCCCCAATATGGTCTGTCATCTGATAATGGTAGTTCAAAGGCTCTGGAAAAGTGAAATGGCTCCTCACCCTCCAAAAGATATTCAGCAAACTATCCGCTTCAAAATCCAAATGCCCCCTGCCTTCTGGGCCCCACAGTGTACCTATTCCACAAATAGCATCCACTGGCTTGGAATTTCTGAAGCAATGAGTGCCAGCCTAACTTACGGGTGCATGTCTCCAGAAACACGGGCTTAGCATAACATGCTGGTGACTGCAATGTACTGGTCACTACAGTGGCAGTTTGCAATTTTCACTTGGCAACATTCATTGCTGCTTGTTTCTGGAAACTACCCATAGAGACAAAATTCCCAAAGGGGTATAATTTCCAAAATAAGGACTCTGCTCTTCTAGGAATTAAGGGCTCTGTATATGGAGTCCAAAAACTATTTTAGTAAAATCTGCACTCCAGGAGGCAAATAGAGCTCTTTTCCTCCAGAGTCTCTCCATATGGCTAAGTGGTACTGTACAGCCACATATGGGGTAGTGCCACATTCAATAGAAATTGTGGGACAAATTATGGTGCAAGTTCTTCCCACTTTTTGAATGAAAGTGTAAAATCTGCTGCTAAAACAAAATGTGTGTGGTAAAAATATAGTTATTTTTCTTCACTGTCAAATGATATAAAATTCTGTAACACACCAATAGTGTCAATATGATCACTGCACCCGTAGATAAATTCATTGAGAGGCATGGCTTGTAAAATATGGTCACTTATAGGGGGTTCTGTTGTTATCACACCTCATGGGATCTTCCAGTGGGTCATGGAGCAGCCAGTGCCAGGCAGCAGCTGCCAAGGCAAACAGGATCATGGGGTGCATTAAAAGAGGTCTGGATACACATGATGAGAGCATTATACTGCCTCTGTACAAATCCCTAGTTAGACCGCACATGGAGTACTGTGTCCAGTTTTGGGCACCGGTGCTCAGGAAGGATATAATGGAACTAGAGAGAGTACAAAGGAGGGCAACAAAATTAATAAAGGGCTGGCAATGTGTAGAAAAAAGCAGCAACACTCACCGGTCCTGTGTGGTCTGAATCATTTATTAGAAGAGTGCACACACCGCATCTTCACGGCATCGGGATACAAACAAGGAGGGAGGTGAGCAGGATGTGACGACGGCCGTTTCGCGCCGACAGAAGAGGATTCTTTACTGTTAGGGCAGTGAGAATCTGGAATTGCTTGCCTGAGGAGGTGGTGATGGCGAACTCAGTCGAGGGGTTCAAGAGAGGCCTGGATGTCTTCCTGGAGCAGA
The DNA here is from genome assembly GCF_032444005.1 of Ranitomeya imitator. Taxonomy (NCBI): domain Eukaryota; kingdom Metazoa; phylum Chordata; class Amphibia; order Anura; family Dendrobatidae; genus Ranitomeya; species Ranitomeya imitator. Next base: position 638,877,212 of record NC_091284.1, read on the forward strand.
ACAATATTGTATCGTACAATTATTAGGTTCTGTAGAAGGACGTAGATCTGGGGATTTATTATGATGGAATATAGGCTGAACTGGATGGACAAATGTCTTTTTTCGGCCTTACTAACTATGTTACTATGTTACTATGGCACCTGCAATCCATAACAGTAAAATGTGGCACTCCTTGCCTTCTGAGCTGAAAAATGAGTTCACATATAGGGGTTTATGTTGTTCTGGCACCTCAGGTGACATGACACTCTTAAACCATTTCAGCAAAATCTGAACTTCAATATGGCGCCTCTTCCCTTATGAGATCTGCACTGTGCCTTAAAAGTAGTATTCCCCCACAAATGAGGTATCTGTGTACGCAGGAGAAATTGCCCAACAAATTATTTGTGATTTTTTATTTTCACTGCTTAATGTTCTAAACTTCTGTGAAGCACCTGAGGGTTCAAGGTGCTCACCACACATCTAAATACATTCCTTCAGGGGTCTAGCTTCCAAAAGGGGGCCACTTGTGAGAGGTTTCCACTGTTTAGGCACATCAGGGGCTTTCCAAATGGGACATGACATCCTCTAATGATCCCAGGAAATTTTACATTCAAAAAGTCAAGTGACACTCCTTCCCTTCCAAGCCCTGCCATGCGACCAAACAGTAGTTTTTTTTTCCCCTGATATGGGGTATTGACATTCTCAGGAGAAATTGCACTACAAATTGTATACGACAATTTCTCCTGTTACCTTTATGAAAATGCAAAATTTGGGGCTAAAATAACATTTTTGGGGGGGAAAATGAGATTTTATTACTTTCATGAATCAACGTTATAAACTTCTGTGAAGCACTTGGGGGTTCAAGGTGCCCAGAACACATCTAAATACATTTCTTGAGGGATCTAGTTTCCAATATAGAGTCACTTGTGGGGGTTTCCACTGTTTAGTGACATCAAGGGCAGTCCAAATGAGACACGATGTCCGCTAATGATTCCAGGAAATTTTACTTTCAAAAGGTCAAATGACGCTCCTTCACTTCTTCACTGCTGTCTGCTCAAATAGTAGTTTTCTTCCTAATGTGGGGTATCGGCATACTCAGGAGAATTTGAACTACAAATTGAATGGTACAATTTCTCCTGTTATCCTTATGAAAATGCAAAATTTGGGGCTAAAAACATATTCGTGGGGGAAATGTGATTTTCACTGTTTAAGCACATGAGAGGCTCTCCAATTACGACATGGCATCTGCCAATTGTTCCAGAATATCTTGCTTTCAAAAAGTCAAATGACGCTCCTTTACTTCCGAGCACTGTCATGCAGCCAAACAGTGGTTTTCTCCCTCATATTGGGTGCTGGAATGCTCATGAGAAATTACCCAACAAATTTTGATGTCCATTTTTTCCTGTTACCTTTGTCAAGATAGAATAAATTGGATCTGAAATAATTTTTTTGTTTAAAAAAAAAGTAAAATGTTCATTTTTTTCTACATTCTAAAAATTCCTGTGAAGCACTTCAAGGGTTAACAAACCTATTAAATATGGTTCTGAGCACTTGGAGGGGTGACATTTTTAGAATGGTGTCACTTGTGGGTATTTTCTGTCATGTAGACTCTTCAAAATGACATCAAATGTGATGTAGTCAATAAAAAAAAATAGTTTTGTTAATTTTGTTGTAAAAATGAAAAATTGCTGGTCAACTTTTAACCTTTATATTGTTCTAAACCCCCAAAAAATGTTGGTTCCAAAATTATGCTGATGTAAAGTAGACATGTGGGAATTGTTATTTCTTAAATATTTTGTATGATATACAGTTAGGTCCATATATATTTGGACAGAGACAGCATTTTTCTAATTTTGGTTATAGACATTACCACAATTAATTTTAAACAAGACAATTCAGATGCAGTTGACGCTCAGACTTTCAGCTTTCATTTGAGGGTATCCACATTAATATTGGATAAAGGATTTAGGAGTTTCAGCTCCTTAACATGTGCCACCCTGTTTTTTTAAGGGACCAAAAGTAATTGGACAGATTCAATAATTTTAAATAAAATGTTCATTTTTAGTACTTGGTTGAAAACCCTTTATTGGCAATGGCTGCCTGAAGTCTTGAACTCATGGACATCACCAGACGCTGTGTTTCCCCCTTTTTGATGCTCTGCCAGGCCTTCACTGTGGTGGTTATCAGTTGCTGTTTGTTTGTGGGCCTTTCTGTCTGAAGTTTAGTCTTTAACAAGTGAAATGCATGCTCAATTGGGTTGAGATCAGGTGACTGACTTTGCCATTCAAGAATATTCCACTTCTTTGCTTTAATAAACTCCTGGGTTGCTTTGGCTTTATGGTTTGGTTCATTGTCCATCTGTAGTATGAAACGACGACCAATCAGTTTGGCTGCATTTGGCTGGATCTGAGCACACAGTATGGCTCTGAATACCTCAGAATTCATTCGGCTGCTCCTGTCCTGTGTCACATCATCAATAAACACCAGTGACCCAGTGCCACTGGCAGCCATGCATGCCCACGCCATCACACTGCCTCCGCCGTGTTTTACAGATGATGTGGTATGCTTTGGATCATGAGCTGTACCACGCCTTCGCCATACTTTTCTCTTTCCATCATTCTGGTAGAAGTTGATCTTGGTTTCATCTGTCCAAAGAATGTTCTCCCAGAACTGTGCTGGCTTTTTTAGATGTTGTTTAGCAAAGTCCAGTCTAGCCTTTTTATTCTTGATACTTATGAGTGGCTGCACCGTGCAGTGAACCCTCTGTATTTACTTTCATGCAGTCTTCTCTTTATGGTAGATCTGGATATTGATATGCCGACCTCCTGGAGAGCATTGGTCACTTGGTTGGCTGTTGTGAAGGGGTTTCTCTTCACCATGGAGATTATTCTGCGATTATCCACCACTGTTGTCTTCCGTGGGAGCCCAGTTCTTTTTGCATTGATGAGTTCACCAGGGCTTTCTTTCTTTCTCAGGATGTACCAAACTGTAGATTTTGCCACTCCTAATATTGTATCAATTTTTCAGATGTTTTTTTTTCTGTTTTCGCAGCTAAAGGATGGCTTGTTTCATATGTATGTAGAGCTCCTTTGACCACATGTTTACTTCACAGCAAAACCTTCCAAATGCAAGCACCACACCTCAAATAAACTACAGGCCTTTTATCTGCTTAATTGAGAATGACATAACAAAGGGATTGTCCACACCTGTCCATGAAATAGCCTTGGAGTCAATTGTCCAATTACTTTTGGTCCCTTTAAAAACAGGGTGGAATATGTTAAGGAGCTGAAACTCCTAAACCCTCCATCCAATTTTAATGTGGATACGCTCAAATGAAAGCTGAAAGTCTGAACTTCAACTGCATCTGATTTGTTTTGTTTAAAATTAATTGTGGTAATGTCTATAACCAAAATTAGAAAAATGTTGTCTCTGTCCAAATATATATGGACCTAACTGTATCTCTTTGATTTAAGGGCACAGAAATTCAAATTTCTGTTTTTTTCTCCAGTAAACCCAAGTCATAATGAAGAAATGTTACCACTATCATGAAGTAAATATGTCTAGAAAAGACAATCTCAGAATCACTGGGATACATTTAAGCGTTCCAGGGTTATAACTACATAAAGTGACAGTGGTCAGAATTGTAAAATTTGTCCTGGTCATTAATGTGCAATCCACCTTTGGGGGTAAAGAGGTTAAAGTGGTTGGCTGATCTTAAACTACAAGTCTGCAACTACTGTATGTAACTGCTGGTTTCTGAATCCTCACATCACAAACACTTGTCACTATGAGGATTGCCATGTGTCATGTGACCACAGATACACAGTATGCCTAATCTGAGCCACATCCTCAGTTAATGCAAGTGTATTGAAGAAGGCAAGAAACAGTAAAGTCAGAAACCAGGGATTCAAGCTTGAGGAGGATAATTTGCATATTCCAGGTGCCTTCTGGGAAAAGCGAAGAGTCTCCCTCAGCAAGAAGATCGTTGGGTACAGCCGGGACCAGCTGCTTGGAAAGCATCACCAAACTTTTGCCTGTAGGACATTATTGCAAGAAAGCTTGGCTGAGTAGATTACACAAGAAGGAAAACACACATCAAGTCAGCAGGATCTAGGAGCAACATGGCAGATGTGACAACCTACATGGTGAGCTGCAGCATGTGCTACATGTTCACAGATCGACCAGAAGAAGAATCCAATTTCACCTGTCAGAAGTGTGGACTAGTGGCCCTTTTAGAAGAAAAGGTGCGGGGTCTGGAAGAAAGAATAGCAACTTTGAAACTCATCAAAGAGAATGAAGACTTCCTAGACAGAACAGAAGTATCTCTACTGGTCACAGAAGGTGAAAAAAGTGCCAGAGAACCTCCAAAAGCAGATGAGTGGAAGCATGTGACCAAAAGAAGCAAGAAGACCATGGAGAAATCACCAACCACACAACTGAAGAACCGATATCAAATCTTTGTAGAGGATGAAGATGGCACACCCTAAGGATGAAGCAATACCAGCAAGCAAAAAAGAAAAGGGCACACAGCAACAAGTGACAGCAAAAAAGTACAGCCAAGAAGCAACGAAGAGTGGTGGTGGTGGGAGACTCACTACTGAGAGGCACAGAAGCAGCCATCTGCAGACCGGACATAACCGCAAGAGAAGTATGCTGCCTTCCAGGTGCGATGATCAAGGATGTGACCGATAGGATACCAAAGCTCTTCAGCTCCAAGGACGTCCACCCATTTCTTCTGATACATGTTGACACCAATGACACGGCAAGGAAGGACCTACCGACAATCTGCAAGGACTTTGAAGAGTTGGGGAAGAAAGTAAAGGAACTGGATGCACAGGTAGTTTTTTCTTCTATCCTTCCAGTAGACGGGCATGGCACCAGGAGATGGAACAGGATCCTTGATGCGAACAACTGGCTAAGACGATGTTGCAGACAACAAGGATTCGGATTCCTGGACCACGGTGTGAATTACTTGTACGATGGACTCCTCGCCAGAGACGGACTACACCTCAACAAACCTGGGAAACACACATTCGCCAGAAGACTCGCTACACTCATCAGGAGGGCGTTAAACTAAAAGAAGAGGGGACAGGAAAAAAAACAGACTCGAACAAAGAAGACCCAGGAAAACATACTGAGAAGGGAGGTAAGAACATTTCTAAAACAATCCATAGCGAGGAGATTGGAACAAAACAAAATCCTCTAAACTGCATGCTCGCAAACGCCAGAAGCCTGACAAACAAGATGGAAGAACTAGAAGCAGAAATATCTACAGGTAACTTTGACATAGTGGGAATAACCGAGACATGGTTAGATGAAAGCTATGACTGGGCAGTTAACTTACAGGGTTACAGTCTGTTTAGAAAGGATCGTAAAAATCGGAGAGGAGGAGGGGTTTGGCTCTATGTAAAGTCTTGTCTAAAGTCCACTTTAAGGGAGGATATTAGCGAAGGGAATGAGGATGTTGAATCCATATGGGTCGAAATTCATGGAGGGAAAAATGGTAACAAAATTCTCATTGGGGTCTGTTACAAACCCCCAAATATAACAGAAATCATGGAAAGTCTACTTCTAAAGCAGATAGATGAAGCTGCAACCCATAATGAGGTCCTGGTTATGGGGGACTTTAACTACCCGGATATTAACTGGGAAACAGAAACTTATGAAACCCATAAAGGCAACAGGTTTCTGCTAATAACCAAGAAAAATTATCTTTCACAATTGGTGCAGAATCCAACCAGAGGAGCAGCACTTTTAGACCTAATACTATCTAATAGACCTGACAGAATAACAAATCTGCAGGTGGTCGGGCATCTAGGAAATAGCGACCACAATATTGTACAGTTTCTCCTGTCTTTCACTAGGGGGACTTGTCAGGGAGTCACAAAAACTCTGAACTTTAGGAAGGCAAAGTTTGACCAGCTTAGAGATGCCCTTAATCTGGTAGACTGGGACAATATCCTCAGAAATAATAATACAGGTAATAAATGGAAAATGTTTGAGAACATCCTAAATAGGCACTGTAAGCGGTTTTTATCTTGTGGGAATAAAAGGACTAGAAATAGGAAAAACCCAAATGTGGCTAAACAAAGAAGTAAGACAGGCAATTAACAGTAAAAAGAAAGCATTTGCACTACTAAAGCAGGATGGCACCATTGAAGCTCTAAAAAACTATAGGGAGAAAAATACTTTATCTAAAAAACTAATTAAAGCTGCCAAAAAGGAAACAGAGAAGCACATTGCTAAGGAGAGTAAAACTAATCCCAAACTGTTCTTCAACGATATCAATAGTAAAAGAATAAAAACTGAAAATCTAGGCCCCTTAAAAAATAGTGAGGAAAGAATGGTTGTAGATGACAAGGAAAAAGCTAACATATTAAACACCTTCTTCTCCACGGTATTCACGGTGGAAAATGAAATGCTAGGTGAAGTCCCAAGAAACAATGAAAACCCTATATTAAGGGTCACCAATCTAACCCAAGAAGAGGCGCGAAACCGGCTAAATAAGATCAAAATAGATAAATCTCCTGGTCCGGATGGCATACACCCACGAGTACTAAGAGAACTAAGTAATGTAATAGATAAACCATTATTTCCTACTTTTAGGGACTCTATAGAGACGGGGTCTGTTCCGCAGGACTGGCACATAGCAAATGTGGTGCCAATATTCAAAATAGGCTCTAAAAGTGAACCTGGAAATTATAGGCCAGTAAGTCTACCCTCTATTGTTGGTAAAATGTTTGAAGGGTTTCTGAGGGATGTTATTCTGGATTATCTCAATGAGAATAACTGTTTAACTCCATATCAGCATGGGTTTATGAGAAATCGCTCTTGTCAAACCAATCTAATCAGTTTTTATGAAGAGGTAAGCTATAGGCTGGACCACGGTGAGTCATTGGACGTGGTATATCTCGATTTTTCCAAAGCGTTTGATACCGTGCCACACAAGAGGTTGGTACACAAAATGAGAATGCTTGGTCTGGGGGAAAATGTGTGTAAATGGGTTAGTAACTGGCTTAGTGATAGAAAGCAGAGGGTGGGTATAAATGGTATATTCTCTAACTGGGTCGCTGTGACCAGTGGGTACCGCAGGGATCTGTATTGGGACCTGTTCTCTTTAACATATTCATTAATGATCTGGTAGAATGTTTACACAGTAAAATATCGATATTTGCAGATGATACAAAACTATGTAAAGCAGTTAATACAAGAGAAGATAGTATTCTGCTACAGATGGATCTGGATAAGTTGGAAACTTGGGCTGAAAGGTGGCAGATGAGGTTTAACAATGATAAATGTAAGGTTTTACATATGGGAAGAAGGAATCAATATCAACATTACACACTGAACGGGAAACCACTGGGTAAATCTGACAGGGAGAAGGACTTGGGGATCCTAGTTAATGATAAACTTACCTGGAGCAGCCAGTGCCAGGCAGCAGCTGCCATGGCAAACAGGATCATGGGGTGCATTAAAAGAGGTCTGGATACACATGATGAGAGCATTATACTGCCTCTGTACAAATCCCTAGTTAGACCGCACATGGAGTACTGTGTCCAGTTTTGGGCACCGGTGCTCAGGAAGGATATAATGGAACTACAGAGAGTACAAAGGAGGGCAACAAAATTAATAAAGGGGATGGGAGAACTACAATACCCTGATAGATTAGCGAAATTAGGATTATTTAGTCTAGAAAAAAGACGACTGAGGGTTGATCTAATAACCATGTATAAGTATATAAGGGGAAAATACAAATATCTCGCTGAGGATCTGTTTATACCAAGGAAGGTGACGGGCACAAGGGGGCATTCTTTGCGTCTGGAGGAGAGAAGGTTTTTCCACCAACATAGAAGAGGATTCTTTACTGTTAGGGCAGTGAGAATCTGGAATTGCTTGCCTGAGGAGGTGGTGATGGCGAACTCAGTCGAGGAGTTCAAGAGAGGCCTGGATGTCTTCCTGGAGCAGAACAATATTGTATCATACAATTATAAGGTTCTGTAGAAGGACATAGATCTGGGGATTTATTATGATGGAATATAGGCTGAACTGGATGGACAAATGTCTTTTTTCGGCCTTACTAACTTTGTTACTATGTTACTATGTTACTATGTAATGTGATCAAGCATATGCATATCACATATTTGCTGTCATATGACTGCCATTCTGGCCTTCACATGACTGCAGACTTGTAATTTAATAAAGGACAATACCACTAAAAGCCAAACATGGTTAAAGCAAAAATGGTAATAAAGGACTTTACCATTAGAATAAATACAGCAACCCATAATGTAATTGTAAAAAAGGTTCTCCAGAGTGGTCAGTAAATAAAACACATTTATTTTAGAAACAATAAAAAGACATGTAGTGGATACAATTGGAAGCCCAGGATGGCTAGCGACCGACGCGTTTCTGCCATGTGGTCTTAATCATGGTCTTCAGGCCATGTTAATGTTTCTATAATAAATGTGAAGTTTTTTTTCCTGACCACGCTGGAGAACTTTTTACACATTGTTTGCTTCTGCACGCCCAGAACCTGGGCGACTCCTTGTGTGGACGCCATCTTCATATGAAGAATTGATATATGGTGAGCTGACTCTCCTATTCCCTGTCCCTCTATATATAATGTAGTTGTGCAACGATAAATGTCTGCCTGAATTATTATTATTATTATTATTATTTATTATTATAGCGCCATTTATTCCATGGCGCTTTACATGTGAGGAGGGGTATACATAATAAAACAAGTACAATAATCTTGAACAATACAAGTCACAACTGGTACAGGAGGAGAGAGGACACTGCCCGCGAGGGCTCACAATCTACAAGGGATGGGTGAAGATACAGTAGGTAGGGTAGAGCTGGCCGTGCAGCGGTTTGGTCGATCGGTGGTTACTGCAGGTTGTAGGCTTGTCAGAAGAGGTGGGTCTTCAGGTTCTTTTTGAAGGTTTCGATGGTAGGCGAGAGTCTGATATGTTGTGTGTTGTGAATTCTGTGGCTGAATTCACTCCTGTGGTCACAAGTGGTACTGCAGCTTCTGAGCTTCCTCCCTCAGGTGTTCTGGTGAGCTCGTTAACTGCTTCATTACTTAACTCCGCCTGATGCTGCTATCCTTGCTCCTTGTCAATGTTTCAGTGTTGGATCTGAGCTTCTCCTGATTGTTCCTGTGACCTGCTGCTCTGTATAGCTAAGTGCTTTTTGCTTTTTGTTGCTTTTTTTTTCTGTCCAGCTTGTCTTTTGTTTTGCTGGAAGCTCTGAGACGCAAAGGGTGTACCGCCGCGCCGTTAGTTCGGCACGGTGGGTTTTTTTTGCCCCCTTTGCGTGGTTTTGCTTTAGGGTTTTTTGTAGACTGCAAAGTTCGCTTTACTGTCCTCGCTCTGTCCTAGAATATCGGGCCCCACTTTGCTGAATCTATTTCATCCCTACGTTTTGTCTTTTCATCTTACTCACAGTCATTATATGTGGGGGGCTGCCTTTTCCTTTGGGGAATTTCTCTGGGGCAAGTCAGGCCTATTTTTCTATCTTCAGGCTAGCTAGTTTCTTAGGCTGTGCCGAATTGCCAAGGTAGTTGTTAGGCGCAATCCACAGCCGCTTTTAGTTGTGTTTAGGATAGGATCAAGTGTGCAGTCTACAGAGTTTCCACGTCTCAGAGCTCGTTCTTGTATTTTTGGGTATTTGTCAGATCACTGTGTGCGCTCTGATCGCTAAGCACACTGTGTTTCTGGATTGCCTTCATAACACCTGTCATTAGCAAACATAACAGTACAAGGAGCCTAACTAATGATTCTCAATAGAGGGAAAGAAAAAGTTCTGACATCATTTTTTTTTTTTTCTGCTCTGTGTTCACTTTTTTTTTTTCCCCTAGACATTTGGGTGATTCTGGACACAGGTGTGGACATGGATATTCAGGGTCTGTGCTCTTCAATGGATAATCTCGTTATAAATGTACAAAAAATTCAAGATACTATTGATCAGAAATCTATGTTAGAACCAAGAATTCCTATTCCTGATTTGTTTTTTTGGAGATAGAACTAAGTTTCTAAGTTTCAAAAATAATTGTAAGCTATTTCTGGCCTTGAAACCTCATTCTTCTGGTAATCCTATTCAACAGGTTTTGATTAATATTTCTTTTTTGCGCGGCGACCCTCAAGACTGGGCATTTTCTCTTGCGCCAGGAGACCCTGCATTGAGTAGTGTCGATGCGTTTTTCCTGGCGCTCGGATTGCTGTACGATGAGCCTAATTCAGTGGATCAGGCTGAGAAAAATTTGCTGGCTTTGTGCCAGGGTCAGGATGATATAGAAGTATATTGTCAGAAATTTAGGAAATGGTCAGTACTCACTCAGTGGAATGAATCTGCGCTGGCAGCTTTGTTCAGAAAGGGTCTCTCTGAGGCTCTTAAGGATGTCATGGTGGGATTTCCTATGCCTGCTGGTTTGAATGAGTCTTTGTCTTTGGCCATTCAGATCGGTCGACGCTTGCGCGAGCGTAAATCTGTGCACCATTTGGCGGTACTGCCTGAGGTTAAACCTGAGCCTATGCAGTGCGATAGGACTATGACTAGAGTTGAACGGCAGGAATACAGACGTCTGAATGGTCTGTGTTTCTACTGTGGTGATTCCACTCATGCAATTTCTGATTGTCCTAAGCGCACTAAGCGGTCCGCTAGGTCTGCCGTCATTGGTACTGTACAGTCCAAATTCCTTCTGTCCATTACCTTGATATGCTCTTTGTCGTCGTTTTCTGTCATGGCGTTTGTGGATTCGGGCGCTGCCCTGAATCTGATGGATTTGGATTATGCTAAACGTTGTGGGTTTTTCTTGGAGCCTTTGAGGTGTCCTATTCCATTGAGAGGAATTGATGCTACACCTTTGGCCAAGAATAAACCTCAATACTGGGCCCAGCTGACCATGTGCATGGCTCCTGCACATCAGGAAGTTATTCGCTTTCTGGTGTTGCATAATCTGCATGATGTGGTCGTGTTGGGGTTGCCATGGCTACAAACCCCATAATCCAGTATTGGATTGGAATTCCATGTCGGTATCCAGCTGGGGTTGTCAGGGGGTACATGGTGATGTTCCATTTTTGTCGATTTCGTCATCCACCCCTTCTGAGGTCCCAGAGTTCTTGTCTGATTATCAGGATGTATTTGAAGAGCCCAAGTCCGATGCTCTACCTCCGCATAGGGATTGTGATTGTGCTATCAATTTGATTCCTGGTAGTAAATTCCCTAAAGGTCGATTATTTAATTTATCCGTGCCCGAACACGCCGCTATGCGCAGTTATGTGAAGGATTCCCTGGAGAAGGGACATATTCGCCCATCGTCATCACCACTGGGAGCAGGGTTCTTCTTTGTAGCCAAGAAGGATGGTTCGCTGAGACCGTGTATTGATTACCGCCTTCTTAATAAGATCACTGTTAAATTTCAGTATCCCTTACCTGTGTTATCTGACTTGTTTGCTCGGATTAAGGGGGCTAGTTGGTTCACTAAGATAGATCTTCGTGGTGCGTATAATCTGGTGAGAATCAGGCAAGGAGATGAATGGAAAACTGCATTCAATACGCCCGAGGGTCATTTTGAGTATCTAGTGATGCTGTTCGGACTTGCCAATGCTCCATCTGTGTTTCAGTCTTTTATGCATGACATCTTCCGTGAGTATCTGGATAAATTCCTGATTGTTTACTTGGATGACATTTTGATCTTCTCAGATGATTGGGAGTCTCATGTGAAGCAGGTCAGAATGGTTTTTCAGGTCCTGCGTGCTAACTCTTTGTTTGTGAAGGGATCAAAGTGTCTCTTCGGTGTGCAGAAAGTTTCATTTTTGGGGTTCATCTTTACCCCTTCTACTATCGAGATGGATCCAGTTAAGGTCCAAGCCATCCAGGATTGGATTCAGCCGACATCTCTGAAAAGTCTGCAAAAGTTCCTGGGCTTTGCTAATTTTTATCGTCGCTTCATCTGTAATTTTTCTAACATTGCCAAACCATTGACCGATTTGACCAAGAAGGGTGCTGATTTGGTTAATTGGTCTTCTGCTGCTGTGGAAGCTTTTCAGGAGTTGAAGCGTCGTTTTTGTTCTGCCCCTGTGTTGTGTCAGCCAGATGTTTCTCTTCCGTTCCAGGTCGAGGTTGATGCTTCTGAGATTGGAGCAGGGGCGGTTTTGTCACAGAGAGGTTCTGATTGCTCAGTGATGAAACCATGTGCTTTCTTTTCCAGGAAGTTTTCGCCCGCTGAGCGTAATTATGATGTGGGCAATCGAGAGTTGCTGGCCATGAAGTGGGCATTCGAGGAGTGGCGTCATTGGCTTGAAGGAGCTAAGCATCGCGTGGTGGTATTGACTGATCATAAGAACTTGACTTATCTCGAGTCTGCCAAGCGCTTGAATCCTAGACAGGCCCGTTGGTCGTTATTTTTTGCCCGCTTCGACTTTGTGATTTCGTACCTTCCGGGCTCTAAAAATGTGAAGGCGGATGCTCTGTCTAGGAGTTTTGTGCCCGACTCTCCGGGTTTATCTGAGCCAGCGGGTATCCTCAAGGAAGGAGTCATTGTGTCTGCCATCTCCCGTGATTTGCGGCGGGTGCTGCAAAAATTTCAGGCGAATAAACCTGATCGTTGTCCAGCAGAGAAACTGTTCGTCCCTGATAGGTGGACTAATAAACTTATCTCTGAACTTCATTGTTCGGTGTTGGCTGGTCATCCTGGAATCTTTGGTACCAGAGAGTTAGTGGCTAGATCCTTCTGGTGGCCATCTCTGTCACGGGATGTACGTACTTTTGTGCAGTCCTGTGGGATTTGTGCTAGGGCTAAGCCCTGCTGTTCTCGTGCCAGTGGGTTGCTTTTGCCCTTGCCGGTCCCAAAGAGGCCTTGGACACATATTTCGATGGATTTCATTTCTGACCTTCCCGTTTCTCAAAAGATGTCAGTCATTTGGGTGGTCTGTGATCGCTTTTCTAAAATGGTCCATCTGGTGCCCTTGGCTAAATTGCCTTCCTCCTCTGATTTGGTACCTTTGTTCTTTCAGCATGTGGTTCGGTTGCATGGCATTCCTGAGAATATTGTTTCTGACAGAGGTTCCCAGTTTGTTTCAAGGTTTTGGCGAGCCTTTTGTGGTAGGATGGGCATTGACCTATCCTTTTCCTCGGCTTTCCATCCTCAGACTAATGGCCAGACCGAACGAACCAATCAGACCTTGGAAACATATCTGAGATGTTTTGTTTCTGCAGACCAGGATGATTGGGTGTCCTTTTTGCCGTTGGCTGAGTTCGCCCTTAATAATCGGGCCAGCTCGGCTACCTTGGTTTCTCCATTTTTTTGCAATTCTGGGTTCCATCCTCGTTTCACTTCAGGACAGGTTGAGTCTTCGGACTGTCCTGGTGTGGATTCTGTGGTGGATAGGTTGCAGCAGATCTGGACTCAGGTAGTGGACAATTTGATCTTGTCCCAGGAGAAAGCTCAACTTTTCGCTAATCGCAGACGCCGTGTGGGTCCCCGACTTCGTGTTGGGGATCTGGTTTGGTTATCTTCTCGTCATATTCCTATGAAGGTTTCCTCTCCTAAATTTAAACCTTGTTTTATTGGTCCGTATAGGATTTCTGAGGTTCTCAATCCTGTGTCTTTTCGTTTGACCCTCCCAGACTCCTTTTCCATACATAATGTATTCCATAGGTCGTTGTTGCGGAGATACGTGGCACCTATGGTTCCATCTGTTGAGCCTCCTGCCCCGATTTTGGTGGAGGGGGAATTGGAGTATATTGTGGAGAAGATTTTGGATTCTCGTGTTTCTAGACGGAAACTCCAGTATCTGGTTAAATGGAAGGGTTATGCTCAGGAAGATAATTCCTGGGTTTTTGCCTCTGATGTTCATGCTTCCGATCTTGTTCGTGCCTTTCATGCGGCTCATCCTGGTCGGCCTGGGGGCTCTGGTGAGGGTTCGGTGACCCCTCCTCAAGGGGGGGGTACTGTTGTGAATTCTGTGGCTGAATTCACTCCTGTGGTCACAAGTGGTACTGCAGCTTCTGAGCTTCCTCCCTCAGGTGTTCTGGTGAGCTCGTTAACTGCTTCATTACTTAACTCCGCCTGATGCTGCTATCCTTGCTCCTTGTCAATGTTTCAGTGTTGGATCTGAGCTTCTCCTGATTGTTCCTGTGACCTGCTGCTCTGTATAGCTAAGTGCTTTTTGCTTTTTGTTGCTTTTTTTTTCTGTCCAGCTTGTCTTTTGTTTTGCTGGAAGCTCTGAGACGCAAAGGGTGTACCGCCGCGCCGTTAGTTCGGCACGGTGGTTTTTTTTTGCCCCCTTTGCGTGGTTTTGCTTTAGGGTTTTTTGTAGGCTGCAAAGTTCGCTTTACTGTCCTCGCTCTGTCCTAGAATATCGGGCCCCACTTTGCTGAATCTATTTCATCCCTACGTTTTGTCTTTTCATCTTACTCACAGTCATTATATGTGGGGGGCTGCCTTTTCCTTTGGGGAATTTCTCTGGGGCAAGTCAGGCCTATTTTTCTATCTTCAGGCTAGCTAGTTTCTTAGGCTGTGCCGAGTTGCCTAGGTAGTTGTTAGGCGCAATCCACAGCCGCTTTTAGTTGTGTTTAGGATAGGATCAGGTGTGCAGTCTACAGAGTTTCCACGTCTCAGAGCTCGTTCTTGTATTTTTGGGTATTTGTCAGATCACTGTGTGCGCTCTGATCGCTAAGCACACTGTGTTTCTGGATTGCCTTCATAACACCTGTCATTAGCAAACATAACAGTTGTGGTAGAGAATTCCAGAGTAGGGGGGATGCACGAGAGAAATCTTGTATGCGATTGTGGGAAGAGGAGATAATAGGGGAGTAGAGAAGGAGATCTTGTGAGGATCGGAGGTTGCATGCAGGAGAGTACGGGGAGACGAGGTCGCAGATGTATGGAGGAGACAGGTTGTGGATGGCTTTGTATGTCATGGTTAGGCTTTTGTACTGGAGTCTCAGGGTGATGGGGAGCCAGTGCAGGGATTGAAAGAGGGGAGAGGCCGGGGAATAGCGGGGGGACAGGTGGATTAGTCGGGCAGCAGAGTTTAGAATAGATTGGAGGGGTGCAAGAGTGTTAGAGGGGAGGCCACAGAGCAGGAGGTTACAGTAGTCAAGGCGGGAGATGATGAGGGCATGGACTAGGGTCTTTGCAGATTCTTGGTTTAGGAATGTGCGGATCCGTGAAATATTTTTGAGTTGGAGGCGGCAGGAAGTGGAAAGGGTTTGGATATGTGGTTTAAAAGAGAGATCAGTGTCAAGGATTACCCCAAGACAGCGGGCTTGTGGGACTGGGCAGAGTGTGCAGCCGTTTACTGTAATGGATAGGTTCGTTGGGGAGGTCGTGTGAGATGGGGGAAAGATGATGAATTCTGTTTTGTCCATGTTAAGTTTTAGAAATCTAGTGGAGAAGAAGGATGAAATAGCAGACAGACATTGAGGGATTCTGGTTAGTAGGGTGGTAATATCTGGTCCAGAGATGTAGATCTGTGTGTCGTCAGCATATAGATGATACTGAAAGCCGTGAGATTCTATGAGCTGTCCCAGGCCAAAGGTGTAAATGGAGAAGAGCAGAATCTACATATTTGCATACGTTTCTTGGGCTGTCCACTCTGAATTTACTCTGTAGCAGCACTATTTTGAGCATGTTTGAGTAGCAGAAAGATTGCTTCTTATCACGCATAAAATAAAATTAGGAGGAAAAATACAGTGCCATAGGGTTTTCTCCAAGGGAGATAAAGGTGTTTAAATAAAGTTATACTAACGATTTGTTTGAGTATACACAACATTTCAATCACTTAAACGTCCAGATGCTGCAAGTCCAACAGATCATCAGACAGGGAAAATACAGATAAGGAGTAGTAGTAGTAGTAGCACTTTGAAATGCGTTGACTAAATAAAGAAAAACTGCATGTATTTTCAATTTGGATTTGGATTTATTATATAAGATACTAGCTACGCATGTTATCTGCAAATCCTCCTTATCTGTCTTATCACACATACTCAGTAGAGCCTTTGAAATGCACCCCTAAAGGTACCGTCACATTAAGCGATGCTGCAGAGATATAGAGAATGATGCCGATCGCTGCAGCGTCGCTGTTTAGTCGTTGTGTGGTCGCTGGAGAGCTGGAGAGCTGGAGAGCTGACTCTGTGACACGGTAAGGTGAGCAGCCTTGTCAAGTGGGGGTTTTGGGATATATGGCAGGTGGAGTAGATGAAACTTTAGCCGATATGCGGGAGGATGCTGCTCTCCTCCTGGATATTACCAAAACTCCATTTGCTCAAAGTGTGAGTATCCCCATCTCTCATGGTCCCTTTCTTGGTGGTGTCCCCTCCACATATATCCCCCCTACCTCTCCTGGGAATATGGTGGATTTATTCGAGACATTGGTACTGAAAGACATGGAGGCTATATTGTATAAAAAGGCACCCACCAATCTGACTGTGGCAGAAAAAGAGGCGCTAAAGGATATGGCCGGCTGGATGGATGTTATAATACGTCCAGCGGACAAAGGGGGTAAAGTGGTTTTAATACCAAGAGAGGCATATATTGCTGAGGCTTTGCGGCAATTATCGGATACTACTATTTATCTTCCATTAAAGAAAGATTGTACTCAAAAATTTAAAGAGGATCTTCGCTCTCTGCTCAGACGAGCAGTAGAGAACAATATCATTACACAGAATAGAGCGGAGAAATTGTTACCATCTTTCCCCACAAAGCCTCACTGGTATTATTTACCCAAAATACACAAATCAGTTACATTACCTCCTGGGAGACCAATTGTGTCAGGGATTGGGTCATTGACCGAACCCCTGTCTCAATATATCGACTGGCCCCTGCGCCCTTTACTAAAAGATGTTCCTTCTTACATCAAAGATACAGATTCTTTTTTGAAACATGTGCAGACTGTGGATTGGCAACCGGGGTTCTCCCTGGCGTCCTTGGATGTGATCAGCCTATACACTAATATACCGCAAGATCTGGGTATTCGCCCCATTAGAAGAATTCTGGAGTCTACTGATAAAAGTACCAATTATGTCAATTTCATTTGCGAGAGTCTTTTTTTCATTCTCACCCATAATGCTTTCACCTTCCTTAATGTGTGATATAGGCAGATCACCGGGACCGCCATGGGGACCCCGGCTGCATGTACTTTTGCTCACTTGTACATGGCCGTTTTTGAGGAGGACTATGTATACTCGAATTTGAACATCTTTTTGAAACATATTAGAACTTATTAGATGATGTACTCCTCATTTGGGATGGCACTGAGGATGAATTTATTCAGTTTGTCGATCTTCTGAATACTAGTAACACAATGGGGATGTCTTTTACCTCTAATTTTGGCGGTGAAAATTTGGAGTTTCTGGACGCTACTATTTGCATCCAGGAAGAAAAATTATGCACATCAGTATATCGCAAACCGACTGCCGTCAATTCATTGTTACATCATGATAGTTTTCATCCCCCTCATGTGAAAAGGTCACTGCCATACAGCCAAATATTAAGGATGAAAAGGGTTAATAATACCACTAGAGGGTTTGAGGAACAGTCCAAAGATTTATGTCAACGATTCAGAGATAGAGGGTACCCTGAAGATATTCTAGGGGATGCCATTGGACGGGTTAGTACCCGCTCGCAAGCGACAAATCCCATAAAGACCACTCCCCGGCGTTTTACTTTTTGCTTTCAATATAGCTCCATGGACAGAGATATCAGATCCATAATAAGAAAGCATTGGCATATATTGGAAAGGGACAGGGAATTAACTGACATAGCTGCAGAGGGCCCCCTTATTGCAAATAGACGGGGAAAAAGAGTAAGAGATGTATTAGTTCAAAACCGTATAACTGACCGTAGAAGCACCTGGTTAGAAAAGATGACACCGAAAGGGAATTATAGATGTGGACAGTGCCGATACTGTCGTTTTCATATTCAGGCTCCTGTTCTAAATATTGGCCCTTGTACACATTATGTTCAACAATTAATCACCTGCAAGACGAATCACGTGGTTTACGTGATTTTCTGTCCTTGCAGGAGATTTTATATAGGGAAAACGATTAGAAAGCTGTTCACACGCTTTAGAGAACATCAAAGATCGATTGATTCAGGGAAAGGTGTCCCCAGACTCATTCAGCACATCAGAGAGTGTCATGCAGGAAATCCCGATGTGTTAACATTCGCTGGGATCGAAAAAGTTTTTTTACCAAAACAGGGAGGCAATTTACAAAAACTGTTGTTACAACGAGAGGCTAGATGGATAATGAAAACTAAGGCGAAAGGACCGGCTGGTCTTAATGAAAAAATTGACATGTCCGTGTTTTTGTAATTTTCATGTACAAACAGATTGTCAGATTAGTGCCATTTGTACTGTGATCAATTCTCGCATTATTCTTTTTCAATTTCATAATTTTTGTG
Source organism: Ranitomeya imitator (assembly GCF_032444005.1). NCBI lineage: Eukaryota > Metazoa > Chordata > Amphibia > Anura > Dendrobatidae > Ranitomeya > Ranitomeya imitator. The sequence continues at coordinate 638,895,603 of NC_091284.1, forward strand.
TATAATAATAGATCTATAATTGCACGAGAATTACATGGAATACCAGTTTTTAGACTATATTTTCGCTATGTTAGAGAGACGCAATATCTCATGATCTCATTCTCTGTACGATATGATTGTATATAGTTAATGTTTATTTTCTATGTGAATTTCATTACTCCAGGTGTGCATGTATAACATCGCAATGCTCATGTTTGTTTATTTGATTTTATTATGTATGTGTTCCCACTTACTTTCCTAATGTGCACCTGATTTTTGCCTGCGCTGGATGGGATGCACGTCAGAGGGGGCGGTGCTTTTGCACTTATCTCACCTGGCGTTGCTCCCCTCCAGCGTGGACCCGTAGAAGCGCCGGTGTTGGCGTGAAACGGCTGTTGTCCTCTCCCCGCTCACCTCTCTTGTTCCTCTCTCCCCCGCGCCGTGAAGACGGCTTCACCATTGCTTGAATAAAGGTCACAGTCTGCTTCACAGGATTGGTGAGTGTTGCCACGTCTTTCTTTATCTTCCAGAATGTAAGTATGTAGTGTTTTTTTTTTACATTTACAATGGTAGCCAGGGTAAATATTGGGTTACTAAGCGTGGCCCTGCGCTTAGTAACCTGATGTTTACCCTGGTTACAAGTGAACACATCGCTGGATCGGCATCACACACGCCGATTCAGCGATGTCAGCGGGTGATCCAGCGACAAAATAAAGTTCTGGCCTTCTAGCTCCGACCGGCGATGTCACAGCAGGATCCTGATCGCTGCTGCGTGTCAAACACAACGATATCGCTATCCAGGACGCTGCAACGTCACGGATCGCTATCGTTATCGTTCTAAAGTTGCTCAGTGTGAAGGTACCTTTAGTCCCGTCTTTCTGCTGAGGATGAGATTCTGATATTTCATACATTCACACCACAAAAAACTTGTGGATAGGTGGCCAAATCACCTTATGCTAACAAAATATTTAGACATGCCTCTGGCATCTTCAAATTGGAGCAATGTTCATAAATAAGCAATATTTCAAAGTTGCTTAAAATTACAAGGAATATTGTTTAGCTTTGGGATTGTCATCTTAAGCAATAAAAACAATGCAAGGACCAGTCAAAAACTGCATGTGGGAGTCCAGCTCAAAGCAAGCCCAGCAAGGTAGTTAAAACAAGTTAAGTGAACAATAGGTAAACAGGACAACAGATATGAAATATAAAGTTTTGTCAAATAACTAGTGTTGAGCATTCCAATACCGCAAGTATCAGGTATCAGCCAATATTTGCGGTATGGGAATTCCGATACCGAGTTCTGATACTTTCAGTATATCGGATACTGGAATCGGAAGTTCCAATAATTCTAAGAGCCCGAAGTCAGCCAATGAGGAATGATTAGAAGTGTGGGCACATCCTGTAATGCATGGTAGGCATGTAACTACTGGCATGGCTGTGACTGGCTGCTGAAATGATGTCATGATGCACTATAAAAGTCACCGCCGCCATTTTGGGCTCACTCTGCTGTGAATTCAGTTAGGGACAGGACGCTGTGTTCTGACTGAGGGCCAGTTTAGAGATAGCAATTTGCTTCATTGTGCTTTACCCAGGCTAATTTAGCAACCGCTGTGAGAGAACCTTGCTTTTGCCTTGCAGCGCTGTTCACAGCTGTCTGCAAGGTCTCTGTGTGTGTGAGTGTAGCTTACTCTGTAGTCTGTCTGCAGCCACCGCTGGTTGTAGTCAGCTCAGGGTGCGTCACTGCCTCATACTGTTTAATCCATTGTCCTTTCTTGCAATTAGTGCAGCCTGCTTCACATTTTTTCAAATTTATCCTATTAGTGGCTTTCCCTCCGCATCCTGCTAGATTGTGGAAAAACACTATATAGGATTACAAAGAGGAGCTTGTTTTGGCCTTGCAGCGCCGTTCACGGCTGTCTGCACGGTCTGTGTGTGAGTGCAGCTCACTCTGTAGTCTGTTCTGCAAAAAAAAAAATAATAAAGTTCACCAAACCCACCACTTTACAGTTGTGTAGGCCACATTAGCTCATATAAAAGTCTAGTCCACACTTTAGAAAATTAGTGTTTCTTATACCTGTTAGGAGCTGTTCAGGAATAAGCACAGTAAGCCCTTAGTACTTTTCTGCTTATGTTTTTTAGTCTACCAAGATGAAGAAGGCAGGGAGTAAGGCACATGGGCGTGGGCATGGAGCAGGGAGAGGACGTGGGGATTCTGTGCCTGCTGCGGGCACCAGTGACTCATCATTACCCAGTTTCAGCAGGGAACTGTTATGACCTGGTGGTTAGGAGCACCAGGAATGACCTGATAGTTAAACCTCAAACAGGACAAGCTCTGGGATGTGGGACCTCTGCTGACCGCAATCCCTAATCCTATCACACACACTAGAAATAGCCGTGGAGCGCTCCTGACGCTCCCTAGGCGCCTCATCACAGCCTAAGAACTAGCTAGCCCTAGAGATAGAAAATAAAGCCTACCTTGCCTCAGAGAAATTCCCCAAAGGAAAAGGCAGCCCCCCACATATATTGACTGTGAGTAAAGATGAAAGTCACAAACGCAGAAATGAAACAGGTTTCAGCAAAGGGAGGCCAGACTTACTAAATAGACAGAGGATAGGAAAGGTAGCTTTGCGATCAGCACAAAAAAACTACAAAAGACCACGCAGAGTGTGCAAAAAAGACCTCCGCACCGACTAACGGTGCGGAGATGCCGCTCTGCATCCCAGAGCTTCCAGCTAGCAAGACAAAATCATGATATCCAGCTGGACAAGAAAGCAATGAACGAATTAGATAATATCAGGAACTTAGCTTCTGCTGGAGTAGACAGGTCACCAGAAAGATCCAAGAGCGAACTGAAGCAATGCAGAAACATTGACAGCTGGCATGGAGTAACGATCTAAGTAGAGTTAAATAGAGCAGCAAACCAAAGGATAAACCCTGTCACCTGTGTAAGGAACCTCAGAAGCAGCAGCTCCACTCACAGCCACCAGAGGGAGCCCACGGACAGAACTCACCGAAGTACCATTCACGACCACAGAAGGGAGCTCGACAACAGAATTCACAACAGTACCCCCCCCCTTGAGGAGGGGTCACCGAACCCTCACCAGAGCCCCCAGGCCGATCAGGATGAGCCAAATGAAAGGCACGAACTAGATCAGCAGCATGAACATCAGAGGCAAAAACCCAGGAATTATCCTCCTGACCATAACCCTTCCACTTGACCAGGTACTGGAGTTTCCATCTTGAAACACGAGAATCCAAAATCTTCTCCACCACATACTCCAACTCCCCCTCGACCAACACCGGTGCAGGAGGATCAACGGAGGGAACCATAGGCGCGACATATCTCCGCAACAACGACCTATGGAACACATTATGGATGGCAAAAAGAAGCTGGAAGGTCCAAACGAAATGACACAGGATTAAGAACTTCAGAAATCTTATATGGCCCAATGAAACGAGGCTTAAACTTAGGAGAGGAAACCTTCATAGGAACATGACGAGATGACAACCAAACCAAATCCCCAACCCGAAGTCGGGGACCAACACAGCGCCGGCAGTTAGCGAAACGTTGAGCCTTCTCCTGGGACAATGTCAAATTGTCCACCACATGAGTCCAAATCTGCTGCAACCTGTCCACCACAGTATCCACACCAGGACAGTCCGAAGGCTCAACCTGCCCTGAAGAGAAACGAGGATGGAAACCAGAATTGCAGAAAAAAGGAGAAACCAAAGTAGCCGAGCTGGCCCGATTATTAAGGGCGAACTCAGCTAAAGGCAAGAAGGACACCCAATCATCCTGATCAGCAGAAACAAAGCATCTCAGATATGTTTCCAAAGTCTGATTAGTTCGTTCGGTTTGGCCATTAGTCTGAGGATGGAAAGCCGAAGAAAAAGACAAATCATTGCCCATCTTAGCACAAAAGGACCGCCAAAACCTTGAAACAAACTGGGAACCTCTGTCCGAGACGATGTTCTCCGGAATGCCATGCAAACGAACCACATGCTGGAAAAACAATGGCACCAAATCAGAGGAGGAAGGTAATTTAGACAAGGGTACCAAATGGACCATCTTAGAGAAGCGATCACAAACCACCCAAATGACCGACATCCTTTGAGAAACAGGGAGATCAGAAATAAAATCCATGGAAATATGCGTCCAGGGCCAATTTGGGACCGGCAAGGGCAAAAGCAATCCACTGGCACGAGAACAGCAGGGCTTAGCCCGAGCACAAGTCCCACAGGACTGCACAAAAGAACGCACATCCCGTGACAAAGAAGGCCACCAAAAGGATCTAGCCACCAAATCTCTGGTACCAAAGATTCCAGGATGACCAGCCAACACCGAACAATGAACCTCAGAGATAACTCTACTAGTCCATCTATCAGGGACAAACAATTTCTCCGTTGGACAACGGTCAGGTCTATCAGCCTGAAACTTCTGCAGCACGCGCCGCAAATCAGGGGAGATGGCAGACAAAATTACCCCCTCTTTAAGAATACCCGCCGGCTCCGGAACACCCGGAGAGTCAGGCACAAAACTCCTTGACAGGGCATCAGCCTTCACATTCTTAGATCCCGGAAGGTATGAAACCTCAAAATCAAAACGGGAGAAAAAGAGCGACCATCGAGCCTGTCTAGGATTCAACCGTTTGGCAGACTCGAGATAAGTCAAATTCTTGTGATCCGTCAAGACCACCACGCGATGTTTAGCTCCTTCAAGCCAATGTCGCCACTCCTCGAATGCCCACTTCATGGCCAACAACTCTCGATTGCCAACATCTTAATTGCGCTCAGCAGGCGAGAATTTTCTAGAAAAGAAGGCACAAGGTTTCATCACCGAGCCATCAGAACTTCTTTGCGACAAAACAGCCCCTGCTCCAATCTCAGAAGCATCAACCTCGACCTGAAACGGGAGCGAAACATCTGGCTGGCACAGCACAGGGGCAGAAGAAAAACGACGCTTCAACTCCTGAAAAGCCTCTACAGCCTCAGAGGACCAATTGACCACATCAGCACCTCTCTTGGTCAAATCAGTCAACGGTTTAGCAACACTAGAAAAATTAGCGATGAAGCGACGGTAAAAATTAGCAAAGTCCAGGAACTTCTGTAGGCTCTTCACAGATGTCGGCTGAGTCCAATCATAAATGGCCTGGACCTTAACAGGGTCCATCTCAATAGTAGAAGGGGAAAAAATGAAACCCAAAAACGAAACCTTCTGAACTCCAAAGAGACACTTAGACCCCTTCACAAACAAGGAACTCGCACGAAGGACCTGGAACACCATTCTAACCTGCTTCACATGAGACTCCCAATCATCCGAAAAGACCAAAATGTCATCCAAATATACAATCATGAATCTATCCAGGTACTCTCGGAAGATGTCATGCATAAAGGACTGAAACACAGATGGAGCATTAGAAAGCCCGAATGGCATAACCAGGTACTCAAAATGGCCCTCGGGCGTATTAAATGCTGTTTTCCATTCATTGCCCTGTTTAATTCGCACAAGATTATACGCCCCTCGAAGATCTATCTAGGTGAACCAACTAGCCCCCTTAATCCGAGCAAACAGATTAGACATCAGCGGCAAAGGATACTGAAATTTGACTGTGATCTTCTTAAGAAGGCGGTAATCAATACAAGGTCTTAACCCCTTAGCGACCGCCGATACGTCTTTTAACGGCGGCCGCTAAGGGTACTTAAACCACAGCGCCGTTAATTAACGGCGCTGTGGAAAAAGTCCATAGCGCCCCCCAGAGGCCGATTTTCTCCGGGGTCTCGGCTGCCGAGGGTAGCCGAGACCCCAGAGAACATGATTCGGGGGGTTTTTAACCCACCCCGCATTTGCGATCGCCGGTAATTAACCGTTTACCGGCGATCGCAAAAAAAAAAAAAAAAGCGATCTCTTTTTAATTTCTCTGTCCTCCGATGGGATCGCACATCGGAGGACAGAGAAAAGGGGTCCCAGGTGGCCCCCAAATACTCACCTAGCTCCCCCGATGCTCCTCGTGTCTCCCGGTGGGCGCCGCCATCTTCAAAATGGCGGGCGCATGCGCAGTGCGCCCGCCGGCCGGCACCGGGAGAATCTTTGGGGTCTCGGCTGCCGGGGGTAGCCGAGACCCCAAAGAGCACAATCGGGGTCGGTATTACCGACCCCTGTTTTGCGATAGCCGGTAATTAACTGTTTACCGGCGACCGCAAAAAAAAAAAAAAAAAAAAGTAAAGTGTAATTCTCTGTCCTCTGATGTGATCGCACATCAGAGGACAGAGAAATAGGGGGATTCGGGGACCCTAGCATACTCACCTAGGTCCCTGGATCCTCTTGCTGCTCCTCCTGGCCGCCGGCAGCAGAACATGGCGGACGCATGCCCAGTGCGCCCGCCATCTGTCTCCATCTGCCGGCCGGCAGGAGAACAGCAGTTGGGGCTAAAATTAGGGGTAGGGGTAGGGTTAGGGTTAGGGGTAGGGGTAGGGTTAGGGGTAGGGTTAGGGTTAGGGGTAGGGTTAGGGTTAGGGGTAGGGTTAGGGTTAGGGGTAGGGTTAGGGGTAGGGTTAGGGTTAGGGTTAGGAGTAGGGTTAGGGGTAGGGTTAGGGGTAGGGTTAGGGTTAGGGGAAGGGTTAGGGGTAGGGTTAGGGGTAGGGTTAGGGGTAGGTCTAGGGTTAGGGCTAGGGTTGGGGCTAAATTTAGGGTTAGGGTTGGGGCTAAATTTAGGGTTAGGGTTGGGGCTAAACTTAGGGTTAGGCTTCTTTCACACTTACGTCGGTACGGGGCCGTCGCAATGCGTCGGCCCGACATACCGACGCACGTTGTGAAAATTGTGCACAACGTGGGCAGCAGCTGTAGTTTTTCAACACATCCGCTGCCCAATCTATGTCCTGGGGAGGAGGGAGCGGAGTTACGGCCACGCATGCGCGGTCAGAAATGGCAGATGCGACGTACAAAAAAACGTTTCATTGAACGTTTTTTTGTGCCGACGCTCCGCCAAAACACAACTGATCCAGTGCACGACGGACGCGACGTGTGGCCATCCGTCACGATCCGTCGGCAATACAAGTCTATGGGCAAAAAACGCATCCTGCGGGCACATTTGCAGGATCCGTTTCTTGTCCAAAACGACGGATTGCGACGGAATGCCAAACGACGCAAGTGTGAAAGTAGCCTTAGGGTTAGGGTTGGGGCTAAAGTTAGGGCTAGGGTTGGGGCTAAAGTTAGGGTTAGAGCTGGGATTAGGGTTAGGGTTTGGATTAGGGTTGGTATTAGGGTTAGGGTTGGCATTAGGGTTACGCTTGGGATTAGGGTTAGGTTAGGGTTAGGGTTAAGGTTAGGGTTGTGATTAGGGGTGTATTGGGATTAGGGTTAGGTTTGAGGTTAGGGTTGAGATTAGGATTAGGGGTGTGTTGGATTTAGGGTTTTGATTAGGGTTATGGTTAGGGTTGACATTAGGGTTGTTTTGGGGTAAGGGTTGTGATTATGGTTAGGGTTAGTGATTAGGATTATGGATGAGGTTGGGATTAGGGTTAGGGGTGTGTTGGGGTTAGGGTTGGAGCTAGAATTGGGGGGTTTCCACTGTTTAGGTACATCAGGGGGTCTCCAAACACGACAGCCAATTTTGCGCTCAAAAAGTCAAATGGTGCTCCCTCCCTTCTGAGCTCTGCCATGCGCCCAAACAGTGGGTTACCCCCACATATGGGGCATCAGCGTACTCGGGATAAATTGGACAACAACTTCTGGGGTCAAATTTCTCTTGTTACCCTTGTGAAAATAAAAACTTGGGGGCTACAAAATCTTTTTTGTGAAAAAAAAAATATTTTTTATTTTCACGACTCTGCATTCTAAACTTCTGTGAAGCACTTGGGCATTCAAAGTTCTCACCACACATCTAGATAAGTTCCTTGGGGGGTCTAGTTTCCAAAATGGGGTCACTTGTGGGGGGTTACTACAGTTTAGGTACATCAGGGGCTCTGCAATCGCAACATAATGCCCACAGACCATTCTATCAAAGTCTGCATTCCAAAAAGGCGCTCCTTCCCTTCCGAGCTCTGCCGTGCGCCCAAACAGTGGTTTACCCCCACATATGGCACATCAGCGTACTCGGGATAAATTGGACAACAACTATTGCAGTCCAATTTCTCCTGTTACCCTTGTGAAAATAAAAACTTGGGGGCTACAATATCTTTTTTGTGGAAAAAAAAATATTTTTTATTTTCACGACTCTGCATTCTAAACTTCTGTGAAGCACGTGGGCATTCAAAGTTCTCACCACACATCTAGATAAGTTCCTTGGGGGGTCTAGTTTCCAAAATGGGGTCACTTGTGGAGGGTTTCTACTGGTTAGGTACATCAGGGGCTCTGCAAACGCAACATAATACCCGCAGAGCATTCCATCAAAGTCTGCATTCCAAAACGGCGCTCCTTCCTTCCGAGCTCTGCCGTGCACCCAAACAGTGGTTTACCCCCACATATGGGGTACCAGCATACTCAGGACAAATTGGACAACAACTTTTGGGGTCCAATTTCTCTTGTTACCCTTGTGAAAATAAAAATTTGGTGGCTAAAAAATCTTTTTTGTGGAAAAAAAAAATATTTTATATTTTCACGGCTCTGCATTATAAACTTCTGTGAAGCACTTGGGCATTCAAGGTTCTCACCACACATCTAGATAAGTTCCATGGGGGGTCTAGTTTCCAAAATGGGGTCACTTGTGGGGGATTTCTACTGTTTAGGCACATCAGGGGCTCTCCAAACGCGACATGGCGTCCGATCTCAATTCCAGCCAATTCTACATTGAAAAAGTAAAACGGCACTCTTTCTCTTCCAAGCTCTGCGGTGCGCCCAAACAGTGGTTTACCCCCACATATTGGGTATCGACGTAGTCAGGAGAAATTGCACAACAACTTTAGTGGTCTAATTTCTCCTGTTACCCTTGTGAAAATAAAAATTTGTGGGCAAAAAGATCATTTTTGTAGAAAAAATTCAATTTTTTTTTTCACAGCTCTACGTTATAAACTTCTGTGAAGCACATGGGGGTTCAAAGTGCTCGCCACACATCTAGATAAGTTCCTTAAGGGGTCTAGTTTCCAAAATGGTGTCACTTGTGGGGGGTTTCCACTGTTTAGGCACATCAGGGGCTCTCCAAACGCGACATGGCGTCCAATCTCAATTCCAGCCAATTCTACATTGAAAAAGTAAAACGGCACTCCTTCTCTTCCAAGCTCTGCGGTGCGCCCTAACAGTTGTTTACCCCCACATATTGGGTATCAGTGTACTCAGGAGAAATTGCACAACAACTTTTGTGGTCTAATTTCTCCTGTTACCCTTGTAAAAATAAGAATTTGTGGGCGAAAAGATCATTTTTGTGTAAACAAAAGCGATTTTTTATTTTCACGGCTCTACGTTATAAACTTCTGTGAAGCACTTGGGGGTTCAAAGTGCTCACCACAAATCTAGATAAGTTCCTTAAGGGGTCTAGTTTCCAAAATGGTGTCACTTGTGGGGAGTTTCCACTGTTTAGGTACATCAGGGGCTCTCTAAATGTGACATGGTGTCCGATCTCAATTCCAGCCAATTCTGCATTGAAAAAGTCAAACGGCGCTCCTTCACTTCTAAGTTCTGCGGTGCGCCCTAACAGTGGTTTACCCCCACATATGGGGTATTGGCGTATTCAGAAGAAATTGCATAACAAAATTTATGGTTACATTTCTGTTTTTACACTTGTGAAAATAAAAAAAATGGTTCTGAATTAAGATGTTTGCAAAAAAAAGTTAAATGTTCATTTTTTCCTTCCACATTGTTTCAGTTCCTGTGAAGCACGTAAAGGGTTAATAAACTTCTTGAATGTGGTTTTGAGAACCTTGAGGGGTGTAGTTTTTAGAATGGTGTCACACTTCATTATTTTCTATCATATAGACCCCTCAAAATGACTTCAAATGTGATGTGGTCCCTAAAAAAAAATGGTGTTGTAAAAATGAGAAATTGCTGGTCAACTTTTAACCCTTATAACTCCCTAACAAAAAAAAATTTTGTTTCCAAAATTGTGCTGATGTAAAGTAGACATGTGGGAAATGTTATTTATTAACTATTTTTCATGACATATCTCTCTGATTTAAGGGCATAAAAATACAAAGTTTGAAAATTGCAAAATTTTAAAAATTTTCGCCATATTTCCGTTTTTTTCATAAATAATCGCAAGTAATATCGAAGAAATGTTACCACTAACATGAAGTACAATATGTCACAAAAAAACAGTCTCAGAATCAGCGGGATCCGTTGAAGCGTTCCAGAGTTATAACCTCATAAAGTGACAGTGGTCAGAATTGCAAAAATTGGCCTGGTCATTAAGTACCAAATTGGCTCTGTCACTAAGGGGTTAAAGAGCCATCCTTCTTGGCCACAAAAAAGAACCCTGCTCCCAATGGCGACGACGACGGGCGAATATGACCCTTCTCCAAGGATTCCTTTTTATAACTCCGCATAGCAGCGTGCTCTGGCACAGATAAATTAAACAGTCGGCCCTTAGGAAACTTACTACCGGGAATCAAATTAATAGCACAATCGCAATCCCTATGAGGAGCTATGGTACCGGATTTGGGCTCCTCAAATACATCCCCGTAATCTGATAAAAACTCAGGGACTTCAGAAGGAGTGGAAGGCGAAATTGACAACAATGGAACATCACCATGTACCCCTTGACAACCCCAGCCGGACACAGACATATATTTCCAATCCAATACTGGATTATGGACCTGTAGCCATGGCAACCCCAAAACGACCACATCATGCAGATTATGCAACACCAAAAAGCGAATATCCTCCTGATGTGCAGGAGCCATGCACATGGTCAATTGCGTCCAGTATTGAGGTTTATTCTTGGCCAAAGGCGTAGCATCAATTCCTCTCAATGGAATAGGATACTGCAAGGACTCCAAGGAAAATCCACAGCGCCTGGCAAACTCCAAGTCCATCAAATTCAGGGCAGCGCCTGAATCCACAAATGCCATAACAGAATAGGATGACAGAGAGCAAATCAGAGTAACGGACAAAAGAAATTTAGACTGTACTGTACCAATGGTGGCAGACCTAGCGAACCGCTTAGTGCGTTTAGGACAATCGGAGATAGCATGAGTGGATTCACCACAGTAAAAACACAGTCCATTCCGACGTCTGTGTTCTTGCCGTTCAGCTCTGGTCAAAGTCCTGAGGGTCACCACGCAACAAAGAAATAATGATTTTTACTTGTTGAGCTGGGTCACCAGAGGAGCGGGGTTTCAAAGCTAGAAACAGTTTACAATTATTTTTGAAATTCAGAAGCTTAGATCTATTCCCAGAAAATAAATCAGGAATAGGAATTCTAGGCTCTAACATCGGATTCTGAACCACAAAATCTTGAATGTTTTGTACCCTTGCAGTGAGATGATCCACACAAGAGGACAGACCCTGAATGTCCATGTCTACACCTGTGTCCTGAACCACCCAAAGGTTTAGGGGAAAAGAAAGACAAAACACAGTGCAAAGAAAAAAAAATGGTCTCAGAACTTCTCTTATCCCTCTATTGAGATGCATTAATACTTTGGGCCAGCTGTACTGTTATGACCTGGTGGTTAGGAGCACCAGGAATGACCTGATAGTTAAACCTCAAACAGGACAAGCTCTGGGATGTGGGACCTCTGCTGACCGCAATCCCTAATCCTATCACACACACTAGAAATAGCCGTGGAGCGCTCCTGACGCTCCCTAGGCGCCTCGTCACAGCCTAAGAACTAGCTAGCCCTAGAGATAGAAAATAAAGCCTACCTTGCCTCGGAGAAATTCCCCAAAGGAAAAGGCAGCCCCCCACATATATTGACTGTGAGTAAAGATGAAAGTCACAAACGCAGAAATGAAACAGGTTTCAGCAAAGGGAGGCCAGACTTACTAAATAGACAGAGGATAAGAAAGGTAGCTTTGCGATCAGCACAAAAAACTACAAAAAGACCACGCAGAGTGTGCAAAAAAGACCTCCGCACCGACTAACGGTGCGGAGATGCCACTCTGCATCCCAGAGCTTCCAGCTAGCAAGACAAAATCATGATATCCAGCTGGACAAGAAAACAATGAACGAATTAGATAATATCAGGAACTTAGCTTCTGCTGGAGTAGACAGGTCACCAGAAAGATCCAAGAGCGAACTGAAGCAATGCAGAAACATTGACAGCTGGCATGGAGTAACGATCTAAGTGGAGTTAAATAGAGCAGCAAACCAAAGGATAAACCCCGTCACCTGTGTAAGGAACCTCAGAAGCAGCAGCTCCACTCACAGCCACCAGAGGGAGCCCACGGACAGAACTCACCGAAGTACAATTCACGACCACAGGAGGGAGATCGACAACAGAATTCACAACAGGGAACTGTCCTTCATACGCAGCGTTGTAGGAGATTACCGTACCCAGCTGCTGGGGGAAGAACAAATTGAAGCCGTTGTCGGATGGATGGCAGTTAACGCATCGACTTCAATTAGTGCCACATCCTCTCAGGCACAGAGCACTGGAGAGCACCCATCTGTCTCTTCACCACCTGCCAAATTGCCCAGGCAGTCAGAGAGCCCAGGACAGGAGCCATCTCTACTTCTGTTCTCTGAATCTCTTGGCTTGGAAAGAGGGGGCCAGCCAAGCAGCATTGGAGAAATGGAAGAAGAGGCAGTATGCAGTGATGCCCAACAGCTTTGTCTCTCTGATTCTGAAATGGTGGGTGGGCCAGTGCCTCTGGTCAGCACACCTCAGTATGCATCTGATGATGAGACTCAGGTGCCACTTTCTGGTGCGTACTGTGCTGCCGAGACTACCCAGGAGAAGCAGATGGTGGAGGAGGGTAGTGTAGATAATGAGGTCCTTGACCCATCATGGCGTGAGGTACAGGAAGGTGGTGGGAACAACTCTGAGGAAGAGATTCCCCGAATGGCCCAAAGAGGGAGAGGGAGGGGGAAGACCGCGGTGCCTGTACCCTCCACTTTGGCACCCATTAGGAGCATGCCTCTTCCGAAAGCCAAAACGGGCACTCCCAAGACTTGCAGTGCCTGGTCCTTTTTTGACACAGTTGCAGATAACATTTGTTTAGTCAAATGCAAGGTTTGTCATCAGAAAGTCAAAACTCAATATCACAAATATGTGGAAACATGTGCGGACCAAGCACGCGGTGGAGTTACAAAAACACACTGAAGACCTAGGCCAACCTACAGTGGCACCTACCACCTCTTCAGCTCGTGTTGTTGCTGCTTCCTCCAGCTCACACACAGCTGGTTCGCCTTCCTCACAGGATCGTCATGGAAGAACTTCTGGCACTGTTGTCCAGAGACCCAGTGTAATTCCACCCACATCACCACGTTCCCAGTCATCCTCACACTCCCAGCCCACTCTACAGTCATCGGTAGCACAAGCATGGGAGAAAAGGCGGCCATTCTCGGCAAACCACCCCCGAGCACAGGCTCTGAATGCTGGCATTGCAAAACTACTGTCCCTTGAAATGCTGTCATTCAGGCTGGTGGAGACTGACACCTTCTGTAACTTGATAGCATTGGCAGTCCCACAATACAATGTGCCCAGCCACTTTTATTTCAGCAGGCAAGCCGTCCCTGCCCTGCTAAAGCATGTGGAGCGACACATAAAACATGCACTAGTGAACGAAATCAGTAGCAAGGTCCACCTCACCACCGATGCGTGGACCAGTCACCATGGACAGGGGCGATATCTTTCCCTCCCTGCCCATTGGGTTAATGTTGTTGAGCCAGGTACAGATCGTGCGAGTGGCGCAGGATGTGTTCTGCAAACTCCAAGGATTGCAGGAATCCAGTCTGTACACATTGCCTCGTCCTGATACTACAGTTCCCCAGAATCATCGCTGCAGGAGCCGTCACTGTCTACCTCCACCTTGACCCGTGAACGCTTACCTGTTACGACCGATATGAGCACAGCCATGGCCAAACGACAACAGGACGTACTGAAATTAATTTCTTTGGGGAATCGAAGGCACACAGCGCTGGAGCTCTGGAATGCCAAAAAGCAGGCGAGCGACGTGTGGTTTGTACCAGCGAATCTCCAGCCAGGCATGGTAGTGTGGGCCAATAGCTGAAATCTGGTGGCAGATCTGGCCCTAGGCAACCTGACTCACATCACATGTCTGGCACATGTGCTCAACTTGGTCGTGCAGAGTTTTTTGAGGGACTATCCGGATCTTGATGCACTGCTGCACAAGGTCCGCCTAGAGTGTGCTCACTTGCGGCGTTCCAGCAAGGCAAGATCACGCATTGCAGCTCTGCAGCGCCGATTCCGCCTTCTGGAACATCGCATCATATGTGACCTACCCACCAGGTGGAATTCCACGTTACATATGTTGGAGTGGTTGTGTGAGCAGCAGCAAGCAGTAATGGAGTACCAGCTGCATCAGGCGCAAAGAAGTCGCACTGCCCGCCGTTCAGACTTCACAACCACTGAGTGGGCCACTATGAAGGACGTCTGCCAGGTTTTGCATGCCTTTGATGATTCCACGCAGATGGCGAGTGCAGATGATGCACTAGTCAGCATGACTGTCCCCCTTATCTGCCTGCTTGAAAGAACACTGCAAGCGCTAAGGGATGATGTTGTCTAAGAGGTGGAGGATGAGGAGTCACCAATTCCATCTGCTTCTGGACAGTCAGAGCAATGTGGTTCCTCACAAAGGCCTAGGCAGGGGACACTTTGTGAGGAGGATGAGGAGGAGTCAATGGAGGAGGAAGACATCGGTCCAGAGGAGCGAGTTAAACAATTCTAAAATAGTCAGTGTGTAGCGCAAGGGTGGGGTCATGCAGAGCAGGCAGAGATCACACCTCAAGCAGGGGACAGCGTTTCTTGTCCAGTTGGCAGTCTGCAGCACATGGTTGATTTCATGCTGCAATGCCTGAGAAACGACCGCCGCATCGCCCACATTCTCAACACGGCTGATTATTGGTTGTACACTCTCCTAGATCCGTGCTACCGGGACAACTTACAAACCCTCATAACACCGATGAATCAGGAGCGTAAAATGCGGGAGTACCAAGACACACTGGTGAATTCCATCATCTTCTCCTGTCAAACTGAGAGCAGTGCTGCTAGTGCATTACAAAGCAGCTCAGTGCGTCGAGGCAGTGGAGGAAGGTCAGCACAAACAGGGAGCAGAAGCAGTGCCTCAGCACAAGGCAAGACCAGTATGGCCCAATTCTGGCAAACTTTTGTGTGCCCGCCACAAATGTCTACACCATCACAGATGGCTCCAGTCAGCTGTTTCCGTCAGATGGTAACAGACTACATGGCTTGCCCTCTCAGTGTACTCCCAAACGGCTCTTCCCCCTTCAAGTTTTGGGTCTCTAAGCTGGATACATGGCCAGAGCTTAGCCAGTATGCATTGGAGGTGCTGGCTTGCCCTGCTGCTAGTGTATTATCGGAATGCGTCTTTAGTGCCGCAGGTGGTGTACAAACAGACCGTCGCATGCGACTATCCTCCGATAACGTTGACCGGCTTACTTTTCTGCAAATCAACAAGGCCTGGATCTCGCAGGAATTTGCAAGTACTCTTCCAGATTAAAAAATAGGTTGGCTACAGTATCCAGTTCTCCTGTTGCGTTCATGTTTCTACCACCTGAACTGTAATCCCTGGGCTCCAACAGCGCCAGTTGCTGCTCAGAAGTGCCGTCTGCACAGTCAAAACACATGACCCAGTGTTTATTGGGTTTCAGTAATGTCAGCTGATCCCCAGCTGTGTATCCGGCAATGTGTCTTGCTACCTCCACGCTGACACTACATCTGAAATTTAAGGCAACATGTCCCCCTCCAGGCGTTTGTTACTGAAAGAGCCACCTTGTGCAGCAGTAATGCTGCACAAGGAAAAGGTGGCTCTTTTAGTTATGCTCCTTGCACACTCTGAACTTAACACTTATAAAATGTGTCCCCTCACTCCGTGAAAACGGCCCCGAGGTGTAACTTTCCTTCCTAATGAGATGCAACACAGCCATCATTCCTACCCCCTTGGTGCCAGGTGCCACCTCCTCAGCATTGTTTAAATCTGTCCCATAGCCTGCGCTTTTATGTTCAACCTTGGCCATGCGCAGTTAGCGCTGCCCGTCTTCTGACATCATTTGGTGTCAAACGGACTGTGACTATGCGGCCGAGCTACCCGAGATCCCTCCTCACAGTGTCTTCTGATTTAATTTTACCGTCCTATTACGAAGGAAAGTCCCACCTTCGGAATGGTTTCACGGTATCAGGGGACACATTTTAGAAGTGTTTAGCTCTGCGTTTGCAAGGAGCATAATTAAAAGAGCCACCTTTTCTATGTGCAGCATTATTGCTGAACAAGGTGGCTCTTTCAGTTTCAAACGCCTGGGGGGGTTAAAGGTTCCCTTTCAACTTGCTCCAATTAGGCCTCGGCCTACACTCTGCTTCTCCTGCATTCCCTGGGCTCTAACACTGCCAGTTGGTGCTCGGAAGTGCTGGCTGCACAGAGAAAAACACTTGCCACTGTGTCAGTGGGGTTCAGTAACGCCAGCTGTTCCCCTGCTGTGTAGCCGGCAACCTGTCCTGCGACTGTCACGCAGACAAAACAACAGACATTAAACTGCCTCCAGTGAAGGCCTCGGACTACACTCTACATCTCCTGGATTCCCTGGGCTCCAATACCGCCAAATGGTGCTCGGAAGTGCTGGCTGCACAGAGAAAAACACTTGCCACTGTGTCAGTGGGGTTCAGTAACACCAGCTGTTCCCCTGCTGTGTAGCCAGCAATGTGTCCTGTGACCACCACGCAGACACAACAACAGACATTAAACTGCCTCAAGTGCAGGCCTCGGCCTACACTCTGCTGCTCCTGGATTCTCTGGGCTCCAATACCGCCACTTGGTGCTCAGAAGTGCTGGCTGCACAGAGAAAAACACTCGCCGCTGTTCCAGTGGCGTTCAGTAACGCCAACTGTTCCCCTGCTGTGTAGCCAGCAACGTGTCATGTGACCGCATGCAGACACAACAACAGACATTAAACTGCCTCAAGTGCAGGCCTCGGCCTTCACTTTGCTCCTCCTAGATTCTCTGGGCTCCAATACTGCCAGTTTGTGCACAGAAGTGCTGGCTGCACAGAGAAAAACACTCGCCACTGTCAGTGGGGTTCAGTAATGCCAGCTGTTCCCCTGCTGTGTAGTTGGCAATGTGTCCTGCGACCGTCACACAGACACAACAACAGAAATTAAACTGCCTCCAGTGCAGGTCTCGGCCTACACTCTACATCTCCTGGATTCCCTGGGCTCCAATACCGCCAAATGGTGCTCAGAAGTGCTGGCTGCACAGAGAAAAACACTCGCCACTGTGTCAGTGGGGTTCAGTAACGCCAGCTTTTCCCCTGCTGTGTAGCCGGCAACGTGTCCTGCGACCGCCACGCAGACACAACAACAGACATTAAACTGCCTCCAGTGCAGGCCTCGGCCTTCACTCTGCTCCTCCTAGATTCCCTGGGCTCCAATAACGCCAGTTGGTACACAGAAGTGCTTGGTGCACAGAGAAAAACACTCGCCACTGTGTCCGTGGGGTTCAGTAATGCCAGCTGTTCCTCTGCTGTATAGCTGGCAACGTGTCCTGCGACCGCCACGCAGACACAACAACAGACATTAAACTGTCTCCAGTGCAGGCCTCAGCCTACACTCTACATCTCCTGGATTCCCTGGGCTCCAATACCGCCAAATGGTGCTCGGAAGTGCTGGCTACACAGAGAAAAACACTCGCCAGTGTGTCAGTGTGGTTCAGTAACGCTAGCTGTTCCCCTGCTGTGTAGCCAGCAATGTGTCTTGCAACCACCACGCAGACACAACAACAGACATTAAACTGCCTCCAGTGCAGGCCTCAGCCTACACTCTGCTCCTCCTGGATTCCCTGGGCTCCAATACCGCAAGATGATGCTCGGAAGTGCTGGCTGCACAGAGAAAAACACTCGCCACTGTGTCAGTGGTGTTTAGTAACGCCAGCTGTTCCCTTACTGTGTAGCCGGCAATGTGTCCTGCGACCGCCACGCAGACACAACAACA
Organism: Ranitomeya imitator; assembly: GCF_032444005.1. Classification (NCBI taxonomy): domain Eukaryota; kingdom Metazoa; phylum Chordata; class Amphibia; order Anura; family Dendrobatidae; genus Ranitomeya; species Ranitomeya imitator. Next base: position 638,913,633 of record NC_091284.1, read on the forward strand.
GACATTAAACTGCCTCCAGTGCAGGCCTCGGCCCACACTCTGCTCCTCCTGGATTCTCTGGGTTCCAATACCGCCAGTTGGTGCTCGGAATTGCTGGCTGCACAGAGAAAAACACTCGCTCGTTTGTCAGTGGGGTTCAGTAATGCCAGCTGTTCCCCTGCTGTGTAGCCAGCAATGTTTCCTGCGACCGCCATGCAGACACAACAACAGACATTAAACTGCCTCCAGTGCAGGCCTCAGCCTACACTCTGCTCCTCCTGGATTCCCTGGGCTCCAATACCGCAAGATGATGCTCGGAAGTGCTGGCTGCACAGGGAAAAACACTCGCCACTGTGTCAGTGGTGTTTAGTAACGCCAGCTGTTCCCCTACTGTGTAGCCGGCAATGTGTCCTGCGACCGCCACGCAGACACAACAACAGACATTAAACTGCCTCTAGTGCAGGCCTAGGCCTACACTCTGCCCCTCCTGGATTCCCTGGGCTCCAATACTGCCAGTTGGCGCTCAAAAGTGTTGGCTGCACAGAGAAAACCACTCGCTCATGTGTCAGTGGGGTTCAGTAATGCCAGCTGTTCCCCTGCTGTGTAGCTGGCAACGTGTCCTGCGACTGCCACGCAGACAAAACAACAGACATTAAACTGCCTCCAGTGAAGGCCTCGGACTACACTCTACATCTCCTGGATTCCCTGGGCTCCAATACCGCCAAATGGTGCTCGGAAGTGCTGGCTGCACAGAGAAAAACACTTGCCACTGTGTCAGTGGGGTTCAGTAACACCAGCTGTTCCCCTGCTGTGTAGCCAGCAATGTGTCCTGTGACCACCACGCAGACACAACAACAGACATTAAACTGCCTCAAGTGCAGGCCTCGGCCTACACTCTGCTGCTCCTGGATTCTCTGGGCTCCAATACCGCCACTTGGTGCTCAGAAGTGCTGGCTGCACAGAGAAAAACACTCGCCGCTGTTCCAGTGGCGTTCAGTAACGCCAACTGTTCCCCTGCTGTGTAGCCAGCAACGTGTCATGTGACCGCATGCAGACACAACAACAGATATTAAACTGCCTCCAGTGCAAGCCTCAGACTACACCCTGCTCCTCCTGGATTCCCTGGGCTCTAACACCGCCAAATGGTGCTCGGAAGTGCTGGCTGCACAGAGAAAAACACTCGCCACTGTGTCAGTGGGGTTCAGTAACGCCAGCTATTACCCTGCTGTGTAGCCGGGAACGTGTCCTGCGACCGCCACGCAGACACAACAACAGACATTAAACTGCCTCAAGTGCAGGCCTCGGCCTTCACTCTGCTCCTCCTAGATTCTCTGGGCTCCAATACTGCCAGTTTGTGCACAGAAGTGCTGGCTGCACAGAGAAAAACACTCGCCACTGTCAGTGGGGTTCAGTAATGCCAGCTGTTCCCCTGCTGTGTAGTTGGCAATGTGTCCTGCGACCGTCACACAGACACAACAGAAATTAAACTGCCTCCAGCGCAGGTCTCGGCCTACACTCTACATCTCCTGGATTCCCTGGGCTCAAATACCGCCAAATGGTGCTCGGAAGTGCTGGCTGCACAGAGAAAAACACTCGCCACTGTGTCAGTGGGGTTCAGTAACGCCAGCTTTTCCCCTGCTGTGTAGCCAGCAACGTGTCATGTGACCGCCACGCAAACACAACAACAGATAATATAATAATAATAATTATTATTATTTATATAGCGCCAACATATTCCGCAGCGCTTTACAAATTATAGAGGGGACTTGTACAGACAATAGACATTACAGCATAACAGAAATCACAGTTCAAAACAGATACCAGGAGGAATGAGGGCCCTGCTCGCAAGCTTACAAACTATGGGGAAAAGGGGAGACACGAGAGGTGGATGGTAACAATTGCTTTAGTTATTCGGACCAGCTATAGTGTAAGGCTCAGGTGTTCATGTAAAGCTGCATGAACCAGTTACCTGCCTAAGTATGTAGCAGTACAGACACAGAGGGCTAATACTGCATAAAGTGTATGAGAACATGATGCGAGGAACCTTTTTTTTTTTTTTTTTTTTATTATAAATAGGCCACACAGGGATCGTTAGGTTAATGCATTGAGGCGGTAGGCCAGTCTGAACAAATGAGTTTTTAGGGCACGCTTAAAACTGTGGGGATTGGGGATTAATCGTAGTAACCTAGGTAGTGCATTCCAAAGAATCGGCGCAGCACGTGTAAAGTCTTGGAGACGGGAGTGGGAGGTTCTGATTATTGAGGATGCTAACCTGAGGTCATTAGCGGAGCGGAGGGCACGGGTAGGGTGGTAGACTGATACCAGGGAGGAGATGTAGGGTGGTGCTGAGCCATGGAGTGCTTTGTGGATGAGGGTAGTAGTTTTGTACTGGATTCTGGAGTGGATGGGTAGCCAGTGTAATGACTGGCACAGGGTAGAGGCATCGGTGTAACGGTTGGTGAAAACAGATATTAAACTGCCTCCAGTGCAAGCCTCAGACTACACTCTGCTCCTTCTTGATTCCCTGGGCTCTAACACTGCCAGTTGGTGTTCGGAAGTGCTGGCTGCACAGAGAAAAACACTCGCCACTGTGTCAGTGGGGTTCAGTAACGCCAGCTATTACCGTGCTGTGTAGCCGGCAACGTGTCCTGCGACCACCACGCAGACACAACAACAGACATTAAACTGCCTCCAGTGCAGGCCTCGGCCTTCACTCTGCTCCTCCTAGATTCCCTGGGCTCCAATACCGCCAGTTGATGCACAGAAGTGCTTGGTGCACAGAGAAAAACACTCGCCACTGTGTCCGTGGGGTTCAGTAATGCCAGCTGTTCCTCTGCTGTATAGCTGGCAACGTGTCCTGCGACCGCCACGCAGACACAACAACAGACATTAAACTGCCTCCAGTGCAGGCCTCAGCCTACACCCTGCTCCTCCTGGATTCCCTGGGCTCCAATACCGCAAGATGATGCTCGGAAGTGCTAGCTGCACAGAGAAAAACACTCGCCACTGTGTCAGTGGTGTTTAGTAACGCCAGCTGTTCCCTTACTGTGTAGCCGGCAATGTGTCCTGCGACCGCCACGCAGACACAACAACAGACATTAAACTGCCTCCAGTGCAGGCCTCGGCCTTCATTTTGCTCCTCCTGGATTCTCTGGGTTCCAATACCGCCAGTTGGTGCTCGGAATTGCTGGCTGCACAGAGAAAAACACTCGCTCGTGTGTCAGTTGGGTTCAGTAATGCCAGCTGTTCCCCTGCTGTGTAGCCAGCAATGTTTCCTGCGACCGCCATGCAGACACAACAACAGACATTAAACTGCCTCCAGTGCAGGCCTCAGCCTACACTCTGCTCCTCCTGGATTCCCTGGGCTCCAATACCGCAAGATGATGCTCGGAAGTGCTGGCTGCACAGGGAAAAACACTCGCCACTGTGTCAGTGGTGTTTAGTAACGCCAGCTGTTCCCCTACTGTGTAGCCGGCAATGTGTCCTGCGACCGCCACGCAGACACAACAACAGACATTAAACTGCCTCTAGTGCAGGCCTCGGCCTACACTCTGCTCCTCCTGGATTCCCTGGGCTCCAATACTGCCAGTTGATGCTCAGAAGTGCTAGCTGCACAGAGAAAAACACTCGCCACTGTGTCATTAGGGTTCAGTAATGTCAGCTGTTCCCCTGCTGTGTAGCCGGCAATGTGTCCTGCGACTGCCACGCAGACACAACAACAGATATTAAACTGTTTCCAGTGCAGGACTCGGCCTGCACTCTGCTCCTCCTAGATTCCCTTGGCTCTAACACTGTCAGTTAGAGCTTGGAAGTGCTGGCTGCACAGAGAAAAACACTCGTTCATGCGTCAGTGGGTTTCAGTAACGCCAGCTGTTCCACTGCTGTGTAGCCGACAACGTGTCCTGCAACCGCCATGCAGACACAACAACAGATATTAAACTGCCTGCAGTGCAGGCCTCGACCTACACTCTGCTCCTCCTGGATTCCCTGGGCTCCAATACTGCCAGTTGATGCTCAGAAGTGCTAGCTGCACAGAGAAAAACACTCGCCACTGTGTCATTAGGGTTCAGTAATGTCAGCTGTTCCCCTGCTGTGTAGCCGGCAATGTGTCCTGCAACCACCACGCTGACACATCAACAGATATTAATGGGAACCTGTCCCCCCCAAGGTGTTTGTAACTAAAAGAGCCAACTTGCTCAGCACTAATGCTGCACAAGGAAAAGGAGTCTCTTTTCATTATGCTCCTTGCACACACTGAAGTTAACACTTATAAAATGTGTCCCCTCATACCCTGAAACCATCCCAAAGGCTGCACTTTCCTTCTTAATGAGATGCAGCACAGCTGTCTTTCACACCCCCTTGGCGCCGTGCGCCGCCTCCTCAGCATTGTTTGAATCTATCCCAGAGCCTGAGCTGTTATGTTGTCCCTTGGCCCTGCACAGTTAGCGCTGCCCGTCTTCAGACATCATTTGTTGTCAGGCTGGCTATGCCAGTGCGGCCACCCTACCCGAGATCACGCCCCGCAGTGTCTTCAGATTTATTGACACTGCGGGGCTGTGATTCATGGGCATGCGCAGTGCATATCTTCGCCTCACACTCATCTCCTTCTGTCTTCTACTGACTGTGCCGCCTCACGGCCGTGGCATGCAATTTGGGATCAGCTGGCGCGGCACAGCCTGTAGAAGGCGGAAGGAGATGAGTGAGAGGCGAAGATATGCACTGCGGATGCCCATGAATCCCAAGCCCGCAGTGTGAATAAATCAGGAGACACGGCGGGGCAGGATCTCTGGCAGGGCAGTCGCACAGGCTCAGGCAGCCTGACAACAAATGATGTCTGAAGATTGGCAGCGCTAACTGCGCATGGCCAAGGGATAACATAACAGCGCAGGCTCCGGGACAGATTCAAACAATGCTGAGGAGGCGGCGCACGGCACCAAGGGGGTGTGAATGACAGCTGTGCTGCGTCTCATTAAGAAGGAAAGTCCCGCCTCCGGGACGGTTTCAGGGTATGAGGGGACACATTTTATAAGTGTTAACTTCAGCGTGTACAAGGAGCATAATGAAAAGAGTCAGCTTTTCCTTGTGTAGCATTATTGCCGCACAAGGAGGCTCTATTAGTTGCAAACACCTTTGGAGCCTAAAGGTTCCCTTTCAAATGGCTCCAATTAGGCCTCATCCTGAAATCCCTAGGCTCCAACACTGCCAGTTACTGCTCAGAAGTGTCTTTGTCACGAGTATTTTCCTCCTGCCCATCCTGGTTCAGTACCATCAGCTGGTTCTGGGCAGAGCCTTTGGCTTAGGTGCCTCCTTCTGGGTATCCGAGTTCCACCAACGTCAGGTGGTCCTTGGTAGTGCTTTCTGGCACAGGTAGCTCCTGCTTAGTAACCAGGTTCCATTACTGTCAGCTGGTCCTCGGTAGTTCCATTGGCTCTTGTACCTTCAGCTAGCCATCCGGGTTCCAGTACCGTCAGCTGGTTCTTGGCAGGGTCTTTTGCTCTTGTACCTTCTGCTCCCCATCCTGGTTCCAGTACCGTCAGCTGGTTCCGGGCAGAGCCTTTGGCTTAGGTGCCTCCTTTTGGGTATCCGAGTTACACCAATGTCAGATGGTCCTTGCTAGTGCTTTCTTGCACGGGTACCTCTTGCTTAGTAACCGGGTTCCAGTAACATCACCTGGTCCTCAGTAGTTCCATTGGCTCTTGTACCTTCGGCTAGCCATCCGGGTTCCAGTACCATCAGCTGGTTCTCGGCAGTGTGTTTTGCTCTTGTACCTTCTGCTCCCCATCCTGGTTCCAGTACCGTCAGCTGGTTCCGGGCAGAGCCTTTGGCTTAGGTGCCTCCTTTTGGGTATCCGAGTTACACCAATGTCAGGTGGTCCTTGCTAGTGCTTTCTGGCACGGGTACCTCTTGCTTAGTAACCGGGTTCCAGTAACGTCACATGGTCCTCGGTAGTTCCATTGGCTCTTGTACCTTCGGCCATCCGGGTTCCAGTACTGTCTGCTGGTTCTTGGCAGCGTCTTTTGCTCTTGTACCTTCTGCTACATTTCCAAGTTCCAGACCCTAAAGATGACGACCCTGAAGACCGAGAAGCAGAAGAACAAGAAGCTGCAGAACAAAAAGCAGAAGAACATTAAGCATAAGACTAAAAATCAGAGCAAAAGATATCTAAATTATAAAAATTATAAGCAGAATAAGACTAAGCAGTGTATGGGGGTGAGTCTGTTCCTCCTCGTGGTGCCCCTGGAAAAAACCTGCTGCTGCAGGCCAAACTGAACGCGGACAAATCCTGTTGTAAATCTTTTGTGACAAGCAGAACAGAAGGTGTAATCTTCAAACTTTTATATATAGCAACTACAGGAAGGCCTGGCTGTCACAAATAAGAATATGAAGAAGAAGTTGATTATGAAGAAGAATGATAGTGAAATAAAAAGAATATGAAGAATGTAAAAAAAAATAATACGAAGAAGGTGAAGAAAAAGAAGATGAATAAGGTGAAGGAGAAGTTGATGGAAAAGATGATGCTGCTGAGGATGATGAAGAAGAAAGTGTGGGAGAAGTTAAAAAGAAGGTGAACAGCATGGAAGTAGTGAAACATAAATATCTGACTAAATATAAAAAATCGTAACATAGTCAATAGCTTTGTAACTCCGAAAGTCTTAAAAAAAATTATTTCCTGCTATTCCATTTGATTGGGCTAAACCTCTATGCCTTTAATGTCTCCTCCACCTCCCCCAATACATCCTACATTATTCTTAGTTGTCTTCCTTCATGTAGAATTAACCTACAAGGAAAGGTTATTTTAATTCCGATATTTTGGTCCTAATGCCTTGCATTGGTATCGGGTATCGGTATTGGCAATATCCGAAATTTTTTGAATATCGGACGATCAAATCCGATACCGATACTTTTGGATATCGGAAGGTATCATTCAACACTACTAATAACATAACTATGGAATACTGGAGTTATTAACCTTTAAAACTCTGGAGGCTGATGTTACTATGGCACTTTACTTTGTGTCTTTTACACTTTAAAGCAAAGATACAGTAGTGCAATGGAAGCATAATGAGCTGGTAATACCAAACAGTAGGTGCTCTTGATTTCCACTTAGTGTTGAGGGAGGTATACCTCAATAATAATTTTGCACTATGCTAGGGATATACAGGCCAAAGATTTCAAGTGGTACCAGATTGAGACTTCATAGTTCACTACTTTTCAGTGGCAGGCACAGAAATTCTCATTCTCTTGTGTGCTGCTGACCACGAGTAACCCTATGGAGTCTCATTTTCATTGGAGTGCCGAGTGCCGGATTCGCGGTTGCTCATTAGTCTGGGGTTCGCACTTCCCTCGTGAGACCTGGCCACTGTGAACTGAGGTGACATCAGTAAAGTTACCTCAGTTCACAGTGGTGCTGTGCTTGTGAGAACCAACCCCTGTGAACTGAGAAAATCTTACTGTCATCACCGCAGTTTCTTGCAGCCGGGTCTCATACTGCACAGCACACATTCTGTGAATGTAGCTCTTTAGACTGAATGAAGAAGACTGGGATCATCATGGGACCTTCATATTATGGATTATGGCAGTCCCTGTGGATTAATATACAGTATATATATTTTTTAACCCTTTCATGACCCAGCCTATTTTGACCTTAATGACCTGGCCGTTTTTTGCAATTCTGACCAGTGTCCTTTTATGAGGTAATAACTCAGGAAGGCTTCAACGGATCCTAGCAGTTCTGAGACTGTTTTTTCATGACACATTGGGCTTCATGTTAGTTGTAAATGTAGGTCGATAATTTTTGCGTTTATTTGTGAAAAAATGGAAATTTGGCGAAAATTTAGAAAATTTCGCTATTTTCAAATTTTGAATTTTTATTTTGTTAAATGAGAGAGGTATGTGACACAAAATAGTTAATAAATAACATTACCCACATGTCTACTTTACATCAGCACAATTTTGGAAACAAATTTTTTTTGCTAGGAAGTTATAGGGGTTAAAATTTGACCAGCGATTTCTCATTTTTACAACAAAATTTACAAAACCATTTTTTTAGGCACCACCTCACATTTGAAGTCAGTTTGAGGGGTCTATATGGCTGAAAATACCCAAAAGTGACACCTTTCTAAAAACTGCACCCCTCTAGATGCTCAAAACCATATTCAAAAAGTTTATTAACCCTTCAGGTGCTTTACAGCAGCAGAAGCAACATGGAAGGAAAAAAATGAGCATTTAACTTTTTAGTCACAAAAATTATCTTTCAGCAACATTTTTTTTTATTTTCCCAAGGGTAAAAAGAGAAACTGGACCCTAAAAGTTATTGTACAATTTGTCCTGAGTACGCTGATGCCCCATATGTTGGGGGAACCACTGTTTGGGCACACGGCAAGGCTCGGAAGGGAAGGAGCGCCATTTGACTGTTGAATGAAAAATTAGCTCCAATCGTTAGCGGACACCATGTCGCGTTTGGAGAGCCCCTGTGTACCTAAAGATTGGAGCTCCCCCACAAGTGACCAAATTTTAGAAACTAGACCCCAAGGAACTTATCTAGATGCATAGTCAGCACTTTGAACCCCCAGGTGCTTCACAAATTGATCTGTAAAAATGAAAAGCTACTTTTTTTCACAAAAAAATTATTTTAGCCTCAATTTCTTCATTTCCACATGGAAAGCAGGATAAAATGGATCCTAAAATTTATTGGGCAATTTATCTTGAGTACACTGATACCTCACATGTGGGGGTAAACCAGTGTTTGGGCACATGGCAGGGCTTGGAAGGGAAGGAGCGCCGTTTGACTTTTTGAATGAAAAATTAGCTCCAATCGTTAGCAGACACCATGTCTTGTTTGGAGAGTCCCTGTTTGCCTAAACATTGGAGCTCCCCCACATGTGACCCCATTTTGGAAGCTAGAACTCCCATGGAACTAATCCAGATGTGCGGTGACCACGTTAAACCCCCAAGTGCTTCACAGAAGTTTATAATGCAGAGCCGTGAAAAAAAATCATTTTCCTTTTCTCAAAAATTATTTTTTAGCCCAAAATTTTTTTATTTTCACAAGAGTAACAGGAGAAATTGGACCCCAAAAGTTGTTGTCCAGTTTGTCCTGAGTACGCTGATATCCCATATGTGGGGGGGAACCACTGTTTGGGCACACGTCGGGGCTCGGAAGGGAAGAAGTGACATTTTGGAATGCAGACTTTAATGGAATTGTCTGCGGGCATCATGTTACGTTTGCAGAGTCCATGATGTGCCTAAACAGTAGAAACCCCCCCACAAGTGAACCCATTTTGGAAACTAGACCCCCCCAAGGAACTTATCTAGATGTGTGGTGAGCACTTTGAACCACCAAGTGCTTCACAGAAGTTTATAATGCAAAGCTGTAAAAATAAAAAATATTTTTTCTTTCCTCAAAAATTATGTTTTAGAAAGCAATTTTTTATTTTCACAAGGATAAAAGGAGAAATTGGACCCCAATAGTTGTTGCCCAGTTTGTCCTGAGTATGCTGGTACCCCATATGTGGGGGGAACCACTGTTTGGGCACACATCGGGGCTCGGAAGGGAAGTAGTGACGTTTTGAAATGAAGACTTTGATGGAATGGTCTGCGGGCATCACGTTGCATTTGCAGAGCCCCTGATGTGCCTAAACAGTAGAAAACCCCCACAAGTGACCCCATTTTGGAAACTAGAACCCCCAAGGAACTTATCTAGATATGTGATGAGCACTTTGAACCCCAAAGTGCTTCACAGAAGTTTACAACGCAGAGCCGTGAAAATAAAAAAATATTTTTTCTTTCCTCAAAAATTAAGTTTTAGTAAGCAATTTTTTATTTTCACAAGGGTAACAGAAGAATTGGACCCCAATATTTGTTTCCCAGTTTGTCCTGAGTACACTGGTACCCCATATGTGGGGGTAAACCACTGTTTGGGCACACATCGGGGCTCGGAAGGGAAGTAGTGACGTTTTGAAATGAAGACTTTGATGGAATGGTCTGCGGGCATCACGTTGCATTTGCAGAGCCCCTGATGTGCCTAAAGAGTAGAAACCCCCCACAATTGACCCTATTTTGGAAACTAGACCCCAAGGAACTTACCTATATGTGTGGTGAGCACTTTGAACCCCCAAGTACTTCATAGAAGTTTATAACGCAGAGCCGTGAAAATAAAAAATCATTTTTGTTTCCTCAAAAATTATGTTTTAGCAAGCAATTTTTTATTTTCGGAAGGGTAACAGTAGAAATTGGATCCCAATAGCTGTTGCCCAGTTTGTCCTGAGTATGGTGGTAACCCATATGTGGGGGTAAACCACTGTTTGGGCGCACATCAGGTCTCAGAAGGGAGGGAGCACCATTTGACTTATTGAACGCAAGATTGGCTGGAATCAATGGTGGTGCCATGTTGCATTTGGAGACCACTGATGTGCCTAAACAGTGGAAACCCCTCAATTCTAACTCCAACACTAACCCCAACACACCCCTAATCCTAATCCCAACTGTAGCCATAACCCGAATCACAACCCTAACCCCAACACACCCCTAACCATAACCCTAACCCCAACACGCCCCTTACCCTAATCCCATCCCTAACCCTAATCCTAACCCTAATCCCAACCCTAACCCTAATCCCAACCCTAACCACAACTTTAACCCCAACACACCCCTAACCATAACCCTAACCACAAGCCTAATCTTAACCCTATTTCAAATCCTAGCCCTAATTCCAACCCTAACTCTAATTCCAACCCTAACCCTAAGCTATGTGCCCACGTTGCGGATTCGTGTGAGATTTTTTCGCACCATTTTTGAAAAATTCACAGGTAAAAGGCACTGATTTACCGCGGATTTCCAGTGTTTTTTGTGCGGATTTCTCCTGCGGATTCCTATTGAGGAACAGGTGTAAAACGCTGCGGAATCCGCACAAAGAATTGACATGCTGCGGAAAATACAATGCATTGTTCCACCACGGTATTTTCTGCACCATGGGCACCGCGGATTTGGTTTTCCATAGGTTTACATGGTACTGTAAATGCATGTAGAAAAGCCGCGGAGACACCATCACGTGTTTCTCAACGCAAGCAATAAATAGCCAGGTCTTTCACCAGGAAGGAACAACCATGGGAAGGGCAGCATCCAAAAGGATGGGGGCAGTGTTCTGAATCACTGCGTTGAGAAATATGTGATGGTGTCTCCGCGGTGTTGGATGTTTTGATCTCCTGAGGTCATTCATCCTTATGTTTATAGTCCTTTTACCAGGCACTGCTCCTAATAGCCAGTTTCCTACTCCACACTGATGAGAGGCAAATACTCTGAAACAGCTGTTTGTGGATGGATACCATGTTTTGGCATAGGTGGTTTTCCTTTTGGATGCTGCCCTTCCCGTGGCTGTTCCTTCCCGGTGAAAGAGCTGGCTATTTATTGCTTGCGCTGAGAAACACGTGATGGTGTCTCCACGGCTTTTCTACATGCATTTGCATATTTCCCATAAGGGATGGGGGAAGTGTTCTGGATCACTGCGTTGAGAAACATGTGATGGTGTCTCCGCGGTGTTGGATGTTTTGATCTCCCCGAGGTCATTCATCCTTATGTTTACATGGTACTGTAAACCTGATCGAACACTGCTACGAATCTGCAGCGGCCAATCCGCTGCGGATCCGCAGCCAAATCCGCACTGTGTGCACATACCCTAATTCTAACCCTAACCCTAGTTCTAACCCTAATTGTAACCCTAACCCTAGCCCTAACCCTAGCCCCAACCCTAACCCTAACCCTAGTTCTAACCCTAACCCTAGTGGAAAAATAAAAGTAAATATATTTTCTTGATTTTATTATTGTCCCTACCTATGGGGGTGATAAAGGGGGCGTTCATTTACTATTTTTTTTATTTTGATCACTGTGATAGGTTTTATCACAGTGATCAAAATGTACCTGGAGCGAATCTGCCGGCCGGCAGATTCGACGGGCGCACTGCACATGCGCCGGCCATTTTGGAAGATGGCAGCGCCAATGGAGAAGACGGACGGACACCGGGAGGCTCGGTTAGTATAAATGGGGGAGATCAGAGCTCGGGGGATCGGAGCATGGGGGTTGGGATCGGAGCACGGGGGAACATACAGGAGGATGGGGGAGTGGACAGGATGATGGAGGGGAGCAGAGCACAGGACGGAGGACTGGGGAGCAGATCGGTAGCTGTGGGGGGGGCAGATCAGGGTTTCCAGCCATGGCTGAGGGTATTGCAGCATCGGCCATGGCTGGGTTGTAATATTTCACCAGTTTTCATAGGTGAAATATTACAAATCGCTCTGATTGGCTGTTTCACTTTCCACCCTGCGTCCTGAAGTACCACTCCCCCTGTCCATGCAGATCGGGTGAAATTGGAGATAACCTTTTCACCCGATCTGCAGGGATGTGATCCTTCCATGACGCCACATAGGCATCACTGGTTGGATTGGCACCGACTTTCATGACGCCTACGTGGCATCACAGGTCAGGAATGAGTTTAAATGGGGATAGAGGTAAATTGCTGGGGAGCTTTTTTTAATAAATATTTTTTTCTGTGTTATTTTTCAAATGAAGATTTTTTATTTATTTATTTTAATAATATCAGCCCACAGCTGTCTGCTTTCCCTTGACTGGTTATTAAAAATAGAGATGTACCCCATATGTTTTTTTCATTTATTTATTAGTACTTTTCTTTTATCTATTTGCAGTCCTCTTACCATCCTGGCAGCTCTTCTTTGAACTTGCTCCAGTTTTTTCAATGTCTTTTTTAAAATGTGGAGCCCAGTACTGGGAACAATATTCCATATGAGGCTGACCAAGGAGGAGTTAAAAGGGATAATTACTTCATGTGATCTAGACTTTATGCTTCTCTTAATACATCCTAGAAATATGTTTGCCTTTTTGCTGCTGCATCACACTTTTGAACTCATATGCAGTCTGTGATCTATTGAAAGTCAATGGTTTACATAGACCTGAGAACAGGTCATTTTAATAAATGTCCTTTATAAAAAGAGCATAGACATTGCCTTTTTGCAGGAAATCCATTTCTGCCCAAATGAACCTTATACAATTTTTCTAACTACATGTAGTTTTCCTATGGCTGACCAGAGCACTTGACCTGACTAAAATTCCAGAGGTTCCTGCATATTTTTATCATGCTTAGTCCCTTGGGTGCTTCCTAAAGGCCCTGTCACACATAGCGAGATCGCTAGCGAGATCGCTGCTGAGTCACAAGTTTTGTGACGCAACAGCGATCTCAGTAGCGATCTCGCTATGTGTGACACGTACCAGCGATCAGGCCCCTGCTGTGAGATCGCTGGTCGTGTCGGAATGGCCTGGGCCATTTTTTGATCGTTGAGGTCCCGCTGACATCGCTGAATCGGCGTGTGTGACGCCGATTCAGCGATGTCTTCGCTGGTATCCAGGGTAAACATCGGGTAACTAAGAGCAGGGCCGCGCTTAGTAACCCGATGTTTACCCTGGTTACCATCGTTAAAGTAAAAAAAACAAACGCTACATACTTACCTACCGCTGTCTGTCCTCGGCGCTCTGCTTCTCTGGTCTGGCTGTGAGCGGCGGGCAGCCGGAAAGCAGAGCGGTGACGTCACCGCTCTGCTTTCCGGCCGCTGTGCTCACAGCCAGACCAGAGAAGCAGAGCGCCGAGGACAGACAGCGGTAGGTAAGTATGTAGCGTTTGTTTTTTTTTACTTTAGCGATGGTAACCAGGGTAAACATCGGGTTACTAAGCGCGGCCCTGCGCTTAGTTACCCGATGTTTACCCTGGTTACCGGGGACCTCGGGATCGTTGGTCGCTGGAGAGCTGTCTGTGTGACAGCTCTCCAGCGACCAAACAGCGACGCTGCAGCGATCCGGATCGTTGTTGGTATCGCTGCAGCGTCGCTATGTGTGACGGGGCCTTAAATCTCTCAATGATGAAGAGAGACATTTGTCAGTGGTCAAAAGTCATGTTTGCCTGTATCTACCCAATTCAGGTACAAAGCACTTCACACCTACATAGATCAACTGCCAATGTTTGCAGAAGGATTACTGATCTTAGAAGGTGACTTAACACAGTCTTTGACCCTTTCATGAGCAATTTCAAAAAAGTTTATTCTCTTTCACACCTCTTACAAAGACATATAATAAAATATCTGCAGGATCATTAATTAATACATGGTTCCTACTCCATCTGACAAACAAGAATTTCTCCTTCTACTCTAATTCTCGTTCTAATTTCTCAACTTCAAATGGCTACTATTGACTATTCTTCTTGGATCATGCACTTATTAACATCACCATTGCTTTATCTGTCAGTAGAGTCAAGCAATATCAATTTCACTTGAACTCATTCCTTATCAATCCCATCATGAAGTCAGACCTACAGACGTCTATTGACACATTCACATATGCTTACAACTATATTGAGGGAACAGACCCTTATATTGTTTGAGAGGGAGGTTCTTACTAAGCATGGGGCTCATATAAAACGTGAGCGCACTCAAGAGATCGCTTCTCTGCTGTGAGAGTTCAGTGACCTGGAAAGATCCCATAAAAGTTCCCCATCCAATGGCATAAGCAAGTCCCTGATAGTTACAAGGGAATAACTCCATTCTTTACTCCTACGTAAAGCAAAGGCACATACTGTATTTCTAAATGTCTTCACCATTACTACAAACATGACAATAAAAGTGGCAACTCTTTAACTAGAGCCCTAAAGGTACAGAGATCTAACACTTATGTGCCTTCTATCATGGATCAGTTGCAACAATGCAAACACCTTCTAACTGACATTGTTGATTCATTTAAAAGTTTTTACTCCTCCCTGTACTTTGTGGATTCAACTAATCTTGCAACACAAAATGCTGGCCTTTAGGGTATGTGCACACGTCAGGATTTCTTGCAGAAATTTCCTGAAGAAAACCGGAAATTTTCTGCAAGAAATCCGCATTTTTTTTTTGCGTTTTTTTCCCGGTTTTCTAAGCATTTTGCAAGCGTAATTAGCTTGCAGGATGCTAAAGTTTTCCAAGCGATCTGTAGCATCACTTGGAAAACTGACTGACAGGTTGGTCACACTTGTCAAACATAGTGTTTGACAAGTGTGACCAACTTTTTACTATAGATGCTGCCTATGCAGCATCAATAATAAAGGATAGAATGTTTAAAAATAATAAAATAAAATAAAAAAAAAATGGTTATACTCACCCGCAGACAGCCGATCTCCTCAGCGGCGTCCGTTCCTATAGATGGTGTGTGTGTGCAGGACCTTCCATGATGTCGCGGTCACGTGAGCTGTCACGCAACCAATCACAAGACGGCAACGTCATCGCAGGTCCTTCACACAGAGCATCTATAGGAATTGAAGCGGCAGCGTGCACCGCTGAGAGGCAGGAAGACATCGAAGGTGAGTATATCACTGTTTTTTATTTTAATTCTTTTTTTAACCAATTATATGGTGCCCAGTCCGTGGAGGAGAGTCTCCTCTCCTCCACCCTGGGTACCAACCGCACATAATCTGCTTACTTCCCGCATGGTGTGCACAGCCCCATGCGGAAAGTAAGCAGATCAATGCATTCCTAGGTGTGCGGAGTCACTGCAATTCCGCAAACTTAATGAACATGTTGCTTTTTTTTCCGCGATGCGATTTTTTTCGCGGAAAAAAAGGCAACATTTGCACAAGAAATGCGGAATACATTGTAAATAATAGGAGGCATATGTAAGCATTTTTTTCGCGTTTTTTTCACGTTGTTATCACGTCTTTATAGCGAAAAAACGCGAAAAATACTGTACGTGTGCACATGGCCTAAATCTCACATCTAAGTGTACATAAAAGAGTCTGGTTTACCTACCTTGTCTGATGCTGACACAGAGTCCCTTGAGTTGCCCATTACTGAAGGGGAACTACAGACAACCATAAGAGTTCAAATGAGCCAGAGTAAAGTTCCAGCCCCTTATGCTTTTTTTTAAAACAGATGCAGAAAAGGCCCTTGAGAGGGTAAACTGGAGCTGCATGAATGAGACACTTTGTGGCATAGGCTTACAATCCAATATGCTATGTTGGATCTCTGCCTTACATACAAAGCCGATTGTCAGTGTAAAGGTAACTGAGGTCTTAAGCATGAATTCACCATACCCAATGCAACATATCAAGAGTGCCTGCTGTCTCCTTTTATATGGATACTTGCTTAGGAATTTTTCATCAGAAGGGTTTGGTCCAATGCTACCATTACGGGCCCAGGTTTTCACAGGTCTCCTTACAAGATTGCAGCCTTTGCAGACGATCTGCCTTTTTTCATTAATAATTTGGCTACCTCTCTCCCAAGCTTGATGGCAGAAATCTGGGAGTACAATGGCCTAATTTTAAAATGATCCTTTCCAAATCAGAGGCCCCCCCTCTATATCAACACCTCCCCCTCTATATCAGCACCCCTAAAAGTCGCCTTCAGCTTCATTTGGGCTAATTCAGCTATAAAATACTATTACCAAAAGACATAAGTATGACATTCTTTTAACTTTCCTAAATTTCTCCAATAAGTACAGGACAACTGCTCAAGATGGACAAGGAATGCTTTCCCATGGTTTGGTAGAAGTGCAATTTAAAAAAAAAATCCTAGCTCAGATTTTGTATGCCATTCAAGCCCTTCAGTTCTCTCATCCTTTTTCAGGAAATTTGCTTCAGTTCAAATCAACTTCATATGGTCTGGTAATCCTCCACAGTATCAATAAAAACATATTGTATTGTTCTAAGTCCTTGCCAGACATAACATCTTGCTATATAACCTTCCACTTCCCTAGAATACATGATTGATGTAGGAATGGTGCAGGGAAAGCTTAGGTTGGGATCAAGCAAAGCTTCACTAATTTCTCTCTGACTGCTGCTCCATGGTTGGACTTGTCTCTGGTTAAGTCACTTAAAAGTCATTCCACAATTGGGGCTATCCTTGCCTGTTGTACTCTTCCCACAGTCCACTATCAAATTTACAGAAATCCTCTTCAATGTATTCGATTTGGGGTAATCCGCTTTTTCTCCCAAGGTTGTAGGATGAAGCTTTGTGCATCTGGATAATCAGGGCATGTTTTAGAGTGCTTCATTTTGGAATTGGACATACATATCTCTCAAAGGAACCCTTTATCAGCCTCTCTACTCAAGTCAGTCAACTTTTCCACTTTTTTCACTTACTCCCTCCTAGACCTTTTTAAAATAATGACGACTTTCAAAGTTGTGTGCTCGAGCACAGGACCTTTGAGGAACACTTGATCTTTCTCAAATTCCTTGCTGATCAAACCTCCAGACCATCCTAATACCAATTTTCAAAATCAATGGAAGGACAATTTGGGTCTCCCTTTGTTGACGGATCAGTTGAGGCAATTGTTCACCTTAACACATTAGTCATTCATCTGTTCTTGCTTTCTCAGTGGTAAAAGGCCCCAATTTGCCTACATTCTGTTTTTCCAGAAGGCAGTCCCATGTGTTGGAGATGTGGGGAGGAGGAGGTGATCTGTTACATATTATTTTTTGTCCTATAGGCTTCTCTCCCATCTTTGGGAAAAAATACAGCTCTTAACATTCTCCATTTCTATGATATCCCAGTAAAAATATACAGGAATTCAATATTAAGACACTGCAAAATCATGCATCTCTTTAGAAAAATAACACCTCTTCGACAACCTTCCTTTGGTTTTTGAAAATGAGTGAGATGATGTTAATGATGGAACTCGCCTCCACAATCAATAATTCATATAAAGGATTCTTCAAAACCAGTTTTTATTAGCTGGATTTTAGATAGTCTGCTGACTATATGGCTCTTATTGTGAAGAAACTGAGCTAGTAATTTTTGTGCCCCACCTTTGTACACCCTTCCCCATCTTGTTTCCTCCATTCCTCCTTTTCCCTCCCATTTTTCTTGATGCTTTTTCTGCTTTTCTCTCTTTTTCTTTGTTTATTCTTACGACTGTGTTATCCCACTCAGTGTATGTGTCTATGGTTATAGAATTTTTCATCCTGTTTCTTAATGTGAACTTTTTTAATTTTGGCATGGTGGTTGTAATACATTTCCTCTTTCACAAATTAAATAAATAAAGATAAATTTATAAAAAAAAATGTGTAAAAACTATAGAGAGTTATTTTCTGATAACAAAATGCCAGGTTTTCAAAATCTGGCTAGGTCAATAAGTCTCAAACAGTTATTATGGTTTTTACTCTAATTATGTGTAATTTTTGTGTGCTTTTTATAACGTGCAAAATTTAACAAACACATAGAAGTTTTCTATTTTGATGCTTAAGGTGGATGTGGTTTAGCATTTCTTTTGTTTTTTGATGAATTATTGCAACTTTTAAAAAATAAGTATTAATAAAAGTTGCACAATATAAAACAATTAAAGTAAATGTTCTAAACTGAAGTAAATTTTACAAAAATGTTTTGACAGTTTGTAAATTTGGTGGAAAACTTCATGACTTTAAAATGTTCTCTTGCCACAAAAATAGATGCTAAAATTGCCCCAAAGATAAAGAGACAGCAAAAAAAATCTGTGATTTTTTCTTATTATATCACAGATCACATGACTTTCCATTCCTACTAGAACTAATACGCCTTACAAAATACAAAATAATATACATGTATTGCATAATAATACATATTGCAAAATTGATAAACAAAAAATGAATATTGCATATCTTGCTAAACATTGGAGGACATTGACAGAAACGTGTATGTCCGCTGGAATGAGTCAGTAAAACCTCTCTAAACACAGTAGTATGTACTGTAGGTAATGCAACACATCACCATTTGTCTTAGGGATTGTTAGTGGTCCTAGTGATCAAACCTTCTCTGATAAAGAAGTCAATGCAATATCTAGAAATATGCTGTAAATTATGTTCGTGAAAAAATCCATTCAACAATGGTAAGATTTCTTGATAAAATGCCCCTGTTGTTTTCTCATTACCAATTAATAAGTAATTTGATTTATAATGAAAGTAATTTTCATAAGAAATGTTTGAAGTGATAATTTTACAATCGCAAATGATAAAAAGATCAGCATTGAGATTACACAACTAATGCAACAACTATAAAATACTTTAGTTGAATTTTGCAAATCAAGCTACATTTTACAAACACAAGTGGGTGCACCCAACACATCAAGTCCAAAGGTGAATGAACCACTACTTCCCAGAGCTTCTATTGTAAGGTTATCACTCATTAAAACTAATAAGCATCTCACCCACTGATAACAACATTTTGATCAACAAGGCATTTAAAGTAATTACAATCTACTGTACAATATAAACATGGTCATTACATCTACTTTGCTAAATGCCAGGCATTTTGATAAAAAGCTCTTCAGTAAAAAACAAAGTACTTCTCCTCTAATGAAGTTTAAAGGACACATAATGCCTTCTGATACACATTCTTGAACTTTTACGAGTAATGCAAAAGTTACAGGGTTTCTATTTAAACATAAAATCAAAACAATGGTTCAATATTTTATGTTTTTCTAGAAAAGAGATCATTATCCCTTATGGCAATAGTCTTAAACTATAATAGAAAAATAAATAAAAGAATCCAGTTATCAGCCTTTGTATACTCGGCAATCTGTTTTAGAAATGTCACTGTAAATCTGTTTGTTTGCCAAAAGTGGCCTTATTTTGGTTAGCTAAGGATAGCCTGATTTATTGATTAATGATTGCATGATTTCAGGCCTATTCTTTGCAACTGTAGAAAAAAGAAACAGAAATAGCAAAAACTTGTTACAGAATTTATCTCACTTAAAGGCAATCTGTCATCAGGATTTTGCTACTTTATCTGAGCATAATGCAGAAAAAGAGACCCGGATTTCAATGATCTATGACTTAGTTTACTGGGTGCAGCAGTTGTGACAGAGAGTTCCTAGATGTAGAATACAGAAAAGCTCAGAAAGCTAACCCCACCCCCCACCCACACCACAGATTTCTATGTACATTGTCTAGTGGAAGTGAGCTGCTTATCAGAGGAGGGGGTGTGGTCTGTTTAGCAAGCATGTCCAGGTGCTGATAATCACCATGTGATAAAACCAACAGCTAACATCCTAATAAATGAAAACATCACTTAATTCAGTGTTTTAACCCCTATATCATGCTGTTTTCAAATTAAGTAGCAAAAACCTGATTACAAAGTACCTTTAAAAGGATTAAGATATAATTGGAAAAGCCACTGACTAAGCGTTAAATTATATGTTTTGGGGCTGTGATTTCCAAATGCTTATTAACATTGTGTATTCACTTTCCCAATCACTAAAATTCTATCACCTTTTCGATACCGGAGTCTATATGCAGTAGATGCAACTTTTTCTTCAAATGTGACTCGTCATTAATATGTCTAAAGTCTGGACACTTTGTACAAAACTTTTAGAAACCAATGTATATGTCACATATGGAACTGTATTCTGCATAAAAAAGAATAACTAATATATTATACAGTCAACATAACAATAATTTGGAGAAAAATTTGTAAAAAAAAAGTCAAAACACAGTATTTTTAGGATTTTAATGGTGGCATCAATTGCATAGATGATAAGACTCTTGTCAGAACTTCTATCTCTTTTAATGAGAAGTGGAACAGTGGGTAAAGTTTCCCTCCTGCTACTTTTAATGTGAATAATGTTCAACAGTTTTGGTCTTGGATTGTGCTGACTTGTGACAATTTAAATCTGTTAGTTAAAAAACAAGGCCCATACCTGCTTGAGAAAGTGTCCACAAATTGCATAACCGTTTCATGACATATGACGTGCATGTCGTATCCCTGTCTTTGATGGAGTCTCACATGCCATGCTCACATTTTTCCTTGCACATGATGGCTGGTATAATTAGCCATCATGTGCCATTAACAGCTACAGTTGGATCAGAGCTTCATCCTCGGCTATTAACCTGTTAAATGCTGCTTTCAATCTCTGTCAACGGCATTTAACACGCTTCAGAAAGAGGGGCCGATGGGTTCCCATGACATCTGGGGGTCAGCTGATGACTCTTGTACCTGTCATAATCTTTCTGTGAAACGCAACCCTTGCTGGCTTTTATAGGAGATTGTGATTTTCACTGTACATAGCAGTGGTAGCACTGCTACTGTATGTAAGTCACAAGTGATCAGATGATGATCACAGATTCAAGTCCCCTAAATATAGCAAAAAGGGGAAAAAATGAAAAATATGAAAAAAATAATAAAAAAAACACAAGTTCCAACATTACTGGTCTCAAAAAATGGAGACAATAGAATAAAATGTTTTTCTTATACATTTCTAAATTTTTGTTTTACCATTTAAAGAAAAAAAAACTTTACATGTTTGACATATACATACTCATTTTGACCTGAATCATCATAAATTCCAGGTCAGTTTGCTATATAGTGAACATGGTAAATAAAAAACAAACAAAAAATAACTGTGGAGTTGCACATTTCTTCACAATTTTGACCGCACTTGGAATTTTTTTTCCGTTTTCCAGTGCATCACATGATAAAATGAATAATGTAATTGAAAAGTACAACTTGCGCTGCAGAATAATTTCCCACTTATAGCTATGTGAATGGAAAAATAAAAAAAGTTATGGCTCTTGGAAGAATGGGAGGAAAAAAAAGAATAATTTTTTCTAGATGATATTACAGAATGGGTTTCATAGTTTTTATGTGACAAAGATTGCAAAAGGAAAATTTTACCCTGAGATTGCAGTAATCCCACCTCCTGTTAATAGGATGGAAGGGTATGTGACATGACACTGTTGGATGAAATAGAAACTTTAACTCCTTTATCCTACAGTACATATATTCTGGGCCTTAAGGATCTAACGAAACTTTTTGTATTCTATTATTGAGGAGCATTTGGAAAGTTATAACACTTTGAAATTCACTCTATTACCTTATGTGGCTTCCTTCTATATTTTTTGCACTGAGTAAAAATTTTTTCTTGACTGCTAAGTTCATGTTCTCATTGTAGCGGATTTGAATTAAAGTTCTAGCAAAATTTGCATTTTGGGGTGAGTGTACCTGCTCTTCTCCCCCATGCACAAGAACTCAAGCCTTCAGATGGCTATGCCAGAGGAAAAAAATAAAAAAGATGGCTTTTTGAAGAAGGAAAGGAGAAAAATGAAATGGTAGAAAAAAAATTCCCAGTCCTTAAACAGTTAAACTACTGTCTATAAATTTATGTATGCATGATTTACCATAGCTAGCGAAACTGGAGCCACAGTTCTCAGGCTCTCTGGAGGGACAATAAGCCAAGGCTCCTCT
The DNA here is from genome assembly GCF_032444005.1 of Ranitomeya imitator. NCBI lineage: Eukaryota > Metazoa > Chordata > Amphibia > Anura > Dendrobatidae > Ranitomeya > Ranitomeya imitator. The sequence goes on from NC_091284.1 coordinate 638,935,853, forward strand.
TCCTCCTCCTCTGATGACACTACAGAGCGAGAGAGAGCGTCGGCACGAACGTTCTTCTCCCCGGAAAGAAAATGGAGGGTGAAATGGAACCGGGAGAAGAACAGGGACCATCTAGCCTGACAAGAATTTAGCCACTGGGCTGTATGTAAATATACCAAGTTCTTGTGGTCTGTGAACACCTGGAAGGGAAAGCGAGCTCCCTCCAGAAGATGTCTCCACTCTGAGAAAGCCAACTTCATAGCTAGCAACTGCCTGTCCCCAATGCAATAATTCCTCTCTGCTGGTGAAAAGGTCTTAGAGAAGAAGAAGCAAGGATGCTTCCGACCTTGAGCATCCTTTTGGAAGAGGACTGCTCCAGCACCAACGGATGAGGCATCCACCTCCATAATAAATAGTTTATCTACATCGGGGTGATGAAGGATGGGAGCGCTAGCGAAGTGTGACTTAATCTAGAGAAAGGCCTTGGAGACCTCCTCCAACCACAACTTAGGATTTGCCCCCTTTTTGGTGAGGGCAACCAAGGGAGCCACCAAAGTTGAGAAGTGGGGAATGAACTGGCGATAGTAATTGATGAACCCAATAAAGCGCTGCACCGCTTTGAGAGAATGGGGTTCCTGCCAGTCCATCACAGCCTGTAGCTTGGCAGGATTCAAAGCCAATCCCTGGGCAGAGATGATATAACCAAGGAAAGGCAAGGACTCCTGCTCAAACACACACTTCTCCAACTTGGCATAGAGGGAGTTAGCCCATAAGAGGTCGAAGACCTTACAAACATCTCTCTGGTGGGAGTCTATATCTGGAGACTAGATGAGAATATCATCCAGATAAACTACGACTGAGGTGGTAAGCATATCCCAGAAGATGTCATTTACAAAGTCTTGGAAAATGGCTGGGGCATTACAGAGCCCGAAGGGCATCACCAGATATTCATAGTGCCCATCCCTGGTGTTAAAAGCCATCTTCCATTCGTCCCCCTCATGGATGCGAATCAGGTTGTAAGTACCCCGCAGATCTAATTTAGTAAAAACCCTTGCTTCCCGTAACCTATAAAAAGCTCAGATATCAGGGGTAGTGGGTACTTATTCTTAATGGTGATGGCGTTAAGACCCCTATAGTCTACGCATCGACGCAGTTCTCCACTCTTCTTCTGTATGAAGAAGAACCCTGCCCAAGCAGGTGACACTGACTTCCTAATGAATGCTCTTGCCAGATTCTCTCGGATATATTGTGACATTGCCTCCATCTCCAGGAGAGACAATGGATAGACTCAACCCCGGGGAGGCTCAGCACCAGGCAAGAGGTCAATAGGACAGTCATAGGGGCGGTGAGGTGGAAGGGTCTCTGCAGCCCTTTTGAAGAACACGTCCACATAGGGCCAATATTGCTTGGGGAGAGAGGATAAATCTGTGGTTACCTCAGTTGTAACAACCTGAACGCTTTCCCTCTGACATCTACCCCCACAAGATTCACCCCATCCTAAAATTCTGCCTGTGGACCACTTGATATGAGGAGAGTGATATCGTAGCCAAGGCATCCCTAACAGGATCTCATCAATTCCCTCAGGAATGAAGACCAGAGATATTATCTCCTGATGAGATGGCGACATGGACAGAGTGAAAGGGTTGGTCTGGTGTGTTATCTGTGAGGGCAGTGTCGACCCATTCACCACTTGTACAGCTACTGGTTGAGCTAGCATTACCAGAGGAATTGCGTGATGTTGGGCAAAGGCAGAAGACATAAAATTGCAGTCTGCCCCAGAATCCACGCAGAGCTCTACTGAGTGAGTGAATGAGCCTATTTTAATTGTCCCCTTAAAGAACAATTTGGAGGCAAACATCGCCGTGTCTAGTGTACCTCCACCTACTACCACTAGACGCTGACGTTTCCTCGACCGCTGTGAACATCTGGTGGCAAGATGTCCAGACTGCTGGCAAACATGGCAGACCTTGTGTGCAGGAGTGGTCCGGGACTTAGATCCCGCTCGTGACACTTCCATGGCCTCATGTGACTCAGGGACCTGGACTGGAGATTCAAAAGGTTTGGCGAAGGTGGGAGCCAGCCAAAACCTCTGCCTACACTGGGCCCGCTCTAACCTCCACTCGTGAAATCGGAGGTCAATGCAGGTAGACACAGCTATTAACTCCTCCAGTGTGGCAGGAATCTCCCTTGAGGTCAGAGCATCCTTCACATGGTCAGCCAGCCCCCTCCAAAATATAGAGATAAGGGCTTTATCCGACCACTCCAGCTCAGATGCTAGGGTACGGAAGTGGATGGCAAAATGGCTGACCAAGGACGAGCCCTGAGTCAATGCCAACAGTTGGAGTGATGTATCATGGGTAACTTGAGGCCCTAAAAAGACCTGTTTCAGAGTGCTCAGGAACAGCGAAGCACTCTGCACCACATGATCGCCACGCTCCCACAGCGGCGAAGCCCACTCCAACGCCCTGTCCAACAGGAGAGACACAATAAATCCCACCTTTGCCCGCTCTGTGGGAAAACATGCGGCCAGGAGCTCAAGATGTATGGGGCTCACAAAACCCCTACAAGATTTACTATCACCAGAAAATTTTTCTGGCAGCGGGAGGCGAGATAGAGTCGGAACAGGGGTGGCCATGGACAAGGTGGATGCAGCCACGCTAGCAGTCTGAACAGCAACTGTGGTAACATCCACAGCTGAGGTTGAGCGCTCGAGAGCCGCCAACCTACCCTCCAGCTGCTGGATGTATTGCAAGGATTGCTGTTTGTCCGCCATTTACAAGCCAGACCCTGGTGCTAGTATTATGTTAGGGTTGGGGGAACGCACCGAGTATATATACAGTGGGGCAAAAAAGTATTTAGTCAGTCAGCAATAGTGCAAGTTCCACCACTTAAAAAGATGAGAGGCGTCTGTAATTTACATCATAGGTAGACCTCAACTATGGGAGACAAACTGAGAAAAAAAATCCAGAAAATCACATTGTCTGTTTTTTTAACATTTTATTTGCATATTATGGTGGAAAATAAGTATTTGGTCAGAAACAAAATTTCATCTCAATACTTTGTAATATATCCTTTGTTGGCAATGACAGAGGTCAAATGTTTTCTGTAAGTCTTCACAAGGTTGCCACACACTGTTGTTGGTATGTTGGCCCATTCCTCCATGCAGATCTCCTCTAGAGCAGTGATGTTTTTGGCTTTTCGCTTGGCAACACGGACTTTCAACTCCCTCCAAAGGTTTTCTATAGGGTTGAGATCTGGAGACTGGCTAGGCCACTCCAGGACCTTGAAATGCTTCTTACGAAGCCACTCCTTCGTTGCCCTGGCGGTGTGCTTTGGATCATTGTCATGTTGAAAGACCCAGCCACGTTTCATCTTCAATGCCCTTGCTGATGGAAGGAGGTTTGCACTCAAAATCTCACGATACATGGCCCCATTCATTCTTTCATGTACCCGGATCAGTCGTCCTGGCCCCTTTGCAGAGAAAAAGCCCCAAAGCATGATGTTTCCACCACCATGCTTTACAGTAGGTATGGTGTTTGATGGATGCAACTCAGTATTCTTTTTCCTCCAAACACGACAAGTTGTGTTTCTACCAAACAGTTCCAGTTTGGTTTCATCAGACCATAGGACATTCTCCCAAAACTCCTCTGGATCATCCAAATGCTCTCTAGCAATCTTCAGACGGGCCCAGACATGTACTGGCTTAAGCAGTGGGACACGTCTGGCACTGCAGGATCTGAGTCCATGGTGGCGTAGTGTGTTACTTATGGTAGGCCTTGTTACATTGGTCCCAGCTCTCTGCAGTTCATTCACTAGGTCCCCCCGCGTGGTTCTGGGATTTTTGCTCACCGTTCTTGTGATCATTCTGACCCCACGGGGTGGGATTTTGCGTGGAGCCCCAGATCGAGGGAGATTATCAGTGGTCTTGTATGTCTTCCATTTTCTAATTATTGCTCCCACTGTTGATTTCTTCACTCCAAGCTGGTTGGCTATTGCAGATTCAGTCTTCCCAGCCTGGTGCAGGGCTACAATTTTGTTTCTGGTGTCCTTTGACAGCTCTTTGGTCTTCACCATAGTGGAGTTTGGAGTCAGACTGTTTGAGGGTGTGCACAGGTGTCTTTTTATACTGATAACAAGTTTAAACAGGTGCCATTACTACAGGTAATGAGTGGAGGAAAGAGGAGACTCTTAAAGAAGAAGTTACAGGTCTGTGAGAGCCAGAAATCTTGATTGTTTGTTTCTGACCAAATACTTATTTTCCACCATAATATGCAAAAAAAATGATAAAAAAAACAGACAATGTGATTTTCTGGATTTTTTTTTCTCAGTTTGTCTCCCATAGTTGAGGTCTACCTATGATGTAATTTACAGACGCCTCTCATCTTTTTAAGTGGTGGAACTTGCACTATTGCTGACTGACTAAATACTTTTTTGCCCCACTGTATATGTATAAATAGAAGCGTTCGCAACCCGGGGTCCACCGTGCAGGAGAGGAACCTACTGCTGGCAAATGGTGCTATATGGTGGTTTAAGCGAACTCTGTTAACTCCACAGAGTTGCTAGAAATAAGATGCTGTGCCCTATTAGTGTCACAGGGGAACACAGCTAACTGCTGAGCTGATGGCAGTCAGTGGTCACGCACCCAGAAAAGCAAACAAACACTCCTCAACGGAGGTGCCGGTATTCTAGGGACTTATTTCAGCCGGGTCCCTGAATACAAACATGCAAACTCCTCACCGGACGTGCCGGTATTCTAGGGGCTTATTTCAGCCGGGTCCTTGAATACACACATACAGGCGCGACCACAAATAACAAGCTCATAACATGAGGTGATAGTAGCCGTGCGGCCATGCAAACCTTTTATAGCTGCAGCCGCTTCAGGACCTTCCTAGGGAACTAATGGAAGTTGCTACAGTACTTGATCAACTTCAAGACCTTCCTAGAGGACCAATGATTGCTGCTGCAGTACCTGAGCATGTGACCCCTGACCTCCAATGAGAGGTCTTACCTTGGGCATGCTCAGTGTGTGCAAAGCAGGACTTAGTCCCAGAAAAGCCTGCTCGCCGCTGACCAGTGCAGGCTACAACAGTAGTGCCTGGAGAGGCAGCAGTAACCCTTTGCACAGTATCAGACTGAGTGAGACGCTGGGACTGACGTCTTCGCTGAGCAGGCTCTACTGTGGCTGATGTAGAATGGGAGACCGCAGTAGACATGGCTCGAGATTCCCCCTGTGCAGCAGTGGGAACTCGACTCCTATCACAATGTTACCTGGTTCGGGGACCACTCAGAAGTTTCACCCCCCTAAACCAAAAGCCTAGCTACGCCTCTGTCCACATCTTATGTAAAACAACCAGCAAAGAAGGCAACTGACCCTCAAAAAAGGATAATTTTTGGACTACATTTATAATTTAAGAAATTTAGAAGGACTGACACTGCAGTGTGTTGTCAAATAGAATAGGGAGACCTGTTAAACAGATTATTTGGGAAAATTCGTTAAGTTGGCATATAAAATTTCAAATTATCTGCTCATTTTTATCTATTCTGCTAATAACCAAGAAAAATTATCTTTCACAATTGGTGCAGAATCCAACCAGAGGAGCAGCACTTTTAGACCTAATACTATCTAATAGACCTGACAGAATAACAAATCTGCAGGTGGTTGGGCATTTAGGAAATAGCGACCACAATATTGTGCAGTTTCACCTGTCTTTCACTAGGGGGACTTGTCAGGGAGTCACAAAAACATTGAACTTTAGGAAGGCAAAGTTTGAACAGCTTAGAGATGCCCTTAATCTGGTAGACTGGGACAATATCCTCAGAAATGAGAATACAGATAATAAATGGGAAATGTTTAAGAACATCCTAAATAGGCAGTGTAAGCGGTTTATACCTTGTGGGAATAAAAGGACTAGAAATAGGAAAAACCCAATGTGGCTAAACAAAGAAGTAAGGCAGGCAATTAACAGTAAAAAGAAAGCATTTGCACTACTAAAGCAGGATGGCACCACTGAAGCTCTAAAAAACTATAGGGAGAAAAATACTTTATCTAAAAAACTAATTAAAGCTGCCAAAAAGGAAACAGAGAAGCACATTGCTAAGGAGAGTAAAACTAATCCCAAACTGTTCTTCAACTATATCAATAGTAAAAGAATAAAAACTGAAAATGTAGGCCCCTTAAAAAATAGTGAGGAAAGAATGGTTGTAGATGACGAGGAAAAAGCTAACATATTAAACACCTTCTTCTCCACGGTATTCACGGTGGAAAATGAAATGCTAGGTGAAATCCCAAGAAACAATGAAAACCCTATATTAAGAGTCACCAATCTAACCCAAGAAGAGGTGCGAAACCGGCTAAATAAGATTAAAATAGATAAATCTCCAGGTCCGGATGGCATACACCCACGAGTACTAAGAGAACTAAGTAATGTAATAGATAAACCATTATTTCTTATTTTTAGTGACTCTATAGCGACAGGGTCTGTTCCGCAGGACTGGCGCATAGCAAATGTGGTGCCAATATTCAAAAAGGGCTCTAAAAGTGAACCTGGAAATTATAGGCCAGTAAGTCTAACCTCTATTGTTGGTAAAATATTTGAAGGGTTTCTGAGGGATGTTATTCTGGATTATCTCAATGAGAATAACTGTTTAACTCCATATCAGCATGGGTTTATGAGAAATCGCTCCTGTCAAACCAATCTAATCAGTTTTTATGAAGAGGTAAGCTATAGACTGGACCACGGTGAGTCATTGGACGTGGTATATCTCGATTTTTCCAAAGCGTTTGATACCGTGCCGCACAAGAGGTTGGTACACAAAATGAGAATGCTTGGTCTGGGGGAAAATGTGTGTAAATGGGTTAGTAACTGGCTTAGTGATAGAAAGCAGAGGGTGGTTATAAATGGTATAGTCTCTAACTGGGTCGCTGTGACCAGTGGGGTACCGCAGGGGTCAGTATTGGGACCTGTTCTCTTCAACATATTCATTAATGATCTGGTAGAAGGTTTACACAGTAAAATATCGATATTTGCAGATGATACAAAACTATGTAAAGCAGTTAATACAAGAGAAGATAGTATTCTGCTACAGATGGATCTGGATAAGTTGGAAACTTGGGCTGAAAGGTGGCAGATGAGGTTTAACAATGATAAATGTAAGGTTATTCACATGGGAAGAGGGAATCAATATCACCATTACACACTGAACGGGAAACCACTGGGTAAATCTGACAGGGAGAAGGACTTGGGGATCCTAGTTAATGATAAACTTACCTGGAGCAGCCAGTGCCAGGCAGCAGCTGCCAAGGCAAACAGGATCATGGGGTGCATTAAAAGAGGTCTGGATACACATGATGAGAGCATTATACTGCCTCTGTACAAATCCCTAGTTAGACCGCACATGGAGTACTGTGTCCAGTTTTGGGCACCGGTGCTCAGGAAGGATATAATGGAACTAGAGAGAGTACAAAGGAGGGCAACAAAATTAATAAAGGGGATGGGAGAACTACAATACCCAGATAGATTAGCGAAATTAGGATTATTTAGTCTAGAAAAAAGACGACTGAGGGGCGATCTAATAACCATGTATAAGTATATAAGGGGACAATACAAATATCTCGCTGAGGATCTGTTTATACCAAGGAAGGTGACGGGCACAAGGGGGCATTCTTTGCGTCTGGAGGAGAGAAGGTTTTTCCACCAACATAGAAGAGGATTCTTTACTGTTAGGGCAGTGAGAATCTGGAATTGCTTGCCTGAGGAGGTGGTGATGGCGAACTCAGTCGAGGGGTTCAAGAGAGGCCTGGATGTCTTCCTGGAGCAGAACAATATTGTATCATACAATTATTAGGTTCTGTAGAAGGACGTAGATCTGGGGATTTATTATGATGGAATATAGGCTGAACTGGATGGACAAATGTCTTTTTTCGGCCTTACTAACTATGTTACTATGTTACTATGTTACTATTCAAAACAGCCAGCAATCAGTCACTGAGGAGACAAGGAGACTGAGCACTCTTCTAATCACTAGAATAACCAGATACTGTATGTCCACTGTAATCTTTGATCACTCCTATTTAAAATGTCACAATAATTTTGTGCTGTTTTGGCTAAAAGCAGAGTGGACTTATCTTTGTCAGTTGTCATGCATGTACCGTATATGGCACTTAATGTTTTTTTTCATATGATAGATACAGTTTAAGTATATAAAACCATAAGTTTCCAAGTTTAATTATTAATTTTTTAGCCAGTTAGTAGATTATTCCAGAAATGTGTTTCCATATTTACATGTTCCACATTAACAAGCAGTGTCTAATATTGTCAGAAACTAAAGGTCATTTTTAACCAGAAATCAGTATGCGAAGTTTAATTCTCCACTCTTACTTCCCCTTCTCTTTGATTTTTTTTCCTTTTGCTCTATTGTTCATGAGTTTTATCAAAGTAATCCTGTCATTTTCATGCAAGAATGTACTGGAACATCATTAGCAATAATCTAATACAGTTGAATAGGTTCATCTCTGCAAACATCAAACATGTGCAAAAAAACAGAATCCTCTAATGCTACGGCTTCTCTGCACTCTGTCGGGGCTGAACACTCCTTGACATTTCTCAGTTAGTGCCTGCTTTAAGGCTGTGCAATACAAAATGTACTGCAGAGTTAAATACATTACACTACAAGCCAAGGGGAAATTGTCGCAGATTATTCTCTGCTCTTCTTTACAGGCAGCAAGAGTATAAATCATGTAGACATCCATCAGTCATCTTTGTGTTTTCCATCAACCATGAGCTACAGCTTCTTACATTATTTTATAACAACAACCCCTTCCCGACTGACTGATTTGCTGTTTTTTGCACTTTCATTTTTTCCTCCTCTTCTTACAATAGCCACAATTTTATATTTCTCTATGAAAATAGCGGTGTGAGGGCTTGCTTGTCTTTTTGCAAAATGAGTTGTACTTTCAAATTTCACATTTTAGTGCAGCAAAATATAGAAAAAATAAAATTTTGTAATTATTATTATTTCTCTTTTATTTAATCGCATTAGTGATGAGCAAGTGTACTCGTTGCTCGGGTTTTCCCAAGCACACTCGGGTGACCTCCAAGTATTTATGACTGCTCGGAGATTTAGTTTTCATCCCGGCAGCTGAATGATTTCCAGCTACTAGCCAGGCTGAGTACATGTGGGGGTTGCCTGGTTGCTAGGGAATCCACACATGTAATCAAGCTGGCTAGTAGCTGTAAATCATTCAGCTGCCACGATGAAAGCTAAATCTCTGAGCAGTTACAAATACTCGGAGGTCACCTGAGCGTGCTCGGGAAAACCCGAGCAATGAGTACACTCGCTCATCACTAAACAGCATCTATTATACAGTAAATATACCTGGAGATATGTTTCTCCAGGTCAATATGATTAGAAAGATACCAAATATCCATTTTTAATACTACCACCACTTCTACTACTAACAATAATATTAATAAATGATAGTTTTTATTAATTATTGTTATTATTATTATTTAAAAGGTGAAAAAAATCTGAAATTTGTAAAGCAAAATTGATGTATACGATTTTAGGTAAGATGCAATTTTTTTTTATGTCTCTTACTGCATTTTTTGGGGGACTATTGCAGGTGGCCAAAAAAATCCTGGTATTTTAATTTTTTACTCGATAAGCAATTTACCAATTCTGTTAAATCATTGTATAGCTTGAAAATTCTGACATAGTGATGTAACATGTGTATTTTTTATATATTTCTTAATTTTTAATTGGAGAAAATAGTAGTGATGTAAACTTTTAATTTTTTTTAGTTTTTTGTATTTTTTAATATGTTATAGCTTTCCCATCTTTTACTAGAATATACATTTTATTTAAACTGTGAAGTCAGATAAACTCTGTTTTAATCTTTTAATACTTTTTTAATGTATCAAGTTTGGCAGATGTGTGTGATTAAATCTCCTGCTTCATGCAAAAAAGAAGATGAATCCCTAATGCAATTTTTTCTTATTTAAATAATTGACCAATAAGGATTTTACTAGTAAGGGACTTTGGATGATGGCTTTAAAGGGACACTGTCACCTGAATTTGGAGGGAACAATCTTCAGCCATGGAGGCGGGGTTTTCAGATGTTTGATTCACCCTTTCCTTACCCGCTGGCTGCATGCTGGCTACAATATTGGATTGAAGTTCATTCTCTGTCCTCCATAGCACACGCCTGGGCAAGGCAATCTTGCCTTGTGCAGGCATGTACTACGGAGGACAGAGAATGAACTTCAATCCAATATTGTAGCCAGCATGCAGCCGGCGGGTAAGGAAAGGGTGAATCAAACACCCGAAAACCCCGCCTCCATGGCTGAAGATTGTTCCCTCCAAATTCAGGTGACAGTGTCCCTTTAAGTCAATAACAAAGAATATCTTACAGATGATTTTTTAGTTTCTAAGGCTTTTTAATTATCGTTTACGATCTCCAGTTCAATATAGAAAAATCAGCCGCACTCTTATGGTATATCTTTGCAAAAATGTGATGTATTTATTCACATGTGTTGAGACAAAAATTGTATATATATATACACACACACAGCAGGGAGTATAAATGGAGTAGTAACGTTTCGACCCTGCCTCGGGTCTTTCTCAAACTGCGTCTTCTAGATAGTGTGCAAAATTAGAGGTGTGGTCCCTTTAAGGGCTCCAATTGTTGTGGTGTCAGGACGTCCTGCTTCTGTGGGCGTGTGACACATTATTGAATCTGAAAATATTGAAAACTTGGCCATTTTTAAGCACTACATGACCTGTATATCTACTGCTTTATAAAATAAAAAGAACTTAATTAGACAGATCAATAATGTCACAAAGTATTTTCTTTTCATGTTTGACACATAGAAAATCGTGTTAAAAATCGTATCGTTGGTCACACTGCCTTGGTGGTACAATAATCAAAATGCATGTTACCCACTGTTACTTTTACAATTTGTCTTTTTTAAATCACTTAATATTCTTCCTATTACTCTTCTTTTGCATGGTCCTGAGTAATGACAAGCCACATTTTTGGTAAATGGAGGCTATTATTCAGGTCTCCTTGTTATGTTATGTTAATTTATTGAAATGTGGAGACTCCAAGTTGGGTCTGCATCTGGTGTGTTGCCTGTAGCAGTAGAGCTCCCAGACCATCAGGTCTGCACTTACTTTCAGTCAACTACATGTGTTACTACCGTTAAATGTTTGTAACTATAGTAGTGTACGGTGCTGATATTTGAGTCAACTGAGTGTGGCTGAGCAGAAAAGTAGTTTAAGCTGTAGTATGAGGTATCAGGGCCCCCAGCACAGCAGGCTTACACCAGTCTCTCAGCTACCTCTTAATTTAAACTTAATTTCAAAGCTGTAAATGCTGGCCCAGACCTTGTCTCATTCATGTGTCATGCCTGAATACTGTGCCATTGTACAAGTTCTAATGTGGGTAAATTGATGCCACTTTTCCTGGTGTCTGACCCTAATTTTTTACAACTGATTGTATTCCAAGATGGGTTTCCTTCATTTGTGTTGCCTGTAGCAGTGCGGGTCCCTAACTGTTAAGCCTGCACTTTCAGTCAACTACCTTGTGTTACCATCCTTAATTGTTTCTAATAGGGTTGAGCGAAATGGATCGGACAATTTCAAAAGTCGCTGACTTTTGGCAAAGTCGGGTTTCATGAATCCCGACCCGATCCTAGTGTGGGATCGGCCATGCGGTCGGCGATCTTTGCACCAAAGTCGGGTTTCGTTTTTATATATATATATATATATATATATATATGTATATATATATATATATATATATATATATATATATATGTCATTGAGACACATATATATAGATATTGTTGGTTTATTACTTTTAATTTGTTACAGGTCGAGGGTCTTCAGGTGGATTGAGAGTGCAATAAAACATTACAACAACCTGTGTGTTTATTTCATTAAAATACTTTGCAATATTGTGTGTGTGTTTTTTTAACCATTTCATACAATTGGAGTAATAATGGATAGGTGTCATAATTGACGCCTCTCCATTATTAATCTGGCTTAATGTCACCTTACAATAGCAAGGTGACATTAACCCTTCATTACCCCATATCCCACCGCTACAAGGGAGTGGGAAGAGAGTGGCCAAGTGCCAGAATAGGCGCATCTTCCAGATGTGCCTTTTCTGGGGTGGCTGGGGGCAGATGTTTTTAGCCAGGGGGGCCAATGATCGTGGACCCTCTCTAGGCTATTAATATCTGCCCTCTATGACTGGCTTTACCACTCTGGTGGAGAAAATTGCGCGGGAGCCCACGCCAATTTTTTCCGCGATTTAACCCTTAAATTTAATAGCTACAGCACCCAAATCTTACACATACACACTACTAACATTAGTAGTGTGGAATATGCAAAAAATGGGAATATGACATGGTTTACTGTATGTAAACCATGTCTCATATCTTGTCGGGTTTAGGAAGGAGAAATGAAAAGCCGGCAATTGAATTACCGGCTTTTCTGCTATATCGTGCTGAAGTAAATATAAATATATGGAGATTTCCCAGAGACTTGCATTGGGTTTCGTGTTTTGGCCGATCCCCCGACACCGACTTTTCAAGATAATTGGCCGATTTCACTCGACTCGACTTTTGAGAAAGTCGGGTTTCACGAAACCCGACTCGACCTCAAAAAAGGAAAAGTCGCTCAACCCTAGTTTCTAACAATAGTAGTCTACAAAGCTGATATTTGTGCCACTTGAGTGTGACTGAGCAGAAAATCAGTTCGATCCCTTGCATGAGGTATCAGGGTTCCCAGCATAACAGGCCTACACCGGTCTCTCATCTACCTGTTAATTTCTAATTAATTTCAAAGCATTGAATGCTGGTCCAGACCCTGATTAATGCATTGCCCATGCCTGACTGCTTTGCCACTATAACAATTCTATTTTGAGTCAATTGATGCTGCTTTTCCTTGTGTCTGACTTATTTTTTTAAACATTTTGACTCCAAGTTTGGTCTCCTTCATGTGTGTTGCCTGAAGTTGGCAGAGCTCTCAGACCAGAAGACCTTCACTTGTCACTTATCCACCTGTTACTGATCAATGTTTAAGCTTGAAATGCTGGTCCAAGCCCTGTCCCAGACCCTGTCTTATGCATCCATGCTACACAATTATACTATTTGTACTCTGTGTCATTAGATGCCACTTTTCCTGGTGTCTGCCCCTAATTTGAGTTGTTTGGGCAGCTGTTGGGACCCCCTGAAGGTGTTGTCTATGCATTTGGTTTTGACTCCCTTTTATGGTTCCACCCCTCAGTGTGTCTGAGATGCAGCTACTGACAGCTCAGCTATCCAAACTGGTACAGGGGCATGCTGAAGCTGTCAGTGCTTTGACAGCTTGGACATCTAATCTGATGCAAGGGTGTGCTGAGATTTCAGTGTGTTGATTGCCATGCTATTGCCATGAGCTCTTTCTCCCAGACCTCTGACAGATGTACATTCAGCTAGTGAGGTTTGTACTTCCTGTGCCATGAGTTCTGTATGCTTGATTATTTGTTGCTTTACCTTGGACTTTTTTCTGACCACCAGTCTGTTTAATCTCTTCTGCTCTGATCCGTTATCCTCCTGGTAGTCTGACCTCGGAACATTACCTCACCACGCTTTTGTCTCTTCCTTCTGTTTATGATGTTTCCCCCGGCTTCTGACCTTGGATCCTTGACTATCTTGACTCATGGATGGGCTGTGAGAAGTGACTAGTGTTGCACTCCCATTGAATTTAAGGGGTTCTGCTAACTGTTCGGCGAACAGCAGGAAGTACACCAAGCTGAACTGAACTTTAAAAGGTTCTCTCATCTCTAGTTGTGAGCATAAATTTTAAAATTAATCCCTGTAGCATGCCAAATACTAACAGTGTGTAATACATATACTGAGGATTCAGCTATGCTGGCCAGTTCTACTGGTCATCACTTCTTCTCTTATATGCAATTTTTACACAGTCACATGCTGTTTAGCAACTCTTATTGTTTCTCTCAATGAATAAGGGACTGTATTCTTTCACGGAACATTGAGACAATTAGGAACAGCAACTAGTTGACTAATGACCATAAATATGCAAATTTAATCTGAGTGGTTACGAGGATTAAAATAATTTCTCCTTGGTGGAGAAAACATACAGTAGACTTGCTTCTGATGCAAAGTACAGATGAAACAACAACATTTTTCATTCAGTTACATTTTTTTGTGTTTTTCTGGAATTCCATTGTAAAAACACAGATATAATAATAACCTGTGTCAATTGACAAACTCAGACCTGCTGCATTGATCAACTGACTCTTTTATATCTGTATATTGCTTTCATGTTTTTTACATTATTGTATTGATTGATTTAGAGAAGGGTTTTACCGTTCATACAATCATATATTTTCCAACTTATTTCCCTTTGCCCCATAGTATACTTATGTCCGACGGTAATGCTTACAGTATCACACTCCAAAATACATAACGCATCAATTACCATTGCATTAGCAGCTATATATGATGCATTAAAAATACAAAAGCATAATAAAACAGAGACACAGTCATTGTTTCTTTCTCTAGTCAGCAATTTTAATCGCATTAGTAACTAATTAAGAGAAAACTAAGGAAGCCTTTAAACATCTATATCCTTGCATCCATAGCATTTGGCTGCATGAGTGAAGACTGAATACTGCGCTTAAGGGAGAGGTAATATTTCATAGAATTTACGAGTGGAAACTTCATACATGTACAGTACGTGAATGGTTAGTTTTGTTGCTGCACTTTTAAAATGGTAGTTCAGTTTTCTAATAAAAAGTCCTTAGCATGATTACATGTTAAGGAAGTATACATGACTAAGCAATAAATTTACTGTATTAACCAATATTCTTTATGAAATCCTTTCAGAAGCAGTGCACCTTGAACTTTGTTTTACAGGAATTCAATGCCTGACATATGGACATATATTTGAAGGTGTCTACACAACAGGTGTCAGAGCCATCTGAATAAAGCAGGAAAAAAAAGCAGCAGTCAAAAAAAAAATAATAAGGCATTTCTCTGGAGTGGGCATTTGAAACTGTACACTGACCATCAGTTCCACAGCTTCCTGACATATTTTGCCTGAGAATATATATGCTTGCATGATTATGGCCTTGGTTATAAATGGGAAACTTTATTTAACCCCTTTAGCCAATGTCTGGCTCCCTCTGTTTAGTGAGGAGTCGGGCACTGAACCCACCCCCTTCCGGGCATATGACAGCTGATATATACAGTTGACATGTGCCCGCAACAGCCACAGGTGGAATCGCAATCCACCCGCGGCTGTTAATTAGTTAAATGCCGCTTTCAATTTCTGACAGTGGCATTTGACTTGCGCTTACTGGAAGCATGTCACTAATACTGCCCATCGGTGAACCTGTCACATGATTGTGGGTAATCGATGGGTCGGCATGACAACAAGAATTCTGAAGCAGATCTCTATGGTTGTCATTGCCGGATTGCTATGAGAGCCAACCCATGATCGGCGCTCATAGCAAGTGAGCATTTTTGCTACACACAGGCGATTTGCTCATTGCCTGTGTGTACCAGAGGCGATTGAAGTACTACAACTTCTACTCTCCCATGGAACTATTTTTAAAAATATTAAAATAATAAGAAAATTTCAATTCAACCCCCTTTCGCCCCATTCAAAATAGAACAAAAAGTATCAAATATACACATATTTGGAATCTTTGCCTTCGGAGTCACCCAGTCTATCAATATAAAAAAATAATTAACCCAATCGCTAAACAGTATAACAAGAAAAAAATCAAAATGCCAGAATTATGTTTTTTGGTCGCTGCTGCATTGCAATAAAATGTAATAGCGGGCGATCACCAAAATTGTATCAGTAAAAATGTCAGCTCGGCGCGCAAAAAAACAAAGCCCTCATCTAGCCCCAGATCACAAAAAATGGAGATGGTACAGATCTCGAAAAATGCCACCATTTTTTTAAATTAAACTTTGGACTATTTTTCACCACTTAAATTACACTTTTTTTTAAATTTCATAGTAACATAGTTATCAAGGTTGAAGGAAGACTTTAAATCCATCTAGTTCAACCCATACCCTAACCTAATATGCCCTAACATGTTGATCCAGAGGAAGGCAAAAAAAAAACATGTGGCAAAGCGTAAGCTCCACATTGGGGGAAAAAATTCCTTCCTGACTCCACATACGGCAATCAGACTAGTTCCCTGGATCAACACCCTATCAAGGAATCTACTATATATAACCTGTAACATTATACTTTTCAAGAAAGGCATCCTGTCCCCTCTTAAATTTAAGTAATGAATCACTCATTACAACCTAATATGGCAGAGAGTTCCATAGTCTCATTGCTCTTACAGAAAAGATTCCGCATCTGTTATTCTGCTTAAACCTTCTTTCCTCCAGAAGTAGAGGATGCCCCCGTGTCCCTTTCTCAGGTCTATGATTAAAAAGATCATCAGAAAGGTCTTTGTACTGTCCCCTCATATATTTATACATTAAAATAAGATCACCCCTTAGCCTTCATTTTTCCAAACTAAATAGCCCCAAGTGTAATAACCTATCTTGGTATTGCAGACCCCCCAGTCCTCTAATAACCTTTGTCACTCTTCTCTGCACCCGCTCTAGTTCAGCTATGCCTTTCTTATACACCGGAGACCAGAACTGTACACAGTATTCTAAGTGTGGTCGAACTAGTGACTTGTATAGAGTTACAATTATGTTCTCCTCATGTGCATCTATGCCTCTTTTAATGCATCCCATTATTTTATTTGCCTTTGTAGCAGCTGCCTGACACTGGCCACTATATGTGAGTTTATCATCCACCCATACTCCCAGGTCTTTTTCATTGACGGTTTTGCCCAGAGTTTTAGAATTAAGCACATAATTATACATCTTATTACTTCTACCCAAGTGCATGACCTTACATTTATCCCCATTAAAGCTCATTTGCCATTTATCAGCCCAAGCTTCTAGTTTACATAAATCATCCTGTAATATAAAATTGTCCTCCTCTATATTGATTACCCTGCCGAGTTTAGTGTCATCTGCAAATATTGAAATTCTGCTCTGTATGCCCCCTACAAGGTCATTAATAAATATGCTAAAATGAAGAGGGCCCAATACTGACCCCTGTGGTACCCCACTGCTAACCGAGACCCTGTCCGAGTGTGCTCCATTAATAACCACCCTTTGTTTCCTATCCCTGAGCCAGCTCCTAACCCACTTACACATACTTTCCCCTACCTCATTAATCTCATTTATGTATCAACCTTTTTTGTGGCACCGTATCAAAAGCTTTTGAAAAGTCCATATACATTACGTCCACTGGGTTCCCTTGGTCCAGTCCGGAACTTACCTCTTCATAGAAATTGATCAAATTTGTCTGACAGGAACGGTCCCTTGGAATATTTTCCACGTTTTCCAGTACATAATATGTTAAAACCAATGGTGTCATTCAAAAGTACAACTTGTCCTGCAAAAAAACCAAGCTTTCCATTTGCCATATTGACGAAAAAATGAAAAGGTATGGCTCTGGGAAGAAGGGGAACAAAAAATGAAAATGCAAAAACGGAAACACCTCTAGTTGTGAAGGGGTTAAGTAAAGTTGAATTTGACTCGAATGTTACAAAATTTCACTAAAATGATGGCCAAGCGGCAGTGGCCATCTTGCTGATCAGTAAATAGACTATAAAAGATTAAAAAGAAAGAAGAACATATCTCACCATTCACCTCTACAGCCACCCCCTGAAACTTTATGCTTTCTGTCTGGTTCTATGTACCTCAATTGCATTGCATCTCTAACCTGGTGGTCCCTAAAGGCCAGGGATTCCAGCCATGTGTAAACCCTAGTTCACTTCACTTATTACATGGCCTACTCATGGACAGAAGTCCCAGCCTAGAGTGAATTCTTGGCTTGTGTTGTGACAGAATAGGGGTGCAAAGCAACAGAGAGTGAGCAGGTAGCAACAGATGCTGTAAGAAAGGTAAGTGATGAGGTAAGTATGTTTTTTCTTTTTCTTTTAAACTTACCAAAAGTTCGGATTTTTCCACAGCATTTTTGCTGCCACAAGAAGCAGAAACCTTGCAGAAATTTCTGCAAGCAATATGTCACGATCGATATTTGGTTTTGTAGCAGCTCTGGTTTCACTGATTTTAAATGTAGTTTTTTTCCTTTAACCCCTTTCTGACCTCGGACGGGATAGTACGTCTGAGATCAGATCCCCTGCTTTGATGCAGGGCTCCGCGGTGAGCCTGCATCAAAGCCGGGACATGTCAGCTGTTTTGAACAGCTGACATGTGCCCGTAATAGGCGCGGGCAGAATCGCGATCTGCCCGCACCTATTAACTAGTTAAATGCCGCTGTCAAACGCAGACAGCGGCATTTAACTACCGCTTCCGGCTGGGCGGCCGGAAATGACGTCATCTCCGACCCCCGTCACATGATCGGGGGCCGGTGATGCGTCAGGATGGTAACCATAGAGGTCCTAGAGACCTCTATGGTTACTGATCACTGGTGGCTGTGAGCGCCACCCTGTGGTCGGTGCTCACAGCACACTTCCATTCTTGCTACATAGCAGCGATCAGCAGATTGCTGCTATGTAGCAGAGGCGATCGTGCTGTGCCTGCTTCTAGCCTCCCATGGAGGCTATTGAAGCATGGCAAAAGTGAAAAAAAAAAGTTAAAAAAAATGTTAAAAAAATAAAAAAAAATAAAAGTTTAAATCACCCCCCTTTCGCCCCAATCAAAATAAATCAATAAAAAAAAATCAAATCTACACATATTTGGTATTGCCGCGCTCAGAATCGCCCGATCTATCAAATAAAAAAAGCATTAACCTGATCGCTAAACGGCGTAGCGAGAAAAAAATTAGAGACGCCAGAATTACGTTTTTTAGGTCGCCGCGACATTGCATTAAAATGCAATAACGGGCGATCAAAAGAACGTATCTGCACCAAAATGCTATCACTAAAAACGCCATCTCGGCACGCAAAAAATAAGCCCTTAACTGACCCTAGATCACGAAAAATGGAGACGCTACGAGTATCGGAAAATGGCACAATTTTTTTTTTTTTTAGCAAAGTTTGGAATTTTTTTTCACCACTTAGATAAAAAATAACCTAGTCATGTTAGGTGTCTGTGAACTCGTACTGACCTGGAGAATCATAATGGCTGGTCAGTTTTAGCATTTAGTGAACCTAGCAAAAAAGCCAAACAAAAAACAAGTGTGGGATTGCACTTTTTTTGCAATTTAACCGCACTTGGAATTTCCCGTTTTATAGTACACGACATGCTAAAATCAATGATGTCTTTCAAAAGTACAACTCGTCCCGCAAAAAATAAGCCCTAACATGGCCAAATTCATGGAAAAATAAAAAAGTTATGGCTCTGGGAAGGAGGGGAGTGAAAAACGAACACGGAAAAAAGAAAAATCCCAAGGTTATGAAGGGGTTAAGGACCAGAGGGGGTTAATGTCAGTTTTTTCCTTGCTGTCAATCTACTGCAGTTGCAGAGTTGCTGGGTCAGCTGATGTGGTGATGACCACTCCCACCATCGTTTAAATGGTCACTTGAGGCACCAGATAATTGTCTGAAAGCTAAGTATGGTATTTTCTCCTTGTCCCTTTCGTGTTTGTCACTGTTCCCTGTGTGATACTATCTGCACTGGTGAGACAAGCACCCCTTGCTGGCCAGTGCACTAGCCAGGGCAGTGCTAGGTGACAGCGAGGGATGAGGTCCTGATGGTGGGGGGAAGGACCCACTTAGTGCATTAGGGAAGCGCAGGGAAATGCTCAGGTTTGAGCTCAGGTCTTGACCATCCCTCATTTCCCTAACAGTATGGCCTTCCTCTCCCCATTTCCATCCCATTGTGTGTGTGTGTTCCACCGTACGCTGACCGATATCTCGTTGGGTCGCGTCACATTGTGACATTATCACCAACCCATTGTTTTTTTACGGTGAACCTATGGCTCAAGCCCAAGCTTTTGACCTGATGATTCAGACCCTTACTTATGAATAGGGTTGAGCGACTTTTCCTTTTTTCAGGTCGAGTCGGGCTTCACGAAACCCGACTTTCTCAAAAGTCGGGTCGAGTGAAATCGGCCGATCCAATTGAAAAGCCGGGGTCGGGGATCGGCCGAAACTCGAAACCCAATGCAAGTCTATGGGTTTGTTTGTTTTTTTATATATATATTTCCTTCAGGGCGATATAGCAGAAAAGCCGGTAATTCAATTACCGGCTTTTCATTTCTCCTGCCAAAACCCGACATGATATGAGACATGATTTACATACAGTAAACCATGTCATATCCCCATTTTTTTGCAGGTTCCACACTACTAATGTTAGCAGTGTGTATATGCAAAATTTTGGTGCTCTAGCTCTTAAATTTAAGGGTTAAATCACGGAAAAAATTGGCGTGGGCTCCCGCGCAATTTTCTCCACCAGAGTAGTAAAGCCAGTGACTGACGGCAGATATTAATAGCCTGGAGAGGGTCCACGGTTATTGCCCCCCCCCGGCTAAAAACATCTGCCCCCAGCCACCTCAGAAAAGGCACGTCTGTAAGATGCACCTATTCTGGCACTTGGCCACTCTCTTCCTATTCCTGTGTAGCAGTGGGATATGGGGTAATGAAGGGTTAATGCCACCTTGCTATTGTAAGGTGACATTAAGCCAGATTAATAATGGAGAGGCGTTAATTATGACACCTATCCATTATTAATCCAATTGTATGAAAGAGTTAAAAAAAACACACACATTATTAAAGAGTATTTTAATGAAATAAACACACCGTTTGTTTTAATATTTTATTATACCGGTAATCCACCTGAAGACCCTCGTTCTGTAACAAATAAAAAATAATAAATCAACAATATACATACCTTCCGTAGATCTGTAACGTCCCACGTTGTAAATCCATCTGAAGGGGTTAAAATATTTTACAGCCAGGAGCTCTGCTAATGCAGCTGTGCTCGTGGCTGTAAACCCCAGCGAATGAAGGTAATGTAGGTCAATGACCTGTAGTTACCTTCATTCGCGGTGATGCGCCGTCCCTTTCATGCTACGTCTTGGAGGTTAAGTCAACTCCCATTGTCTTTTGACTCCCTTGGTTGCAGAAACACAACCCAATCATAAATTGACGGTCCAGGGAAGTTGTCAGCTGGGACCAGTCGTGAAGGACTGCTGCCCAGGAGCTAATGTCTCTGCCGTCTTTCTCAAACCTACTCCTTCTTCTCTGGTAGAGGAAGTAAAGGTGATGCCAGGGAGTAGGGACAAGACTCAATTCACACCACAAATAAACCCTGAGTCATAGAGTCCTTTTAGGAGGAAGGGTCAGGGGAGGAAGGTGTTCCCTCAGTATGTAGTGTGGGTATGAGTTTGGTGACATTGGGGGATTCCTCTACTGTCGGTTCCTCAAAGAGTTCACTATTTTGTGGCAAGCGCATGCATGGAAATAAACATTCAGTTCCGGATCTGTATGTGAATGAATACGTGTGGGTGTCTACCAAAAACATCAGGTGGAAGTATGCTTCTGGGACATGGAGTTCTAGGGTGATCAGGCCGTATTGGATGTCAGTCATTCTCAGTCCTGGAACTTTCCAGCTGGAGATACCCCCAGTAATGCAGGTACACAACATATTTCACAGGTCGGAGCTCTAGAGATTTGTGGTGCCTCCGGAGGCTACGTTATTGCCATCTCCATTGGGCTGCGTTTGCCATATGCCTGAAGATCAGGTGACAGCAGAGGTGAACTCTAGTGGATCAAGGTGTCCTCATCATATGTCGTTTCCGGTGAGGTCCGCTGTTTAGGGTCTAGAGGCCTCTCATTGAAAGGGGAGCACTGCCACGATCCATTTTTGGATTTGTGGCAGCTCTGGTTTCTCTCTGCTTTAAATGTAGCTTTTTTATTTTCAGGACCAGCAGGGGTTAATGTCATTTTTTCCCTCGCTGGCAATCTACTGCAGTTGCAGAATTGCTGATCAGCTGATATGGGTGGTGACCACTCCCACCATCCTTTAAATGGTCATCTGATGCATCAGCTGACTGATGGTGATAGAGTTTCTCTATAGAGATCAGCCTTGCAGTGGCAGCTCTCTGGTGTCTGCTGTTTCTGTAGTTTGGAGTCCGACTTCTGTATCATCTGCAGTGTGGCACTTGACAGCAGAGTCTGAAAGCTAAGTGTGGTGTTTTCTCCTCATACCTTTCACGCTTGTCACTGTACCCTGTGTGATACTATCCACAGTGGTGAGGCTAGCGCCCCTTGCCGGCCAGTGTACTAGTCTGGGCAGAGTTAGGTGACAGTGAGGGATAAGGTTCCAGATGACGGTGGGGGGAAGGACCCACTTAATGCATTATGGGAGTGCAGGGAAAGGCTCACGTTTGAGCTCAGGTGGTGACCATCCCCCATTTCTCTATCAGTAAGGCATTCCTCTCCCCATTTCCATCCCATTGTATGTGTGTTGCGCCGTCCGCTGACCAACACCCCATTGGGTCATGTCACATCGTGACACAAATACTCAATGTGCCCACGTAACCTAACAGTAATTTTGACCAGGGGTGCTCAAAATTTTACATACCACTGTAGTACCATATTAGTGATCTATGAGAATGCTTGCCACTGCTTGATACTCAACCGAGCAGCAATGTGTTTGGGTACGCTCATTATTCCATCGAGTATCGCAGATGCTCGAGCAACATGCTCAAGTCCATGCACCACATATTTTGCAGTTGTTAGAAGGCCAATACACATATGAGGATTGTGTGCCATACACTGTAATGCAGTTGGCATGTTGGCTACTGGAATTATTGTGAATGGCTGGCCACATGGCATCATTGGGTCATACATAAGACCTCATGATGGGATGCTCTACAAAATCTGCTCTGGAAGCAAGGTGGTGACCATGATGGTTGATCTGGCTCATCCTTGCTGAGATGCTGCAGCAGCTGGATTTTGTAAGGGTGCCATTTGTGAGTAGCTAATATCCGTCAAAGGGATGTTCGGCTGATGCCAGATCGGCGCACTGAATTTACAAAATGGGCAAAACAAAAGTTTGAAGAGGACCCTCATCTTGCACAGAACATTATGTTCAGTGATGAGGCAAACATTTTTGGGTGGCCCATTTATATGGATATACCTAAATAACATGGGAATGGTGACAGCTTTCTTGCGTAGGGTGTCTGGGATTGAAATCTGCTGCAATGACCCGGGTACTGCCTTCTCCAGACATCAACACAATTACTATCTGCTCCCCACATATTAACCTCTGCGACATGTCAATGGCTGTAAACAAAGAGAAACTTGTAAATAATTAATGAAAGAATAAAGTTATGTTAAAACCAAGCACACCATTGTATTTCTTTTGACATTCTTAATAAGTTTGATGTGTCACATGACCCTCTTCCCATTAGAAAAAATAAAGTTGGATCCAAAATGGCTAACTTCAAAATGGCCAACATGGTCACCACCCATCTTGAAAAGTTTTCCCCCCTCCCATATACTAATGTGCCACAAACAGGAAGTTGATATCATCAGCCATTCCCACTTTATTTAGGTGTATCCATATAAATGGCCCATCCTGTACGTATATATATATATATATATATATATATATATATACAGTTAGGTCCATATATATTTGGACAGAGACAAAAATTTTCTAATTTTGGCTATAGACATTACCACAATGAATTTTAAACAAAACAATTCAGATGCAGTTGAAGTTCAGACTTTCAGCTTTCATTTGAGGGTATCCACATTTAAATTGGATGAAGGGTTTAGGAGTTTCAGCTCCTTAACATGTGCCACCCTGTTTTTAACCCCTTCACCCCGAAGCCTGTTTTCACCTAAGTGACAGGGCCAATTTTTACAATTCTGACCACTGTCACTTTATGAGGTAATAACTCTGAAACGCTTCAACGGATCCTAGTGATTCTGACATTGTTTTCTCATGACATATTGTACTTCATGATAGTGGTAAAATTTATTTGATATTACCTTCGTTTCTTTGTGAAAAAAACGGAAATTTGGCGAAAATTTTGAAAATTTTGCAATTTTCAAACTTTTAATTTTTATACCCTTGCATTGGAGACTCATATCGCACAAATTAGTTAATAAATAACATTTCCCACATGTCTACTTTACATTAGCAACATTTTGGAACCAATTTTTTTTTCCTTAGGGAGTTATAAGGGTTAAAAGTTAAACAGCGATTTCTCATTTTTTCATCAACTTTTATAAAACCATTTTTTGTAGGGACCACATCATATTTGAAGTCACTTTGAGAGGCTTATAGGATTTAAAATACCCAAAAGTGACACCATTCTAAAAACTATACTCCCCGAGGTACTCAAAACCACATTTAAGAAGTTTATTAACCCTTCAGGTGCTTCACAGGAATTAACGGACTGTGGAAGGAAAAAAATAACATTTAACTTTTTTTTCCACATAATGATCTTTTAGCAACTTTTTTTTATTTTCACAAGGGTAAAAGAAGAAAATGGACCATGAAAGTTGTTGTGCAATTCCTTCTGAATACACTGATACCCCATATGTGGGAGAAAACCACTGTCTGGGCGCATGGCAGGGCTCGGAAGGGAAGGAGCGCCGTTTGACTATTTCAAACCAAAATTGGCTGGAATTGAGATCGGACACCATGTCCCGTTTGGAGAGCCCCTGATGTGCCTAAACAGTGGAAAACCACCACAAGTGACCCCATTTTGGAAACTAGACCCTTCAAGGAACTTATCTAGCTATGTGGTGAGCACATTGAACCCCCAGGTGCTTCACAGAAGTTTAGAACGTAGAGGCGTGAAAATAAAAATGCACATTTTTTCCCCAAAAATGATATTTTAACAACAATTTTTTTATCTTCACAAGTGTAAAAGGAGAAAATGGACCACTAAAGTTGTTGACCAATTCATCCTGAATACACTGATACCCCATATGTGGGGGAAAACCACTGTTTGGGCACACGGCAGGGCTCGGAAGGGAAGGAGCGCCTTTTGACTTTTACAAACCAAAATTGGCTGGAATTGAGATCGGACACCATGTCCCGTTTGGAGAGCCCCTGATGTGCCTAAACAGTGGAAAACCGCCACAAGTGACCCCATTTTGGAAACTAGACCCTTCAAGGAACTTATCTAGCTATGTGGTGAGCACTTTGAACCCCCAGGTGCTTCACAGAAGTTTAGAACGTAGAGGCGTGAAAATAAAAATTCACATTTTTTCCCCAAAAATGATTTTTAACAACAATTTTTTTATCTTCACAAGTGTAAAAGGAGAAAATGGACAACTAAAGTTGTTGACCAATTTATCCTGAATACACTGATACCCCATATGTGGGGGAAAACCACTGTTTGGGCACACGGCAGGGCTCGGAAGGGAAGGAGCACCTTTTGACTTTTACAAACCAAAATTGGCTGGAATTGAGATCGGACACCATGTCCCGTTTGGAGAGCCCCTGATGTGCCTAAACAGTGGAAAACCGCCACAAGTGACCCCATTTTGGAAACTAGACCCTTCAAGGAACTTATCTTGCTATGTGATGAGCACCGTGAACCTCCAAGTGCCTCACCAAAAATTATAATGATGAGTCGTAAAAAAAAAATAGAACACATTTTTTCCACAAAAATGATCTTTAGCAAGGTTTTTTTTGTTTTCCCAAGGGTTATAGGACAAAATAGAAAGAAAAAAATGTTGTGCAATTTTTCACGAGTACGCTGATACCCCATATGTGTGGAAAAACCACTGTTTGTGCGCATGGCAGAGCTCGGAAGGGAAGGAGCACCATTTGGAATGCAGACTTAGATGGATTGGTCTGCAGGCGTCACGTTGCATTTGCAGAGCCCCTGATGTACCTAAACAGTGGAAATCCTCCACAAGTGACCCCATTTTGAAAACTGGACCTCCCAAGGAATTTATTTAGATATGTGGTGAGCACCGTAAACCTCCAAGTGCCTCACTCCACAAGTGACCCCATTTTGAAAACTGGACCTCCCAAGGAATTTATTTAGATATGTGGTGAGCACCGTAAACCTCCAAGTGCCTCACTCCACAAGTGACCCCATTTTGAAAACTGGACCTACCAAGGAATTTATTTAGATATGTGGTGAGCACCGTAAACCTCCAAGTGCCTCACTCCACAAGTGACCCCATTTTGAAAACTGGACCTCCCAAGGAATTTATTTAGATATGTGGTGAGCACCGTAAACCTCCAAGTGCCTCACTCCACAAGTGACACCATTTTGAAAACTGGACCTCCCAAGGAATTTATTTAGATATGTGGTGAGCACCGTAAACCTCCAAGTGCCTCACTCCACAAGTGACACCATTTTGAAAACTGGACCTCCCAAGGAATTTATTTAGATATGTGGTGAGCACCGTAAACCTCCAAGTGCCTCACTCCACAAGTGACACCATTTTGAAAACTGGACCTACCAAGGAATTTATTTAGATATGTGGTGAGCACCGTAAACCTCCAAGTGCCTCACTCCACAAGTGACCCCATTTTGAAAACTGGACCTACCAAGGAATTTATTTAGATATGTGGTGAGCACCGTAAACCTCCAAGTGCCTCACTCCACAAGTGACCCCATGTTGGAAACTACACAGTGTGTTGTGTCAACAGGGTATAAACTAATTTTTATTAATTTGTGGACGTGTGGTATGCTTTGAAGCAATCCTTAATGCAAAGGCCAGGTTTCTCAGGGCAGGTTTCACAATGGTAAATTGTGTCCTTTCGGATTCCCCTCTTGGAACATACTCTACACCGTTTTTGTGATCGTCCTGTCCTCGCTGTTTGGGGAACCTGTCCTGGGAAATGTTGACCTTGGACAATACGGGCACTATCAGATTCAGAAGTACTGGGACCCTCACCTCCCTGAGTGCCAAACATTAGGGCCTTGATGACTACCTCCTGAAACTGAAGGAATGTCCCTGTATTGCCTGCAGATCGGGACAGCACAAAAGCATTGTACAGTGCCATCTGTACAATGTGCACGGCCAATTTTTTGTACCATACGTAAGCTTTTCGCATGGCACTGTATGGTTGGAGGACCTGATCTGAGAGATCCACACCCCCCATGTACCGATTGTAATCCAGGATACAATCTGGCTTTGGGACTTGTGTTGTGGTCCCATGAACAGTGACAAGGGTGCTGTTGTCACGGTGTATGGTGGTCAGGATAAAGACATCCCTTTTGTCCTTATACTTGACCACCAGCATGTTGTCGCTGCATTTGGCTCTGCTTTCCCCTTTTCTCAGCGTTTGCCCAATTAGCGGCTTAGGGAGGCCTCGCTGATTTTTTCGCACGGTGCCACATGCAGCTGTACCTCTGGCAGAGAGGGCCTTGAAGAGTGGGATGCTGGTGTAAAAGTTGTCAATATAAAGGTGATAACCCTTATCCAGCAGTGGGTGCAGCAATTCCCACACAATTTTCCCACTCACCCCCAGGATGGGGGGCATTCAGGGGGGTTAATCTGGGTGTCCTTACCCTCGTAGACCCTAAATCTGTGGGTGTACCCTGAGGTACTCTCGCACAGTTTGTACAGCTTTATTCCGTACCTGGACCTCTTACTGGGCAGGTACTGTCGGAATTTTAGCCTCCCTTTGAAATGAACGAGAGATTCATCAATAGCGATGTCCCTCTGGGGTGTGTACGCCTCAGCAAATTTTCTGCTGAAGAGTTCAACCACTGGACGAATTTTATATAGACGATCAAAGTTTGGATCGTCTCGGGGAGGACACTGCGCATTATCACTGAAATGCAAAAATTTTTGGATCGCTTCAAATCGTGTCCTTTTCATGGCCATGCGGAATACCGGTGTACTGCAGAGAATGTCAGTACTCCAGTATTGCCGAAGCTTTGGCTTTTTGATTAGGCCCATATGCAGCACAATTCCCCAAAATGTCATCATCTCTGCTGCATTTACGGGGGTCCATCTGGCATAAGATGACGTGGGATTTTGGGTAAAAAATTGTTGGGCATACAGGTTCGTCTGGGCCACCATAATATTTATTATTTCATCACTGAAAAAGAATTTGAAGAAGTCAATTTCAGTGAGGCCAGTCGTGTCAAACTGGATTCCTGAGCTGCTGCTGAAATCCGGAATGACGGGCTGAAAATTTTCCGGGGGTGCAATCCATACGGGATCGATTGCTGCAGGAGTTGCCTGGGTCCTACGGCGCCGTGTTAGGGGTCTTTCCTCACCAGATGAGGAGGAGGAGGAGGAGGAGGAGGAGGAGGAATAGAGGAATGTGGGATCTTCCTCACTGGCTGAATCCGTGTCGGACGCAAGGATGGCGTAAGCCTCCTCTGGTGAATAGCGCCTTGTTGACGAATGGGCCATTTTTTTTTTCCAAAACCCTGGGTATGTGTGTATAAGTGGTGCTTTTACACGTGTAATGTGTGGGGCTTGTGTATAGGGTACTCTTTATTAAAACCAATCAGAGAGAAAAAACAAGTAGTGAGAAAAAATGTAGAAGAAACAAGAAAAAAAGATGAAAAGAAAAATCAATGTAAAAAAATAAGTTTGTATAAAAAAAAAAAGTATAAATTTACCCTACGCAACTAAATATTTTTTTTACAAAAGAAAAGCGAACGCCACTAACACTGTGACGTACGCTCCCCTAATGCACTAGAGATAATCCGGCGATAGCAGATTTTTTTTATGCACAAGACGCTACCTCCCTACCTATAAAACTCAGTACGATTTTTTTTTCTTCTAAAAGATGATCGGTCGTCACTAACGCTGTGACGCTGGCTACACTAACACGCTACCACTAAACTACTCTGTACAATTTTTTTTTTCTCCAAAAAAAAAAAAAAAGACCGGTTGTCACGAACGCTGTGACACTAGCTAATTTACGTCTAAGACTACACTGTACTAACTACTATTATATTTTTGTAAAAGAAAAAAAAAAAATCGGACGTTGCTTAGACTGCAATGTCCGCTACACTAACTAAAAAAAAAAAGTCCTGTAGCGCAGTCTCTGATCAGCAGCGATACTGATCAAAGAGCTGCGGACACAGGAAGAGCACGAATGCTCTGCGCGGGACGCCGCGCACAGGAAAAAAAGCGCAAAAAAGTGCGCAAAAAATTGAATTGGAGGGGGTACTTGAACAGGGATGGAGGGACGTCACCAAACACTGACGCCGGCTACGCTACCTTGTTACGTCTAAAACTACACTGTACTAACTACAATTTTTTTTCTAAAAAAAAGAAAACAGACGTCGCTTAGACTGCAATGTCCGCTACACTAACTAAAAAAAAAAAGTCCTGTGGCGCAGTCTCTGATCAGCAGCGATACTGATCAGAGCGCTGCGGACACAGGAAGAGCACGAATACTCTGCGCGGGATGCCGCGCACAGGAAAA
This sequence comes from Ranitomeya imitator, assembly GCF_032444005.1. NCBI lineage: Eukaryota > Metazoa > Chordata > Amphibia > Anura > Dendrobatidae > Ranitomeya > Ranitomeya imitator. The sequence continues at coordinate 638,965,222 of NC_091284.1, forward strand.
AAAGCGCAAAAAGTGCGCAAAAAATTGAATTTGGCGGGGGGTACTTGAACAGGGATGGAGGGACGTCACCAAACACTGACGCCGGCTACGCTACCTTGTTACGTCTAAAACTACACTGTACTAACTACAATTTTTTTTCTAAAAAAAAAAAAACAGACGTCGCTTAGACTGCAATGTCCGCTACACTAACTAAAAAAAAAAAGTCCTGTGGCGCAGTCTCTGATCAGCAGCGATACTGATCAGAGCGCTGCGGACACAGGAAGAGCACGAATACTCTGCGCGGGATGCCGCGCACAGGAAAAAAAGCGCAAAAAGTGCGCAAAAAATTGAATTTGGCGGGGGGTACTTGAACAGGGATGGAGGGACGTCACCAAACACTGACGCCGGCTACGCTACCTTGTTACGTCTAAAACTACACTGTACTAACTACAATTTTTTTTCTAAAAAAAAAAAAACAGACGTCGCTTAGACTGCAATGTCCGCTACACTAACTAAAAAAAAAAAGTCCTGTGGCGCAGTCTCTGATCAGCAGCGATACTGATCAGAGCGCTGCGGACACAGGAAGAGCACGAATGCTCTGCGCGGGACGCCGCACACAGGAAAAAAAGCGCAAAAAAGTGCGCAAAAAATTGAATTGGAGGGGGGTACTTGAACAGGGATGGAGGGACGTCACCAAACACTGACGCCGGCTACGCTACCTTGTTACGTCTAAAACTACACTGTACTAACTACAATTTTTTTTCTAAAAAAAAAAAAAAAATGGACGTCGCTTAGACTGCAATGTCCGCTACACTAACTAACCTAAAAAAAAAAGTCCTGTGGCGCAGTCTCTGATCAGCAGCGATACTGATCAGAGCGCTGCGGACACAGGAAGAGCACGAATGCTCTGCGCGGGACGCCGCGCACAGGAAAAAAAGCGCAAAAAAAGTGCAAAAAAAATTTCAATTGGAGGGTGGGGGAGGGAGGGGGTACTGGAACAGGGATGGGGGGATGGGAAAGGGGTGGGGGAGGTGCTGCTGCTGCTGTGATCACAGGAGTCACACAGCAGGCAGATGGCAGCAGAGAGCACACAGCACGGAGCACAAGCTGAAGCAGGAGCACAAGCTGGAGGCAGGAGATCCCAGGGAGGATCGCACTGGCCACCAATGGATTCCTTCACTAAGGTGACACAGAGGGGCTTAGACCACCGCTCTGCACGCCAAATCTGAGAGAAAGATGGCGTGCAGGGCGGTGATCGGTATTTTAAATTAACCCCTTTGGCGCTGATTGGCTAGAAGCTATTGTTCAGCCAATCAGCGCCATAGGGGTTAATCAGGTGAGGTGACGTGGCGATCACCCCACCTACAGTGACGGCTGTGATTGGTGCGACATCACACAGCATCAATCACAGCCTGTCACATGCTTTTTTTTTTTTTTTTTAAACTTTATTGTCACATCGCTGTGATTGGCTGGTCAGAATTGACCAGCCAATCACAGCGATCGCTGATGCGGGGGGGCGGTGCAGGCACCCGGGGCTGCGTGCAAGGATTGTCTGCTGTCAGGAACAGCAGACACCGGAACCCGATCACCGCGCGATGCCGCGCGGTGACCGGAAAATGGCGGCGCCGTACTAGTACTGCGGCTGGCACTTATGCAGTGCCGGCAGCGCAGTACTAGTACGGCGCATGGCGCGAAGGGGTTAAAGGGACCAAAAGTAATTGGACAATTGACTCCAAGGCTATTTCATGGGCAGGTGTGGGCAATCCCTTCGTTTTGTCATTCTCAATTAAGCAGATAAAAGGCCTGGAGTTGATTTGAGGTGTGGTGCTTGCATTTGGAAGGTTTTGCTGTGAAGTAAACAGTCGGTCAAAGGAGCTCTCCATGCAGGTGAAACAAGCCATCCTTAAGCTGCGAAAACAGAAAAAAAACATCTGAGAAATTGCTGCAATATTAGGAGTGGCAAAATCTACAGTTTGGTACATCTTGAGAAAGAAAGAAAGCACTGGTGAACTCATCAATGCAAAAAGACCTGGGCGCCCACGGAAGGCAACAGTGGTGGATGATCCCAGAATAATCTCCATGGTGAAGAGAAACCCCTTCACAACAGCCAACCAAGTGAACAACACTCTCCAGGAGGTAGGCGTGTCAATATCCAAATCTACCATAAAGAGAAGACTGCATGAAAGTAAATACAGAGCGTTCACTGCACGGTGCAAGCCACTCATATGCATCAAGAATAAAAAGGCTAGACTGGACTTTGCTAAAAAACATCTAAAAAAGCCAGCACAGTTCTGGAATAACATTTTTTGGACAGGTGAAACCAAGATCAACCTGTACCAGAATGATGGAAAGGAAAAAGTATGGCGAAGGCGTGGTACAGCTCATGATCCAAAGCATACCACATCATCTGTAAAATACGGCGGAGGCAGTGTGATGGCTTGGGCATGCATGGCTGCCAGTGGCACTGGGTCACTAGTGTTTATTGATGATGTGACACAGGACAGCAGCAGCCGAATGAATTCTGAGGTATTCAGAGACATACTGTGTGCTCAGATCCAGCCAAATGCAGCAAAACTGATTGGTCGTCGTTTCATACTACAGATGGACAATGACCCAAAACATAAAGCCAAAGCAACCCAGGAGTTTATTAAAGCAAAGAAGTTGAATATTCTTGAATGGCCAAGTCAGTCATCTGATCTCAACCCATTTGAGCATGCATTTCACTTGTTAAAGACTAAACTTCAGACAGAAAGGCCCACAAACAAACAGCAACTGAAGGCCTGGCAGAGCATCAAAAAGGAGGAAACACGGCGTCTAGTGATGTCCATGAGCTCAAGACTTCAGGCAGTCATTGCCAACAAAGGGTTTTCAAACAAGTACTAAAAATAAACATTTTATTTAAAATTATTCAAATCTGTCCAATTACTTTTGGTCCCTTTAAAAACAGGGTGGCACATGTTAAGGAGCTGAAACTCCTAAAACCCTTCATCCAATTTAAATGTGGATACCCTCAAATGAAAGCTGAAAGTCTGAACTTCAACTGCATCTGAATTGTTTTCTTTAAAATTCATTGTGGTAATGTCTATAACCAAAATTAGAAAAATTTTGTCTCTGTCCAAATATATATGGACCTAACTGTATATATATAAATATATATATATATATATATATATATAATATATAAAGCTGAATGTGTGTGTGTGTATGTCCGAGATTGGCATCTGCACCGTCGCAGCTACAGCCACAAAATTTTGCACAGTCACACGTCTGGACCCCGAGAGCATCATAGGCTATATTGTGAGGTGAAATTTTAACCCCGCGCATTCCAATTCACCAAACAATTTTGCCCCTATCTACATAATGGGGAAAAAAGTGAAAGTAAAAGTGTTGGAGGCGTCGCAGCTACAGCCACAAAATTTTGCACAGTCACACGTCCGGACCCTAAGAGCGTCATAGGCTATGTTGTGAGGTGAAATTTTAACCCCGTGCTTTCCAATTCACCAAACAATTTTGCCCCTATCTACATAATGGGGAAAAAAGTGAAAGTAAAAGTGTTGGAGGCGTCGAAGCTACAGCCACAAAATTATGCACAGTCACACGTCTGGACCCCGAGAGCGTCATAGGCTATGTTGTGAGGCAAAATTTTAACCCCGCGCGTTCCAATTCACCAAACAATTTTGCCCCTATCTACATAATGGGGAAAAAAGTGAAAGTAAAAGTGTAGGAGGCGTCGCAGCTACAGCCACAAAATTTTGCACAGTCACACGTCCGGACCCTGAGAGCGTCATAGGCTATGTTGTGAGGTGAAATTTTAACCCCGTGCTTTCCAATTCACCAAACAATTTTGCCCCTATCTACATAATGGGAAAAAATGAAAGGAAAAGTGTTGGAGGCAAATTGACAGCTGCCAGATGTGAACAAGGGGGACGTAAAGAGTGAGAGCGATGGCGCCAAAGAGTATATACCGTACAGTTGCTAAGGTGGGGCCCCGACATGGGATACTCACCACACACGGGGATATGAGCACACACACAAAATGCGCCACACACTACCACGTGCTTGAACACACATCACCCTCAGCACACAATTCACCACACATTCTCCAACCTCGCCACATAAAAGTCGAAACACAAAAGTCGCCGCTCAAAACTCGCCACGCGCAGAACTCGCCACATGCAAAAACTAGGCTCTTGCAAAACTCGCCACAAGTGCAAAACTCACCTCATGGAAAACTCGCCACACGCAAAACTTGCACACGCGGAAAAATTGCCACATGCACAAAAGTTGCAACACATGCAAAATTTGCCTCACACAAAACTTGCACATACTCAAAAGGCACCACACAAAACTCGCCACGCGCAAAACTCGCCATGCGCAAAACTTGCTGCACACAAGTTGCTACACTAACCTGTAGTAGCAACTCGACACACAAAAAGTTGCTACACGCATGTTGCCACACAAAACTCATCTCACAAAAGTCGCTACATGCATGTCGCCACACGCAACTCAACACACACAACTTGACAAACGAAACTCGCCCTAAAACACACACAAGTCTGGCCTTATCCTTCAAAAATAAAAATCTGATTAATAAGCAGACAAACTACAACAAATGTACCATATAGGAAATATGGCAGCTGTCAGTCACATGACCTGTCTATTATGTGTATGTGTGAGCTAATATATACTGCCAGGGGGAGGGCTTCCTGTTGGCTGGGGATTTATCAGGCTGCCAATTTAGCTTACAAATACTGAGGTAAAAATACTGAGCAAATAACGTGTGAACGAGGTCTAAAACAGAAGGAGATGACACACAGGTATATACTATATACAGGGGAGATGACACACAGATATATACTATATACAGGAGAGATGACACACAGGTATATACTATATAGAGGAGGAGATGACATACAGGTACATATATATACAGGAGGAGATGACATACAGGTATATACTATATACAGGAGGAGATGACACACAGGTATATACTATATACAGGAGCAGATGACCTACAGGTATATACTATATACAGGAGGAGATGACATACAGGTATATGCTATATATAGAAGATGACATGCAGGTATATACTATATACAGGAGGAGATGACACACAGATATATACTATATACAGGGGAGATGACACACAGGTATATACTATATACAGGAGGAGATGACATACAAGTATATACTATATATAGAAGGAGATGACATTCAGGTATATACTATATATAGGGGAGATGACACACAGCAGGTATATAATATATACAGGGGAGATGACATACAGGTATATACTATATACAGGAGATGACATACAGATGTATACTATATATTATGGAGATGACAAACATGTATATACTGAGGTGATGAGGTGAAAATGAGAGGTGTGAGGTGAGAATGAAAAGGTGTGAGTGCAAAATGAGAGGAGTGAGGAAAAATAATGGAGTGATCAGAAAATGACAGATGTGAGGTTGAAATGACAAGTGTTAGGGGGGAATGAGAGGAGTGAGGGAGAAAATGAGAGATGTGAGGGAGAAAATGAGAGATGTGAGGGGGAAAATGAAAGATGTGATTGGGAAAATGAGAGGCGTGATGGGAAAATAAGAGAAGTGAGGTGCTATAACTAACCACAGATATTTACTATGCCCAGGCAACGCCGGGCTCTTCAGCTAGTATATATATATATATATATATATATATATATATATATATATATATATATATATATAATGTATACACTGCTCAAAAAATAAAGGGAACACTTGAACAACAGACTATTAACTCCAAGTAAATCAAACTTCTGTGAAATCAAACTGTCCACTTAGGAAGCAACACTTTTTGACAATCAATTTCACATGCTGTTGTGCAAATGGAATAGACAACAGATGGAAATTATTAGCAATTATCAAAATACACTCAATAAAGAAGTGGATCTGAAGGTGGGGATCACAGACCAAATCTCAGTATCAATGCTTTCTGGCAGATGTTTTGGTCACTTTTGAATGTTGATTGTGCTTTCACACTCGTGGTAGCATGAACCGGATTCTACAACCCACACAAGTGGCTCAGGTAGTGCAGCTCTTCCAGGAAGGCACATCAATGCGAGCTGTGGCAAAAAGGTTTTCTGTGTCTGTCAGCATAGTGTCCAGAGGCTGGAGGCGCTACGAGGAAACAGGTCAATACACCAGGAGACATGGAGGGGGCCATAAGAGGGCAACAGCCCCGCAGCAGGACCACTACCTCAGCCTATTTTGCAAGGAGGAACGGAAGGAGCACTGCCAGAGCCCTTCAAAATGACCTCCAGCAGGCCACAAATGTGCATGTGTCTGCACAAACGGTTAGAAGCCGACTCCAAGAGGATGGACTGAGTGCCCGACATCCACAGATGGTGGTTGTGCTCACAGCCCAACACCATGCAGGACGCTTGGCATTAGCAACAGAACACCAGGATTGGCAAATTCGCCACTGGCGCCCTGTGCTGTTAATAGATGAAAGCAGGTTCACACTGAGCACATGTGACAGACGTGACAGAGTCTGGAGACGCCGTGGAGAGCGATTTGCTGCCTGCTACATCCTTCAGCATGACCGGTTTGGCAGTGGATCAGTAATGGTGTAGGGTGGCATTTCTTTGGAGGGCTGCATAGCTCTCCATGTGCTCACGAGAGGTAGCCTGACTGCCATTAGGTACCGAGATGCGATTCTCAGACCCCTTGTGAGACCATATGCTGGTGTGGTTGGCACTGGGTTCCTCCTAATGAAGGACAATGCAGACCTCATGTGGCTGGATTGTGTCAGCAGTTCCTGGAAGATGAAGGCATTGAAGCTATGGACAGGCCCGCCCGTTCCCTAGAACTGAATGCTAGTGAACACATCTGGGACATCATGTCTTGTACCATCCACCAACGTCACGTTGCACCACAGACTCTATCCAGGAGTTGGCAGATGCTTTAGTCCAGGTCTGGGAGGAGATCCCTAGGAGACCATCCGCTGCCTCATCAGGATCCCCTACCTGCCTGCATTTGCTGACACTGCCTGGGTGATGTATTTACTCTCTTTGGTGTGCCGTATGTTATTTTGACTATACCTGATCATACATCCAGCTTCCACTTTGTGGAGCTGGGATGATATACATCTATCTGTTAACCCTGTATGACACTTGTCTAGTCTACATCTCATAGAGGCTGCCTTGTATAAATTTTTTTCTGCCCGGTAATGTTCACTATGACTTTGTTCTATATACTCTAATGGCATTTGTGGGTTCCTAGTGCCCTTGCTTTTTATTGTCTGGTGATCACTAGTGTTGAGCGATACCTTCCGATATCGGAAAGTATCGGTATCGGATTGGATCAGCCGATATTCAAAAAATATCGGATATCGCCGATACCGATACCCGATCCCAATGCAAGTCAATGGGACCAAAATATCGGAATTAAAATAAACCCTTTCTTTCCTTGTAGGTTCATTCTACATGAAGGAAAACAACTAAGAATAATGCAGGATGTATTTGGGGAGGTGGCGGAGACATTAAAGGCATAGAGGTTTAGCCCAATCAAATAGAATAGCAGGATTTTTTTTTTTTTTAAAGACGTTCGGAGTGACAAAGATATTGACTATGTAAATTTTTTTTTATTTTGTCAGATATTGATGTTTCACTATTCCACCCCCTTCCCCTTATTTTTTTTTACTTTTCCCACACTTTCATCTTCATCATCATCAGCATCTTTGACATCAACTTCTTCTTCACCTTATTCATCTTCTTCTTCATCTTCTACCTATTTTTTTTTTATTACATTCTTCATATTCATTTTATTCAACTATTATTATTCTTCCTATTCTACATATTCATTTTATTCAACTGTTATTATTCTTCCTATTCTACTTCTTCATCATATTCTCATTTGTGACAGGCATTCCCGTAGTTGTTATCTATAAAAGTTTGAAGATTACACCTTCCGTTTTGCCTGTCACAAAAGTTACATTTGTCCGCGTTCAGTTTGGCCTGCAGCATCAGGCTTTATCCAGGGGCACCACGAGGAGGAACGGACTCACCCCCATACACTGCTTAGTCTTCTTCTGCATATAATTTAGATAATATCTTTTGCTCTGATATTAAGTGTTATGCTTAATGTTCTTCTGCTCTTTGTTCTGCAGCCTCTTGTTCTTCTGCTTCTCGGTCTTCCATGTCGTCGTCTCCAGGGTCGTCGTCTCCAGGGTCGTCGTCTTCTCCGCCGCCGTCGTCGTCTCCGCTGTCGTCGTCGTCATCGGGGTGGTCTTCAGGGTCGTCATCTCCAGGGTCGTCGTCATCTCACTGGTTGTCGTCTCTGGTGTCGTCGTCATCTTAGGGGTGGTCTTCCGGGTCGTCGACTTTAGGGTCTTCAACTTGGAAATGTAGCAAAAGGTACAAGAAGGCTGAGAAAATGCCAAGAACCAGCTGATGGAACTGGAACTCGTATGGCTACCCAAAGGTTCAAGAGCCTATGGAACTACCGAGGACCAGCTGACGTTACTGGAACCCGGTTACTAAGCAGGAGGTACCCGTGCTAAAAAGCACTACCAAGGACCGCCTGACGTTGGCGGAACTCAGATACCCAGAAGGAGGCACCTAAGCCAAAGGCTCTGCCCGGAACCAGCTGACGTTACTGGAACCAGGATGGGGAGCAGAAGGTACAAGAGCAAAAGACACTGCCGAGAACCAGCTGACGGTACTGGAACCCGGATGGGTAGCCGAAGGTCCAAGAGCCAATGGAACTACCGAGGACCAGCTGACGTTACTGGAACCCAGTTACTAAGCAGGAGGTACCCGTGCCTGAAAGCACTACCAAGGACCACCTGACGTTGGTGGAACTTGGATACCTAGAAGGAGGCACCTTAGCCAAAGGCTCTGCCCGGAACCAGCTGACGGTACTGGAACCAGGATGGGGAGCAGAAGGTACAAGAGGAAAAGACACTGCCGAGAACCAGCTGACGGTGCTGGAACCAGGATGTGGACCAGAAGGTCCACAGGAGAGGAGAGAACAGCTAGGCCGCGAGGCAGCCGCAGTTACCGAACCCCAACAGTCCTACAGGGGGAGCTTGGCCTACTGGCACTACAGAACCAGCCTTGACTGCCAATTCACACAGCCCACATAGGAAGCTCCTAAACTGGAGGCACCCTGGAGTTGGCTAACCCGACCGCAACACAATGGGGCAAGCATAGGCATCTCAGTGAGCTTGACACTACCCGGAAACAGCTGACGGTGCTGGAACCAGGCTTGGCACGAGGGAGTACCTGTGACAAAAACACTGCCGAGAACCAGCTGGTGGTGCTGGAACCCGGATGTGTTGCCCCAGTGTGCAAGAGCCAATGGCACGACCGAGGACCAGCTGACGGTGCTGGAACCCGGTTACTAAGCTGTAGGTGCCCGCGCTTAAAAGCACTTCCAAGGACCGCCTGGCGTTGGCGGAACTCGGATACCCAGGAGGAGGCACCTAAGCCAAAGGCTCTGCCCGGAACCAGCTGACGGTGCTGGAACCAGGATGTGGACCAGAAGGTCCACAGGAGAGGAGAGAACAGCTAGGCCGCGAGGCAGCCGCAGTTACCGAACCCCAACAGTCCTACAGGGGGAGATTGGCCTACTGGCACTACAGAACCGCCTTGACTGCCAATTCACGCAGCCCACATAGGTAGCTCCTAAACTGGAGGCACCCTGGAGTTGGCTAACCCGACCGCAACACGACAGGGCAAGCATAGGCGTCTCAGTGAGCTTGACACTACCCGGAAACAGCTGACGGTGCTGGAACCAGGCTTGGCACGAGGGAGTACCTGTGACAAAAACACTGCTGAGAACCAGCTGGCGGTGCTGGAACCCGTATGCGTTGCCCCAGTGTGCAAGAGCCAATGGCACGACCGAGGACCAGCTGACGGTGCTGGAACCCGGTTACTAAGCTGTAGGTGCCCGCGCTTAAAAGCACTACCAAGGACCGCCTGGCGTTGGCGGAACTCGGATACCCAGGAGGAGGCACCTAAGCCAAGGCTCTGCCCGGAACCAGCTGACGGTGCTGGAACCAGGTGGTGGACCAGAAGGTCCACAGGAGAGGAGAGAACAGCTAGGCCGCGAGGCAGCCGCAGTTACCGAACCCCAACAGTCCTACAGGGGGAGCTTGGCCTACTGGCACTACAGAACCAGCCTTGACTGCCAATTCACGCAGCCCACATAGGAAGTTCCTAAACTGGAGGCACCCTGGAGTTGGCTAACCCGACCGCAACACGACGGGGCAACGCATAGGCGTCTCAGTGAGCTTGACACTACCCGGAAACAGCTGACGGTGCTGGGACCAGGCTGGGAACGAGGGAGTACCCGTGACAAAAACACTGCCCGAGAACCAGCTGGCGGTGATGGAACCCGGATGCGTTGTCTTTTCAAGATTGTCTTCCTAGAGCCCTAACTAGCGGTGTTGGAGCAAAGGGTAAGCAGGGGGAGCATAGTGTAGGCCGAAGCCTGCACTGGAGGCAGCTTTGTGTCTGCGTTGCGTTTGCAGGACACGATGCCGGCTACACATCGGGGGAACAGCTGGCGGTGCTGAGCCCCACTGACACATTGGCTGGTGTTTTTCTCTGTGCAGCTAGCACATCCGGGCCCCAACTGGCGGTGTTAGAGCCCAGGGTCAGCAGGAGGAGGAGAGGAGCAGAGTGTAGGCCGAAGCCTAATTGAACCAATTTCAAAGTTAACCTTTAACTCACCCTCAGGTGTTACAATGTAGAAGAGCCACACCTTGTGCAGCAGTAATGCTCCACAAGTGAAAGGTTGCTCTTTAAATTTTGCTCATTGCACACGCAGAATGAAAGACGTACACAATTTTGCCCATTGTACATTAAAACTGTATTGGAGGCGTGACTTGTCTTTTTAAGGAGACGCAGCACAGGTATCCAAAAATAACGCCTTGGTGCTGGGCGCAGCCTCCTGAGCGTTGTTATTTGCTGTACAGGAGTCTGCGCTATTTTTAGCCCTTTGCCATGGCCAGTTAGCGCTGCCCATCTTATGACCGGTGCGGTTAGCGATGGCTATGAATCCCTGACCTGCAGTGTCTTTTCATAAAGTCACACTGCAGGGCTAGGATTCATGGCCTTGCACAGTAAATGTATTTGCCGCTCACACATGTCCTTACACCTGCTTCAGACTGGGCGGCCTCAGCTGCTCCCTTATCGCCTGCCACGGCCATGAGGCCTCACAGTCTGAAGAAGGCGGAAGGAGGGGAGTGAAGACAGGCTAAGATATGCACTGCTCGTGCCCATCAATCACACCCTCGCAGTCAAAATATATGAGACAACGAGGAGCGTTGTGTCGGGCAGGGCGGACGCACAGGCACAGGCAGCCAACCAATAATGTCAGAAGACGGGCGGCACTACCAAGGGGGCTGCTGCGTGTCATTAAAAAGGAAAGTCACACCTCAGGGACACTGTAATGGTCCTCATGGACAATGTAATGGTCTCTAATGAGACACATTTAGTAGGTGTTGAGTTCCACGTGGGCAAAGAGAAAAAGTCAGCCACTTCGTACAAATGCAGCAGTACTGCTGTACAAGGTGGCTGTTATACATATAAACACCTGGGGTGGGGGGGCAGGTTCCCTTTAATTTCAGTTCAGGTGCCTGCATGGCGTTTGCAGGACACGTTGCCGGCTACACAGCAGGGGAACAGCTGGCGGTGCTGAACCCCACTAACACATTGGCTGGTATTTTTCTCTGTGCAGCTAGCACTTCCGGGCAAAAACTGGCGGTGTTAGAGCCCAGGGTCAGCAGGAGGAGGAGAGGAGCATAGTGTAGGCCGAAGCCTGCACTGGTGGCAGCTTTTGTTCTATTGTGCCAGCGCGGCTTGTGCTGGACACGTTGCCGACTACACAGCAGGGGAGCAGCTGGCGGTGCTGAACCCCACTAACACATTGGCTGGTGTTTTTCTCTGTGCAGCTAGCACTTCCGGGCCCCAACTGGCGGTGTTAGAGCCCAGGGTCAGCAGGAGGAGGAGAGGAGCAGAGTGTAGGCCGAAGCCTGCACTGGTGGCAGCTTTTGTTCTGTTGTGCCAGCATGGCTTGTGCTGGACACGTTGCCGACTACACAGCAGGGGAACAGCTGGCGGTGCTGAACCCCACTAACACATTGGCTGGTGTTTTTCTCTGTGCAGCTAGCACTTCCGGGCAAAAACTGGCGGTGTTAGAGCCCTGGGTCAGCAGGAGGATGAGTGGAGCAGAGTGTAGGCCGAAGCCTAATTGAACCAATTTCAAAGGTAACCTTTAACCCACCCTCAGGTGTTACAATGTAGAAGAGCCACACCTTGTGCAGCAGTAATGCTCCACAAGTGAAAGGTTGCTCTTTAAATTTTGCTTATTGCACACGCAGAATGAAAGACGTACACAATTTTGCCCATTGTACAATAGAACTGTATTGGAGGCGTGACTTGTCTTTTTAAGGAGACGCAGCACAGGTATCAAAAAATAACGTCTTGGTGCTGGGCGCAGCCTCCTGAGCGTTGTTATTTGCTGTACAGGAGTCTGCGCTCTTGTTAGCCCTTGGCCATGGGCAGTTAGCGCTGCCCGTCTTAGGACCTCATTTCATGTTGTCTGGTGCGGTTAACGATGGCCATGAATCCCAGACCCGCAGTGTCTTTTCATAAAGTCACAGTGCGGGCCTGGGATTTGTGGCCTTGTGCAGTAAATATGTTCGCCACTCACACATGTCCTTACACCTGCTTCAGACTGGGCGGCCTCAGCTGATCCCTTATCGCCTGCCACGGCCATGAGGCCGCACAGTCTGAAGAAGGCGGAAGGAGGGGAGTGAAGACAGGCGAAGATATGCACTGCTCGTGCCCATCAATCACACCCTCGCAGTCAAAATATATGAGACAATGAGGGGCGTTGTGTCGGGCAGGGCGGACGCACAGGCACAAGCAGCCAACCAATAATGTCAGAAGATGGGCAGCGCTACCAAGGGGGGTGCTGTGTGTCATTTAAAAAGGAGAATCACACCTCAGGGGCATTGAAATGGTCTGTAATGAGACACATTTTGCACGTGTTGAGTTCCACGTGGGCAAGGAGAAAAAGTCAGCCACCTTGTTCAAATGCAGCAGTACTGCTGTACAAGGTGGCTGTTATACATAGAAACACTTGGGGGTGGGGGTCAGGGTCCCTTTAATTTCAGTTCAGGTGCCTGCGTGGCGTTTGCAGGTCACGTTGCCGGCTACACAGCAGGTGAACAGCTGGTGGTGCTGAACCCCACTGACACATTGACTGGTGTTTTTCTCTGTGCAGCTAGCACTTCCGGGCCCCAACTGGCGGTGTTAGAGCCCAGGGTCAGCAGGAGGAGGAGAGGAGCATAGTGTAGGCCGAAGCCTGCACTGGTGGCAGCTTTTGTTCTGTTGTGCCTGCGTGGCGTTTGCAGGTCACGTTGCCGGCTACACAGCAGGGGAACAGCTGGCGGTGCTGAACCCCACTAACACATTGGCTGGTGTTTTTCTCTGTGCAGCTAGCACGTCCGGGGAAAAACTGGCGGTGTTAGAGCCCAGGGTCAGCAGGAGGAGGAGAGGAGCAGAGTGTAGGCCGAAGCCTGCACTGATGACAGCTTTTGGTCTGTTGTGCCAGCGTGGCTTGTGCTGGACACGATGCCGGCTACACAGCAGGGGAACAGCTGGCGGTGCTGAACCCCACTGACACAATGGCGGGTGTTTTTCTCTGTGCAGCCAGCACTTCCGGGCAAAAACTGGCGTAGTTAGAGCCCAGGGTCTGCAGGAGGAGCAGACTGTAGGCCGAAGCCTAATTGAACCAATTTCATAGGTAACCTTTAAACCACCCTCAGGTGTTACAATGTTGAAAAGCCACACCTTGTGCAGCAGTAATGCTCCACAAGTGAAAGGTTGCTCTTTAAATTTTGCTCATTGCACACGCAGAATGAAAGACGTACACAATTTTGCCCATTGTACAGTAGAACTGTATTGGAGGCGTGACTTGTCTTTTTAAGGAGACGCAGCACAGGTGTCCAAAAATAATGCCTTGGTGCTGGGCGCAGCCTCCTCAGCGTTGTTATTTGCTGTACAGGAGTCTGTGCTCTTGTTATCCCTTGGCCATGCGCTGTGAGCGCTGCCTGTCTTATGACCTCATTTCATGTTGGCCGGTGCGGTTATCGATGGCCATGAATCCCAGACCCCCAGTGTGTTTTCAATAATTCACACTGCGGGGCTGGGATTCATGGCCTTGTGCAGTAAATATGTTCGCCGCTCATAAATGTCCTTACACCTGCTTCAGACTGGGCGGCCTCAGCTGATCCCTTATCGCATGCCGCGGCCATGAGGCCGCACAGTCTGAAGAAGGCGGAAGGAGATGAGTGAAGACAGGCGAACATATGCACTGCTCGTGCCCATCAATCACACCCTCGCAGTCAAAATATATGAGACAACGATGGGCGTTGTTTTGGTGCAGGGCGGACGCACAGGCACAAGCAGCCAACCAATGATGTCAGAAGATGGGCAGCGCTACCAAGGGGGGTGCTGCGTGTCATTTAAAAAGGAGAATCACACCTCAGGGGCAGTGAAATGGTCTGTAATGAGACACATTTTGTACGTGTTAAATTCAACGTGGGCAAGGAGAAAAAGTCAGCCACCTTGTACAAATGCAGCAGTACTGCTGTACAAGGTGGCTGTTATACATAGAAACACCTGGGGGTGGGGGTCAGGGTCCCTTTAATTTAAGTTCAGGCGCCTGCGTGGTGTTTGCAGGTCACGTTGCCGGCTACACAGCAGGGGAACAGCTGGCGGTGCTGAACCCCACTAACACATTGGCTGGTGTTTCTCTCTGTGCAGCTAGCACGTTCGGGCAGAAACTGGCGGTGTTAGAGCCCAGGGTCAGCAGGAGGAGGAGAGGAGCAGAGTGTAGGCCGAAGCCTGCACTGGTGGCAGCTTTTGTTGTGTTGTGCCTGCGTGGCGTTTGCAGGTCACGTTGCCGGCTACACAGCAGGAGAACATCTGGCGGTGCTGAACACCACTAACACATTGGCTGGTGTTTTTCTCTGTGCAGATAGCACTTCCGGGCCCCAACTGGCGTAGTTAGAGTCCCGGGTCTGCAGGAGGAGCAGAGTGTAGGCCGAAGCCTAATTGAAACAATTTCAAAGGTAACCTTTAACCCACCCTCAGGTGTTACAATGTTGAAGAGCCACACCTTGTACAGCAGTAATGCTCCACAAGTGAAAGGTTGCTCTTTAAGTTTTGCTCATTGCACACGCAGAATGAAAGACGTACACAATTTTGCCCATTGTACAGTAGAACTGTATTGGAGGTGTGACTTGTCTTTTTAAGGAGACGCAGCACAGGTGCACATAAATAACGCCTTGGTGCTGGGCGCAGCCTCCTGAGCATTGTTATTTGCTGTAAAGGAGTCTGCGCTATTGTGATCCCTTGGCCATGCGCTGTGAGCGCTGCCTGTCTTCTCACCTCATTTCATGTTGGCCGGTGCGGTAAGCAATGGCCATGAATCCCAGACCCGCAGTGTCTTTTAATAAAGTCACAGTGCAGAGCTGGGATTTGTGGCCTTGCGCAGTAAATATGTTCGCCGCTCACACCTGTCCTTACACCTGCTTCAGACTGGGCGGCCTCAGCTGATCCCTTATTGCCTACCACGGCCATGAGGCCGCACAGTCTGAAGAAGGCGGAAGGAGATGAGTGAAGACAGGCGAAGATATGCACTGCTCGTGCCCATCAATCACACCCTCGCAGTCAAAATATATGTGACAACGAGGGGCATTGTGTCGGGCAGGGCGGACGCACAGGCACAAGCAGCCAACCAATGATGTCAGAAGACGGGCAGCGCTACCAAGGGGGGTGCTGCGTGTCATTAAAAAGGAAAGTCACACCTCAGGGACAATGTAATGATCTGTAATGAGACACATTTTGCATGTGTTAAATTCAACATGGGCAAAGAGAAAAAGTCAGCCACCTTTTACAAATGCAGCAGTACTGCTGTACAAGGTGGCTGTTATACATAGAAACACTTGGGGGTGGGGGTCAGGGTCCCTTTAATTTCAGTTCAGGTGCCTGCGTGGCGTTTGCAGGTCACGTTGCCGGCTACACAGCAGGGGAACAGCTGGCGGTGCTGAACCCCACTAACACATTGGCTGGTGTTTTTCTCTGTGCAGCTAGCACGTCCGGGCAAAAACTGGCGGTGTTAGAGCCCAGGGGCAGCAGGAGGAGGAGAGGAGCAGAGTGCAGGCCGAAGCCTGCACTGGTGGCAGCATTTGGTCTGTTGTGCCAGCGTGGCTTGTGCTGGACACGATGCCGGCTACACAGCAGGGGAACAGCTGGCGTTGCTGAACCCCACTGACACAATGGCGGGTGTTTTTCTCTGTGCAGCCAGCACTTCCGGGCCCCAACTGGCGTAGTTAGAGCCCAGGGTCTGCAGGAGCAGCAGAGTGTAGGCCGAAGCCTAATTGAACCAATTTCAAAGGTAACCTTTAACCCACCCTCAGGTGTTACAATGTTGAAGAGCCACACCTTGTGCAGCAGTAATGCTCCACAAGTGAAAGGTTGCTCTTTAAGTTTTGCTCATTGCACACGCAGAATGAAAGACGTACACAATTTTGCCCATTGTACAGTAGAACTGTATTGGTGGCGTGACTTGTCTTTTTAAGGAGACGCAGCACAGGTGCACATAAATAACGCCTTGGTGCTGGGCGCAGCCTCCTGAGCGTTGCTATTTGCTGTACAGGAGTCTGCGCTATTGTGATCCCTAGGCCATGCGCTGTGAGCGCTGCCTGTCTTCTCACCTCATTTCATGTTGGCCGGTGCGGTAAGCAATGGCCATGAGTCCCAGACCTGCAGTGTCTTTTAATAAAGTCACACTGCAGAGCTGGGATTTGTGGCCTTGCACAGTAAATATGTTCGCCGCTCACACCTATCCTTACACCTGCTTCAGACTGGGCGGCCTCAGCTGATGCCTTATCGCCTACCACGGCCATGAGGCCGCACAGTCTGAAGAAGGCGGAAGGAGATGAGTTAAGACAGGCGAACATATGCACTGCACATGCCCATCAATCACACCCTCGCAGCCAAAATATATGAGACAACGAGGGGGGTTGTGTCGGGCAGGGCGGACGCACAGGCACAGGCAGCCAACCAATGATGTCAGAAGACGGGCAGCGCTACCAAGGGGGGTGCTGCGTGTCATTAAAAAGGAAAGTCACAACTCAGGGACATTGTAATGGTCTGTAATGAGACACATTTTGTACGTGTTAAATTCAACGTGGGCAAGGAGAAAAAGTCAGCCACCTTGTACAAATGCAGCAGTACTGCTGTACAAGGTGGCTGTTATACATAGAAACACCTGGGGGTGGGGGTCAGGGTCACTTTAATTTCAGTTCAGGTGCCTGCGTGGCGTTTGCAGGTCACGTTGCCGGCTACACAGCAGGGGAACAGCTGGCGGTACTGAACCCCACTAACACATTGGCTGGTGTTCTTCTCTGTGGAGCTAGCACGTCCGGGCAAAAACTGGCGGTGTTTGAGCCCAGGGTCAGCAGGAGGAGGAGAGTAGCAGAGTGTAGGCCGAAGCCTGCACTGGTGGCAGGTTTTGGTCAGTTGTGCCAGCGTGGCTTGTGCAGGACACGTTGCCGACTACACAGCAGGGGAACAGCTGGCGGTGCTGAACCCCACTGACACATCAGCTAGTGTTTTTTTCTGTGTAGACAACACTTCCATGTGGCAACTGACAGTGTTGAAACCCAGGGAATCAAAGAGGAGCAGAGTGTAGGCCGAAGCCTGCAGTGGAGCAAGTTGAAAGGGAACCTTTAACCCCCCCTCCAGGCATTTGTTGCTGAAAGAGCCATCTTGTACAGCAGTAATACTGCACATGGAAAATGGTGGCTCCTAAAATTATGCTCCTTGCAAACGCTGAAGTACACACTCATATAATGTGTCCCCTCACACCGTAAAACCGTCCCGGAAGTGGGACTTTCCTTTGTAATGTGACACAGCACAGCCGTCATTCCAACCCCCTTGGTGCCGTGCGCCTACTCCTCAACGTTGTTTGGTTCTGTCATGGAGCCCGCGCTGTAATGTTATCCCTTGGCCATGCACAGTTAGCGGTGCCCGTCTTCTGACATCATTTAGGTGTCAGGCTGGCAGTGGCTGTGCGTCCAAGCTGCCCGAGATCCAACCTCGCAGTGTCATCTAATGTAATCCCACTGCGGGCCAGGGATCTATGGGCATGCGCAGTGCATATCATCGCCTCTCACTCACCTCCTTCCTGCTTCTTCAGACTGTGCGGCGTCACGGCCGTGGCATGCTATTAGGGATCAGCTGACGCCGCCTAGTCTGAAGAAGCGTGAAGAAGGGGAGTGAGAGGCTAGTATATGCACTGCGCATGGCCATGGATGCCAGGCCCACTGTGGGATCACATTAGACAACACTGCGAGGTGGCATTTCGGGCAGCGTGGACGCACAGGCGCAGCCAGGACGACAACAAATGATGTCAGAGGACGGGCAGCGCAAACTGTGCATGGCCAAGGGATAACATAACAGCGCAGGGTCCATGACGGAATCAAACAACGCTAAGGAGGCAGCGCACGGTGCCAAGGGGGTAGCAATGACGGCTGTGCTGCGTCACATTACAAAGGAAAGTCCCACCTCCGGGACGGTTGGACGGTGTGAGGGGACACATTACATGAGTGTGTAGTTCAGCGTTTCCAAGGAGCATAATTTCAAGAGTGACCTTTTCCTTGTGCAGTATTAGTGCTGCACAAGGTGGCTCTTTCAGTAACAAATGCCTAGGGGGGGACAGGATCCCTTTCATTTTAGTTGTGCCAGCGTGGCGGTCGCATGACACGTTGCCGGATACACAGCTGGGGATCAGCTGACGTTACTGAACCCCAATAACAGAGGAGCGACTGTTGACTGTGCAGACAGCACTTCCAGGCACCAACTGGCGGTGTTAGAGCCCAGGGACAGCAGGAGGAGCAGATTGGAGGTATTGCCGCACACACAGCTGGGGATCAGCTGACGTTACTGAACCCCAATAACAGAGGAGCGACTGTTGACTGTGCAGACAGCACTTCCAGGCACCAACTGGCGGTGTTAGAGCCCAGGGACAGCAGGAGGAGCAGATTGGAGGTATTGCCGCACACACAGCTGGGGATCAGCTGACGTTACTGAACCCCAATAACAGAGGAGCGACTGTTGACTGTGCAGACAGCACTTCCAGGCACCAACTGGCGGTGTTAGAGCCCAGGGACAGCAGGAGGAGCAGAGGAACAGAGTGTAGGCCGAAGCCTAATTGGAGCAAGTTGAAAAGGAACCTTTAACCCCCCCAAGACGTTTGTAGCTGAAAGAGCCATCTTGTGCAGCACTAAGGATGCAAAAGGAAAAGGTTGCTCTTTTAATTATGCTCCTTGCAAACACAGAAGTAAACACTAAAAATGTGTCCCCTTATACCGTAAAACCGTCCCGGAGGTGGGAATTTCCTTCGTAATGGGACGCAGCACAGCTGTCATTCCTATCCCCTTGGTGCCGTGCGCTGCCTCCTCAACGTTGTTTTAAGCTGTCACGAAGCCTGCGCTGGTCTGTTATCCCTTGGCCATGCCCAATTTGCGCTGCCTGTCTTCTGACATAATTTGGTGTCAGGCTGTCAGTGCCTGTGCGTCCACGCTGCTCCAGATCTCACCTCGCAGTGTTGTCTATTGTAATCCCACTGCGGGCCTTGGATCCATGGGCATGCACAGTGCATATCCTCGCCTCTGACTCCCCTCCTTCCCTCTTCTTCAGACTGTGCGGCGTCACGGCTGTGGCATGCTATTAGGGATCAGCTGACAGCGCACAGTCTAAAGAAGGCGGAGGGAGATGAGCGAGAGCCCGAGGTGAAGATATGCACTGCGCATGCCCATGGATCCCAAGCTCGCAGTGTGATTCAATCAGAAGACACTGCGAGGCGGGTTCTCGGGCAGCGCGGGCGCACAGGCGCAGCCATCCTGACACCAAATTTTGTCCGAAGACAGGCAGCGCAAATTGGCCATGGCCAAGGGATAACAGAACAGCGCAGGCTCCTTGACAGCTTAAAACAACGCTGAGGAGGCAGCGCATGGCACCAAGGGGGTAGGAATGACGGCTGTGCTGCGTCACATTACGAAGGAAAGTCCCAGCTCCAGGACGGTATAACGGTATAAGTGAACACATTTTATAAGTGTTAAGTTCTGCGTGTGCAAGGAGCTAAACTAAAAGAGCTACCTTTTCCTTGTGCAACATTACTGCTGCACAAGATGGCTCTTTCAGTAACAAACGCCGGGGGGGGGGACAGGTTCCCTTACATTTAGGTTGTTGTGCCAGCGTGGCGGTCGCAGGACACATTGCCGGCTACACAGTTGGGGATCAGCTGACGTTACTGAAACCCAATAACACTGGGTCGTATGTTGTTACTGTGCAGCCTGCACTTCTGAGCTGCAACTGGCGGTGTTGGAGCCCAGGAATAGCAGTTCAGGTGGTAGAAAGATGAACACATCAGGAGACCTGGATGACACCCAATTACTTCATCAGGCAGAGGAGTGGCAAATTCCTGCGAGATCCAGGCCTGGTTCATTTTCAGGAAAGTAAGCCGGTCAACGTTATCGGAGGATAGTCGCATGCGACGGTCTGTTAGTACACCACCTGCGGCACTAAAGACACGTTCCGATAAGACACTAGCCGCAAGGCAAGCCAGCACCTCCAATGCATACTGGCTTAGCTCTGGCCATGTATCCAGCTTAGAGACCCAAAACTTGAACGGGGAAGAGCCGTCTGGGAGTACAGTAAGAGGGCAAGACATGTAGTCTGTCACCATCTGACGGAACCGTTGCCTCCTGCTGACTGGAGCCGCCGGTGATGGTGTAGATATTTGGGGTGGGCACACAAAACTTTGCCACAGTTGTGCTATACTGGGCTTGCCTTGGGCAGAGGCACTGCTTCTGCTCCCTCTTTTTGCAGAGCCTCCCTCACTGCCTCGATGCCCTGAGCTGCTTTGTAAAGCACTAGCAGCACTCCTCTCAGTTGGACTGGAGAAGATGATGGAATTCACCAGTGTGTCGTGGTACTCCCGCATTTTACGCTCCCGGGTCAACGCTGGGATGAGGTTTGGGACGTTGTCCCGGTAGCGAGCATCGAGTAGGGTGAACACCCAATAATCAGGCATGTTGAGAATGTGGTCGATGCGGCGGTCATTTCTCAGGCACTGCAGCATGAAATCCACCATGTGCTGCAGACTGCCAACTGGCCCAGAAATGCTGTCCCCTGCTTGAGACATGATCTCTGCCCGCTCGTCATCACCCCACCCTCGCTGTACACACTGACCACTGGACAATTGTCTCACTCCCTCCTCTGAACGGAGGTCTTCCTCCTCCATTGACTCCTCCTCATCCTCCTCACAAAGTGGCCCCTGCGTACCCCTTTGTGAGGAACCACGTGGCGCTGACTCTCCAGAAGCTGATGGAAAAGGTGACTCCTCATCCTCCACCTCTTCCACAACATCATCCCTTAACTCTTGCAAAGTTTGTTGAAGCAGGCAGATAAGGGGGACAATCATGCTGACTAGTGCATCATCTGCACTTGCCATCCGCGTGGAATAATCAAAAGGACGCAAAACCTGGCAGACGTCCTTCATAGTGGCCCACTCTGTGGTTGTGAAGTCTGATCGGCGCTGACTGCGACTTTTTTGCGCCTGATGCAGCTGGTACTCCATTACTGCTTGCTGCTGCTCACACAACCGCTCCAACATATGTAACGTGGAATTCCACCTGGTAGGTAGGTCACATATGATGCGGTGTTCCGGAAGGCGGAATCGGCGCTGCAGAGCTGCAATGCGGGATCTTGCCAAGCTGGAACACCGCAAGTGAGCACACTCTAGGCGGACCTTGTGCAGCAGTGCATCAAGATCCGGATAGTCCCTCTGAAAACTCTGCACAACCAAATTGAGCACATGTGCCAGACATGGGATGTGAGTGAGGTTGCCAATGGCCAAAGCTGCCACCAGATTTCGGCCATTGTCACACACTACCATGCCTGGCTGGAGATTCGCTGGCACTAACCACACATCGCTCTCCTGCTTGATGGCATTCCAGAGCTCCTGCGCTGTGTGGCTTCGATTCCCAATGAAACTAGTTTCAAGACGGCCTGTTGATGTTTGGCCACGGCTGTGCTCATGTCGGTCAGAGGTAAACGTTCACGTGTCCATGTGGAGGTGGACTGTGACGGCTCCTGCAGCGATGATTCTGAGGAACTTGTGTATGAGGAGGAGTCAATGCGTACAGACTGGATTCCTGCAATCCTTGGAGTGGGCAGGACACGTCCAGCGCCACTCGCACGATCTGTACCTGGCTGAACAACATTAACCCAATGGGCAGTGAGGGAAACGTATCGCCCCTGGCCATGTTGACTGGTCCACGCATCGGTGGTGAGGTGGACCTTGCTACTGACAGCGTTCAGTAGCGCGTGTTTTATGTGTCCCTCCACATGCTTGTGCAGGGCAGGGACAGCTTGCCTGCTGAAGTAAAAGCGGCTGGGCACCTTGTACTGTGGGACTGCCAATGCCATCAAGTCACGGAAGCTGTCAGTCTCCACCAGCCTGAATGAGAGCGTTTCCAGGGACAGAAGTTTGGCAATGCCTGCATTCAGAGCCTGTGCTCGGGGGTGGTTGGCCGAGAATGCCCGCCTTTTCTCCCATGCTTGTGGCTGTAGAGTAGACTGGGAGTGTGAGGATGACTGGGAATGTGGTGCTGTGGATGGAATTACACTGGACATTACAACAGTGCCAGAGGTTCTTCCATGGCGATCCTGGGAGGAAGCCAAACCAGCTGTGCGTGAGCTGGAGGAAGAGGCAACACGAGCTGAAGAGGTGGTAGCTGCCGCTGTTGGTTGGCCTAGGTCTTCAGTGTGTTTTTGTAACTCCGCCGCGTGCCTGTTCCGCACATGTTTCCACATATTTGTGGTATTGAGGTTGCTGACACTTTTACCTCTTTTGACTTTCTGATGACACAGCTTGCATTTGACAAAACAAATGTCATCTGCAACTGTGTCAAAAAAGGACCAGGCACTGCAAGTCTTGGCAGCGCCCTTTTTGGCTTTGGAAAGAGACAGGCTCCTAACGGGTGCCAAAGTGGAGGCTACAGGCTCCGCAGTCTTCCCCCTCCCTCTCCCTCTTTGGCCCGTAAGGGGAATCTCTTCCTCAGAGCTGCTCCCACCACCTTCCTGTTCCTCACGCCACGATGGGTCAAGGACCTCATTATCTACACTACCCTCTTCCACCAACTGCTTCTCCTGGGTAGTCTCGGCAGCACAGTACGCACCAGAAAGTGGCACCTGAGTCTCATCATCAGATGCGTACTGCGCTGTGGTCACCGCAGGCACTGGCCCACCCGCCTCTTCAGAGTCAGAGAGACCAAGCTGTTGGGCATCACTGCACACTGCCTCTTCTTCCATTTCTCCAATGCTGCTTGGCTGGCCCCCTGTTTCCAAGCCAAGAGATTCAGAGAACAGAAGTAGAGACGGCTCCTGTCCTGGGCTCTCTGACTGCCTGGCCAATTTGGCAGGTGGTGAAGAGACAGATGGCTGCTCTCCAGTGGTCTGTGCCTGAGAGGATGTGGCACTAATTGAAGTCGATGCCGATGCGTTAGCTGCCATCCATCCGACAACGACTTCAATTTGATCTTCACGCAGCAGCGGTGCACGGCACTCTCCGACAAAGCTGCGCATGAAGGACTGTTCCCTGCTGAAACTGAGTGATGATGAGTCACCGGTGCCCGCAGCAGGCACAGAATCACCACGTCCTCTCCCTGCTCCTCTCCCTGCTCCGCGCCCACGCCCACGTGCCTTACTCCCTGCCCTCTTCATCTTGGTTGACAGATAAAGATAAGCAGAAAACTACTAAAGCCTTAGTGTGCTTATTCCTGAAATGATCCTCCTAACAGGTGTAAGAAACACTAATGTTGTAAAGTGTGGACTAGACTTTATTATTGATAAAATGTGGCCTACACAAGTGTTAAGTGGTGTTTGGTGAACTTTACTTTTTTTTTATGCAGATCGGGCTACAGAGCGACTTTAACACACACAGGGACCGTGCAGACAGCCGTAAACGGCGCTGCAAGGCCCAAAAACCCTCCTCTAGGTTATCCTATGTAGTGTTTTTCCACTATTTAGCTGGAGACGGGTGGAAAGACACTAATAGGAAATTTTTTAAACAATTTTCAACTGGCTGCACTATTTGAAAAAAAGGAAAAGTTTTTTCACGGTATGAGGCAGTGACGCACCCTGAGCTGAATCCAACCGGCTGTGGCTGCACACAGA
This sequence comes from Ranitomeya imitator, assembly GCF_032444005.1. Classification (NCBI taxonomy): domain Eukaryota; kingdom Metazoa; phylum Chordata; class Amphibia; order Anura; family Dendrobatidae; genus Ranitomeya; species Ranitomeya imitator. Next base: position 638,989,511 of record NC_091284.1, read on the forward strand.
CTACAGGGCGAGCTGCGCTCACACGGAGACCATGCAGACAGCCGTAAATGGCGCTGCAAGGCCCAAAAACCCTCCTTTAGGTTATCCTATGTAGTGTTTTTCCACTATTTAGCTGGAGACGGGTGGAAAGACACTAATAGGAAATTTTTAAAACAATTTTCAACTGGCTGCACTATTTGAAAAAAAGGAAAAGTTTTTTCACGGTATGAGGCAGTGACGCACCCTGAGCTGAATCCAACCGGCTGTGGCTGCACACAGACTACAGGGCGAGCTGCGCTCACACGGAGACCGTGCAGACAGCCGTAAACGGCGCTGCAAGGCCCAAAAACCCTCCTCTAGGTTATCCTATGTAGTGTTTTTCCACTATTTAGCTGGAGACTGTTGGAAAGACACTAATAGGAAATTTTTTAAACAATTTTCAACTGGCTGCACCATTTGAAAAAAAGGAAAAGTTTTTTCACGGTATGAGGCAGTGACGCACCCTGAGCTGAATACAACGGGCTGTGGCTGCACACAGACTACAGGGCGAGCTGCGCTCACACGGAGACCATGCAGACAGCCGTAAACGGCGCTGCAAGGCCCAAAAAACCCCCTCTAGGTTATCCTATGTAGTGTTTTTCCACAATTTAGCTAGAGACGGGTGGAAAAACACTAATAAAATTTTTTAGAAAAAATGTGCAGCAGGCTGCACTATGAGCAAAAAAGGACAATGGATAGCACTGTATGAGGCAGTGTGAACCCCCCCTGAGCTGAATACAACCGGGTATATGGCTGCACACAGACTACAGAGTGTGCTGCACACACACACACACACACACAGAGACCTTGCAGAACGCAGTTAAAACAGCGCTGCAAGGCAAGAGCAAGGTGAACAGTGAACAACACACAGCGTTTTGCTAAATTAGCCTTGGGAAAGCAAAATAAAGCAATTAGCTATCTCAACTGGCCCTCAGTTAGAACACAGCGTCCTGTCCCTAACTGAAATCACAGCAGAGTGAGCGCAAAATGGTGGCAGCGTTTTTTATAGTGCAGAGTGACATCATTTTAGCAGCCAATCACAGCCTTGCCAGTACTTACATGCCCACCATGCTAAACAGGATGTGCCCACACTTCCATTCATTCCTCATTGGCTGCTGCGTGCAGTTTGAATTCTGGGAACTTCCGATTCCGGTATCCGATACGCGGGAAGTATCGGAATTTGGTATCAGAATTCCGATACCGCAAATATCGGCCGATACCCGATACTTGCAGTATCGGAATGCTCAACACTAGTGATCACTTGTTGCTGTCACCATCTTCATGCCGTACACAATAAAGCATTTTTATGGACTTGGAGTTCTTTCTCCCCCCCCTGTTATGCGCTTTGCTTGATAGCTAGTCTATCATTATCCTTGATATGCATGGCAAAGGAATTTTTTCGGACAAGTATTTACTAATATATGTTATTTAATATTTTTATAATTGTCCCAAATCATGTTCTACAATTTGTTGCCTTATGTCGCCTTCTTAGTTACTTACTCATCATGAGCATGCCCAGGCATTGTAGGGAGGTCATACAGGCACGTGGAGGCTACACACACTACTGAACATCATTTCCTTGTCTTGAAGCATTTCCACTGAAGTTGGATCAGCCTGTAACTACATTTTGCACTTTGATTTTGAGCATCATTCCAACTCCAGACCTCCGTGGGATATTAGTTGTGATTTACGTTGATAAGTTTTAGGTTTTATTGTTCTCAACACATTCCACTATGTAATGAATAAAGATTTACAACTGGAATTTTTCATTCAGTGATATCTAGGATGTGGGATTTTATAGTTCCCATTATTTTTTTGAGCAGTATATATATATATATATATATATATATATATATATATATATATATATATACAGCTCATGCAAAGAGACCACTGCAAAATGTTCAGCTTGTCTGATTTTCCTCTCTATAGGTATATTTTGAGCAAAATATAAATTTTTCATTTATTCTATAAACTACTGACATGTCTCTAAATTTCCAAGCAATACATTTTGACATTTTTTTCTGAAAAGGAAAAATGGTCAATTTTTTTTTTAATAAACAGTGCTTTCAGACCTCAAATAATGCAAAGAAAACAAGTTCATAATCATTTAGAAACAACAATACTAATGTTTCAACTCAGGAAGAGTTCAGAAATTAATATTTAGTGGCATAACCATGATTTTTAATCACAGCTTTCATGTGTCTTGGCATGCTTTCCACCAGTCTTTCACACTGCTCCTGGCACAAAAATGTAAGCAGTTCATCTTTGTTTGATGGCATGTGACCATCCATGATCCTCTCGATTACATTCCAGAGGTTTTCAATGTTCAGGTCTGGAAATTGGGCTGCCCATGACAGGGTTTTGAAGTGGGGATCTCCTAATTTTTGCCAGTGCTGTATATAGATGGATAGATAGATATACAGTATATATATATATATATATATATATATATATACATATATATGTATATGTATATATATATATATACAGTGGGGCAAAAAAGTATTTAGTCAGTCAGCAATAGTGCAAGTTCCACCACTTAAAAAGATGAGAGGCGTCTGTAACTTACATCATAGGTAGACCTCAACTATGGGAGACAAACTGAGAAAAAAAAATCCAGAAAATCACATTGTCTGTTTTTTTAACATTTTATTTGCATATTATGGTGGAAAATAAGTATTTGGTCAGAAACAAACAATCAAGATTTCTGGCTCTCACAGACCTGTAACTTCTTCTTTAAGAGTCTCCTCTTTCCTCCACTCAGTACCTGTAGTAATGGCACCTGTTTAAACTTGTTATCAGTATAAAAAGACACCTGTGCACACCCTCAAACAGTCTGGCTCCAAACTCCACTATGGTGAAGACTAAAGAGCTGTCAAAGGACACCAGAAACAAAATTGTAGCCCTGCACCAGGCTGGGAAGACTGAATCTGCAATAGCCAACCAGCTTGGAGTGAAGAAATCAACAGTGGGAGCAATAATTAGAAAATGGAAGACATACAAGACCACTGATAATCTCCCTCGATCTGGGGCTCCATGCAAAATCCCACCCCGTGGGGTCAGAATGATCACAAGAACGGTGAGCAAAAATCCCAGAACCACGCGGGGGGACCTAGTGAATGAACTGCAGAGAGCTGGGACCAATGTAACAAGGCCTACCATAAGTAACACACTATGCCACCATGAACTCAGATCCTGCAGTGCCAGACGTGTCCCACTGCTTAAGCCAGTACATGTCCGGGCCCGTCTGAAGTTTGCTAGAGAGCATTTGGATGATCCAGAGGAGTTTTGGGAGAATGTCCTATGGTCTGATGAAACCAAACTGGAACTGTTTGGTAGAAACACAACTTGTCGTGTTTGGAGGAAAAAGAATACTGAGTTGCATCCATCAAACACCATACCTACTGTAAAGCATGGTGGTGGAAACATCATGCTTTCGGGCTGTTTCTCTGCAAAGGGGCCAGGACGACTGATCCGGGTACATGAAAGAATGAATGGGGCCATGTATCGTGAGATTTTGAGTGCAAACCTCCTTCCATCAGCAAGGGCATTGAAGATGAAACGTGGCTGGGTCTTTCAACATGACAATGATCCAAAGCACACCGCCAGGGCAACGAATTAGTGGCTTCGTAAGAAGCATTTCAAGGTCCTGGAGTGGCCTAGCCAGTCTCCAGATCTCAACCCTATAGAAAACCTTTGGAGGGACTTGAAAGTCCGTGTTGCCAAGCGAAAAGCCAAAAACATCACTGCTCTAGAGGAGATCTGCATGGAGGAATGGGCCAACATACCAACAACAGTGTGTGGTAACCTTGTGAAGACTTACAGAAAACGTTTGACCTCTGTCATTGCCAACAAAGGATATATTACAAAGTATTGAGATGAAATTTTGTTTCTGACCAAATACTTATTTTCCACCATAATATGCAAATAAAATATTAAAAAAACAGACAATGTGATTTTCTGGATTTTTTTTTCTCAGTTTGTCTCCCATAGTTGAGGTCTACCTATGATGTAAATTACAGACGCCTCTCATCTTTTTAAGTGGTGGAACTTGCACTATTGCTGACTGACTAAATACTTTTTTGCCCCACTGTATATATATATATATATATATATATATATATATATATATATATATATATAAATAATACCCCCATATGCTTTTCATCCCTTTCACTTAGTGCATAGACTTATAGACTTTACCAGTCTAGGAGCCCCACTCTTTAAAAATGGGAAGAAAATGGTGTATTGCAGTACCTCCTTTTAATTTTTGACAGGCCTGGCACTTAGTGCATAGGCTTTATGAGTCTAATATTCACACTACCTAACAATTTAAACAAAATGTGTTTCAGACCCTCCTTTATGTTTAAAGCAGGGTGTATTGTAGTCCTTCTTCCTTCTATCTTTGGCAGTTCTTGCATTGTCCAACTAGACTTTGTGAGTTTCAGAGTCCTACCTTCATAAATTACACAGGATGTGCCTGACAATATCACACACAAGCCCAGGTAAGGTAGTGAAATTTAAAATTCCATTTACCGGTGACAACCAATGGATTTTTATTGGTAGTTATGGTAGTTGTATTTCCCCCTCTACAGTGTCATCTATTTTAGCCATAAGCAATGGGGAAATGCAGTTAGAAATGGTCTGGCTGTTAAGGGTTATAGGAGACTTTTTTAAAAACTTTGCCTTGTATGCAAGTCATTATAGATTAAAGAATGTTTCCTAAAATTTCTATCTTCTGCTTCATATGTTTTATTGTCAGTCCGCAAAAGTGGAGCAATACTCTGACAACATTATTTCCAGCAACATCCTGGGTGTCAGAGATGGGTCCTGGCGTCTTCACCTTGAAGTTTCCATCTCATTTGAGCACCGTTTTTATTCAATTCAGTGATTTTCCTGCCTTCCAAGCCATTTTGTTAGGGTTTTCAGAAAAATACACGAGTTTCCCATTGACTTCCAGTATTCTCTGTAATCGAGTCGAGCCTGTTCGAGCATCATAGTAACATAGTAACATAGTTAGTAAGGCCGAAAAAAGACATTTGTCCATCCAGTTCAGCCTATATTCCATCATAATAAATCCCCAGATCTACGTCCTTCTACAGAACCTAATAATTGTATGATACAATATTGTTCTGCTCCAGGAAGACATCCAGGCCTCTCTTGAACCCCTCGACTGAGTTCGCCATCACCACCTCCTCAGGCAAGCAATTCCAGATTCTCACTGCCCTAACAGTAAAGAATCCTCTTCTATGTTGGTGGAAAAACCTTCTCTCCTCCAGACGCAAAGAATGCCCCCTTGTGCCCGTCACCTTCCTTGGTATAAACAGATCCTCAGCGAGATATTTGTATTGTCCCTTTATATACTTATACATGGTTATTAGATCGCCCCTCAGTCGTCTTTTTTCTAGACTAAATAATCCTAATTTCGCTAATCTATCTGGGTATTGTAGTTCTCCCATCCCCTTTATTAATTTTGTTGCCCTCCTTTGTACTCTCTCTAGTTCCATTATATCCTTCCTGAGCACCGGTGCCCAAAACTGGACACAGTACTCCATGTGCGGTCTAACTAGGGATTTGTACAGAGGCAGTATAATGCTCTCATCATGTGTATCCAGACCTCTTTTAATGCACCCCATGATCCTGTTTGCCTTGGCAGCTGCTGCCTGGCACTGGCTGCTCCAGGTAAGTTTATCATTAACTAGGATCCCCAAGTCCTTCTCCCTGTCAGATTTACCCAGTGGTTTCCCGTTCAGTGTGTAATGGTGATATTGATTCCCTCTTCCCATGTGTATAACCTTACATTTATCATTGTTAAACCTCATCTGCCACCTTTCAGCCCAAGTTTCCAACTTATCCAGATCCATCTGTAGCAGAATACTATCTTCTCTTGTATTAACTGCTTTACATAGTTTTGTATCATCTGCAAATATCGATATTTTACTGTGTAAACCTTCTACCAGATCATTAATGAATATGTTGAAGAGAACAGGTCCCAATACTGACCCCTGCGGTACCCCACTGGTCACAGCGACCCAGTTAGAGACTATACCATTTATAACCACCCTCTGCTTTCTATCACTAAGCCAGTTACTAACCCATTTACACACATTTTCCCCCAGACCAAGCATTCTCATTTTGTGTACCAACCTCTTGTGCGGCACGGTATCAAACGCTTTGGAAAAATCGAGATATACCACGTCCAATGACTCACCGTGGTCCAGTCTATAGCTTACCTCTTCATAAAAACTGATTAGATTGGTTTGACAGGAGCGATTTCTCATAAACCCATGCTGATATGGAGTTAAACAGTTATTCTCATTGAGATAATCCAGAATAACATCCCTCAGAAACCCTTCAAATATTTTACCAACAATAGAGGTTAGACTTACTGGCCTATAATTTCCAGGTTCACTTTTAGAGCCCTTTTTGAATATTGGCACCACATTTGCTATGCGCCAGTCCTGCGGAACAAACCCTGTCGCTATAGAGTCACTAAAAATAAGAAATAATGGTTTATCTATTACATTACTTAGTTCTCTTAGTACTCGTGGGTGTATGCCATCCGGACCCGGAGATTTATCTATTTTAATCTTATTTAGCCGGTTTCGCACCTCTTCTTGGGTTAGATTGGTGACCCTTAATATAGGGTTTTCATTGTTTCTTGGGATTTCACCTAGCATTTCATTTTCCACCGTGAATACCGTGGAGAAGAAGGTGTTTAATATGTTAGCTTTTTCCTCGTCATCTACAACCATTCTTTCCTCACTATTTTTTAAGGGGCCTACATTTTCAGTTTTTATTCTTTTACTATTGATATAGTTGAAGAACAGTTTGGGATTAGTTTTACTCTCCTTAGCAATGTGCTTCTCTGTTTCCTTTTTGGCAGCTTTAATTAGTTTTTTAGATAAAGTATTTTTCTCCCTATAGTTTTTTAGAGCTTCAATGGTGCCATCCTGCTTTAGTAGTGCAAATGCTTTCTTTTTACTGTTAATTGCCTGTCTTACTTCTTTGTTTAGCCACATTGGGTTTTTCCTATTTCTAGTCCTTTTATTCCCACAAGGTATAAACCGCTTACACTGCCTATTTAGGATGTTCTTAAACATTTCCCATTTATTATCTGTATTCTCATTTCTGAGGATATTGTCCCAGTCTACCAGATTAAGGGCATCTCTAAGCTGTTCAAACTTTGCCTTCCTAAAGTTCAATGTTTTTGTGACTCCCTGACAAGTCCCCCTAGTGAAAGACAGGTGAAACTGCACAATATTGTGGTCGCTATTTCCTAAATGCCCAACCACCTGCAGATTTGTTATTCTGTCAGGTCTATTAGATAGTATTAGGTCTAAAAGTGCTGCTCCTCTGGTTGGATTCTGCACCAATTGTGAAAGATAATTTTTCTTGGTTATTAGCAGAAACCTGTTGCCTTTATGGGTTTCACAGGTTTCTGTTTCCCAGTTAATATCCGGGTAGTTAAAGTCCCCCATAACCAGGACCTCATTATGGGTTGCAGCTTCATCTATCTGCTTTAGAAGTAGACTTTCCATGCTTTCTGTTATATTTGGGGGTTTGTAACAGACCCCAATGAGAATTTTGTTACCATTTTTCCCTCCATGAATTTCAACCCATATGGACTCGACATCCTCATTCCCTTCGCTAATATCCTCCCTTAAAGTGGACTTTAGACAAGACTTTACATAGAGACAAACCCCTCCCCCTCTCCGATTTTTACGATCCTTTCTAAACAGACTGTAACCCTGTAAGTTAACTGCCCAGTCATAGCTTTCATCTAACCATGTCTCGGTTATTCCCACTATGTCAAAGTTACCTGTAGATATTTCTGCTTCTAGTTCTTCCATCTTGTTTGTCAGGCTTCTGGCGTTTGCGAGCATGCAGTTTAGAGGATTTTGTTTTGTTCCAATCTCCTCACTGTGGATTGTTTTAGAAATGTTCTTACCTCCCTTCTGAGTATGTTTTCCTGGGTCGTCTTTGTTCGAGTCTAATGTTTTTCTTCCCGTCCCCTCTTCTTCTAGTTTAACGCCCTCCTGATGAGTGTAGCGAGTCTTCTGGCGAATGTGTGTTTCCCAGGTTTGTTGAGGTGTAGTCCGTCTCTGGCGAGGAGTCCATCATACCAGTAATTCACACCGTGGTCCAGGAATCCAAATCCTTGTTGTCTGCACCATCGTCTTAGCCAGTTGTTTGCATCAAGGATCCTGTTCCATCTCCTGGTGCCATGCCCGTCTACTGGAAGGATAGAAGAAAAAACTACCTGTGCATCCAGTTCCTTTACTTTCTTCCCCAACTCTTCAAAGTCCTTGCAGATTGTCGGTAGGTCCTTCCTTGCCGTGTCATTGGTGCCAACATGTATCAGAAGAAATGGGTGGACGTCCTTGGAGCTGAAGAGCTTTGGTATCCTATCGGTCACATCCTTGATCATCGCACCTGGAAGGCAGCATACTTCTCTTGCAGTTATGTCCGGTCTGCAGATGGCTGCTTCGGTGCCTCTCAGTAGTGAGTCTCCCACCACCACCACTCTTCGTTGCTTCTTGGCTGTACTTTTTGCTGTCACTTGTTGCTGTGTGCCTTTTTCTTTTTTGCTTGCTGGTATTGCTTCATTCTTAGGTGTGCCATCTTCATCCTCTACAAAGATTTGATATCGGTTCTTCAGTTGTGTGGTTGGTGATTTCTCCATGGTCTTCTTGCTTCTTTTGGTCACATGCTTCCACTCATCTGCTTTTGGAGGTTCTCTGACACTTTTTGCACCTTCTGTGACCAGTAGAGATGCTTCTGTTCTGTCTAGAAAGTCTTCATTCTCTTTGATGAGTTTCAAAGTTGCTATTCTTCCTTCCAGACCCCGCACCTTTTCTTCTAAAAGGGCCACTAGTCTACACTTCTGACAGGTGAAATTGGATTCTTCTTCTGGTCGATCTGTGAACATGTAGCACATGCTGCAGCTCACCATGTAGGTTGTCACATCTGCCATGTTGCTCCTAGATCCTGCTGACTTGCTGTGTGTTTTCCTTCTTGTGTTACGGCGCGCGGTTTGGTGATGCTTTCGAAGCAGCTGGTCCCGGCTGTACCCAACGATCTTCTAGCTTAGGGAGACTTCGCTTCTCCCAGAAGGCACCTGGAATATGCAAATTAGCCTCCTGAAGCTTGAATCCCTGGTTTGAATCAGACCTGCTAGATTTGAATACCCAGCAATATAGCATTTTAGTGCTCAGCCATTTCTATGCTATATGTGATGTGCAGTAAAAATAAGGCTTTAGTGCTCAATAAACTTTTTTCATGGCATTCAGGGCACTTTTGATTGATTATTAAGACAAAATCAGGTCTGCTGGCTAAATAAAATTAATTTTCCTAAAATAATTTTTTTTGCAAATTTGCTCATTTTTAAGGAACGTGTAAATAAATGCTGAAAATATAGATGTTTAAACCTTGATTCAAACAAAAATTTTCAGGTTTTCAGATCAATCATTTTTTCAGCTATCGGTTGTTAACACTTACTGAACATGTGACAAATGCAGTCTGAATTTAATCATACATGCTTAAAGGAGTTGACTTCTACTTGGATAACCCCTTTTTATATAAAACAGTGTTTCATGTAAAATAAAACAGCTTATACTGAGACAGTTTGATTTGATCATTTGCAACACTCAGATAACATAACAATGTCACAAGAGCACCAACAGATATAGCACCAACATTGCTGGAACGGTTCTTATACGGGATGCAAGTATATGCTGTTTTTTTCTGCATGGGGTATTGTTTCACTTAAGAAGGCATTGTTCAAGTAATGCATTCATCAGCATGCATTAAAGAAAATTCTAACTCAAATGGTGTATTCAGACCGTGCATCTGAGCAGAGATTAAAAGGGGCACCAAAACCGCATCCAGAAAACTAACTTATGTTTTATTGTAATTTACTGTGATTTTGCAGTGGCATGTAATGATTGGCTGTGCACTTCTTACAGGTGTGACAAGTAAAATAACTGTGCTTCATCTGTGAAAACAAGAATTATCGTTTCTCCTTAGCAATCCTAAGTCATGTGACAAGGCTCCTTAAAGGGTCAAAATTGACTTTTAGGATTTCTACTTCCAATAGGTGGCACTAGAGTTCTAGTCCTCTTCCTCTCCGAATAGACAATTGCATATTTCACAGAGGAGCATTGTGGCTTTAAGTCTCCTCACTTTGGCATGCTTAGCATGTCAATCTCTGCAAGTAGAAACAATACTTCTTGGATATCGGTCAGACGCCTCTCATTCAGCCAAACCAGATCTCCACTTTAACCCCTTCAAGACCCAGCCTATTTTGACCTTAAAGACCTTGCCGTTTTTTGCAATTCTGACCAGTGTCCCTTTATGAGGTAATAACTCAGGAACGCTTCAACGGATCCTAGCGGTTCTGAGATTGTTTTTTCGTGACATATTGGGCTTCATGTTAGTGGTAAATTTAGGTCAATAAATTCTGCATTTATTTGTGATAAACACGGAAATTTGGCGAAAATTTTGAAAATTTCGCAATTTTCACATTTTGAATTTTTATTCTGTTAAACCAGAGAGATATGTGACACAAAAAAGTTAATAAATAACATTTCCCACATGTTTACTTTACATCAGCGCAATTTTGGAAACAAAATTTTTTTTTGTTAGGAAGTTATAAGGGTTAAAATTCGACCAGCGATTTGTCATTTTTACAACGAAATTTACAAAACCATTTTTTTTAGGGACCACCTCACATTTGAAGTCAGTTTGAGGGGTCTATATGGCTGAAAATACCCAAAAGTGACACCATTCTAAAAACTGCACCCCTCAAGGTACTCAAAACCACATTCAAGAAGTTTATTAACCCTTCAGGTGCTTCACAGAAGCAGAAGCAACATGGAAGGAAAAAATGAACATTTAACTTTTTAGTCACAAAAATTATCTTTTAGCAACAATTTTTTTATTTTCCCAATGGTAAAAGGAGAAACTGAACCACGAAAGTTGTTGTCCAATTTGTCCTGAGTACGCTGATACCTCATATGTGGGGGTAAACCACTGTTTTGGCGCACGGCAGGGCTTGGAAGGGAAGGAGCGCCATTTGACTTTTTGAATCAAAAATTGGCTCCACTCTTTAGCGGACACCATGTCACGTTTGGAGAGCCCCCGTGTGCCTAAAAATTGGAGCTCCCCCACAAGTGACCCCATTTTGGAAACTAGACGCCCCAAGGAACTTATCTAGATGCATAGTGAGCACTTTGAACCCCCAGGTGCTTCACAAATTGATCCGTAAAAATGAAAAAGTACTTTTTTTTCGCAAAAAAATTCTTTTAGCCTCAATTTTTTCATTTTCACATGGGCAACAGGATAAAATGGATCCTAAAATGTGTTGGGCAATTTCTCCTGAGTACACCAATACCTCACATGTGGAGGTAAACCACTGTTTGGGCACATGGTAAGGCTCGGAAGGGAAGGAGCGCCATTTGACTTTTTGAATGAAAAATTATTTCCATCTTTAGCGGACACCATGTCGCGTTTGGATAGCTCCTGTGTGCCTAAACATTGGCGCTCCCCCACAAGTGACCCCATTTTGGAAACTAGACCCCGCAAGGAACTAATTTAGATGCCTAGTGAGCACTTTAAACCCTCAGGTGCTTCACAAATTGATCTGTAAAAATGAAAAAGTAATTTTTTTTCACAAAAAAATTCTTTTCGCCTCAATTTTTTCATTTTCACATGGGCAGTAGGATAAAATGGATCATAAAATTTGTTGGGCAATTTCTCCCGAGTACGCCGATACCTCATATGTGGGGGTAAACCACTGTTTGGGCACTCGGCAGGGCTCGGAAGAGAAGGCGTGCCATTTGACTTTTTGAATGGAAAATTAGCTCCAATTGTTAGCGGACACCATGTCGCGTTTGGAGAGCCCCTGTGTGCCTAAACATTGGAGCTCCCCCACAAGTGACCCCATTTTGGAAACTAGACCCCCCAAGGAACTTATCTAGATGCATATTGAGCACTTTAAACCCCCAGGTGCTTCACAGAAGTTTATAACGCAGAGCCATGAAAATAAAAAATAATTTTTCTTTCCTCAAAAATGATTTTTTTAGCCTGGAATTTCCTATTTTGCCAAGGATAATAGGAGAAATTGGACTGCAAATATTGTTGTCCAGTTTGTCCTGAGTACGCTGATACCCCATATGTGGGGGTAAACCACTGTTTTGGCGCACGGCAGGGCTCGGAAGGGATGGCACGCCATTTGGCTTTTTAAATGGAAAATTAGCTCCAATCATTAGCGGACACCATGTCACGTTTGGAGAGCCCCTGTGTGCCTAAACATTGGAGATCCCCCAGAAATGACACCATTTTAGAAACTAGACCCCCAAAGGAACTAATCTAGATGTGTGGTGAGGACTTTGAACCCCCAAGTGCTTCACAGAAGTTTATAACGCAGAGCCATGAAAAAAAAAAAAAAATATTTTCTCAAAAATGATCTTTTAGCCTGCAATTTTTTATTTTCCCAAAGGTAACAGGAGAAATTTGACCCCAAAAGTTGTTGTCCAGTTTCTCCTGAGTACGCTGATACCCCATATGTGGGGGTAAATCACTGTTTGGGCACATGCCGGGGCTCGGAAGTGAAGTAGTGACGTTTTGAAATGCAGACTTTGATGGAATGCTCTGTGGGCGTCACGTTGCATTTGCAGAGCCCCTGATGTGGCTTAACAGTAGAAACCCCCCACAAGTGACCCCATTTTGGAAACTAGACCCCCAAAGGAACTTATCTAGATGTGTGGTGAGCACTTTGAACCCCCAAGTGCTTCATAGAAGTTTATAATGCAGAGCCGTGAAAATAATAAATACGTTTTCTTTCCTCAAAAATAATTATTTAGCCCAGAATTTTTTAATTTTCCCAAGGGTAACAGGAGAAATTTGACCCCAATATTTGTTGTCCAGTTTCTCCTGAGTACGGTGATACCCCATATGTGGGGGTAAACCACTGTTTGGGCACACGTCAGGGCTCAGAAGGGAAGTAGTGACTTTTGAAATGCAGACTTTGATGGAATGGTCTGCGGGTGTCACGTTGCGTTTGCAGAGCCCCTGGTGTGCCTAAACAGTAGAAACCCCCCACAAGTGACCCCATTTTAGAAACTAGACCCCCCAAGGAACTTATCTAGATATGTGGTGAGCACTTTGAACCCCCAAGTGCTTCACAGACGTTTACAACGCAGAGCCGTGAAAATAAAAAATCATTTTTCTTTCCTCAAAAATTATGTTTTAGCAAGCATTTTTTTAGATTCACAAGGGTAACAGGAGAAATTGGACCCCAGTAATTGTTGCGCAGTTTGTCCTGAGTATGCTGGTACCCCATATGTGGGGGTAAACCACTGTTTGGGCACACGTCAGGGCTCGGAAGTGAGGGAGCACCATTTGACTTTTTGAATACGAGATTGGCTGGAATCAATGGGGCGCCATGTTGCGTTTGGAGACCCCTGATGTGCCTAAACAGTTGAAACTTCTCAATTCTAACTCCAACACTAACCCCAACACACCCCTAACCCTAATCCCAACTGTAGCCATAACCCTAATCACAACCCTAACCCCAACACACCCCTAACCACAACACTAACCCCAACACACCCCTAACCCTAACCACAACCCTAATTCCAACCCTAACCCTAAGGCTATGTGCCCACGTTGCGGATTCGTGTGAGATATTTCCGCACCATTTTTGAAAAATCTGCGGGTAAAAGGCACTGTGTTTTACCTGCGGATTTTCCGCGGATTTCCAGTGTTTTTTGTGCGGATTTCACCTGCGGATTCCTATTGAGGAACAGGTGTAAAACGCTGCGGAATCCGCACAAAGAATTGACATGCTGCGGAAAATACAACGCAGCGTTTCCGCGCGGTATTTTCCGCACCATGGGCACAGCGGATTTGGTTTTTCATATGTTTACATGGTACTGTAAACCTGATGGAACACTGCTGCGAATCCGCAGCCAAATCCGCACAGTGTGCACATGGCCTAATTCTAAAGGTATGTGCACACGCTGCGGAAAACGCTGCGGATCCGCAGCAGTTTCCCATGAGTGTACAGTTCAATGTAAACCTATGGGAAACAAAAATCGCTGTACACACGCTGCGGAAAAACTGCACGGAAACGCAGCGGTTTACATTCCGCAGCATGTCACTTCTTTGTGCGGATTCCGCAGCGGTTTTACAACTGCTCCAATAGAAAATAGCAATTGTAAAACCGCAGTGAAATGCGCAGAAAAAAACGCGGTAAATCCGCCATAAATCCGCAGCGGTTTAGCACTGCGGATTTATCAAATCCGCAGCGGAAAAATCCGCAGAGGACCAGAATACGTGTGCACATTCCTAACCCTAACCCTAGCCCTAACCCTACCCCTACCCCTAACCCTAACCCTACCCCTAGCCCTACCCCTAACCCTACCCCTAACCCTAACCTACCCCTACCCCTACCCCTAGCCCTAACCTTAACCCTAACCCTACCCATAACCCTAACCCTACCCCTAACCCTAACCCTATTCTAACATTAGTGGAAAAAAAAAAATTCTTTATTTTTTTATTGTCCCTACCTATGGGGGTGACAAAGGGGGGGGGGTCATTTATTATTTTTTTTATTTTGATCACTGAGATATAATCTATCTCAGTGATCAAAATGCACTTTGGAACGAATCTGCCGGCCGGCAGATTCGGCGGGCGCACTGCGCATGCGCCCGCCATTTTGGAAGATGGCGGCGCCCGGGAGAAGACGGACGGGACCACGGCTGGATTGGTAAGTATGATAGGGTGGGGTGGGACCACAGGGGGGGGGGATCGGAGCACGGGGGGGGGGAATCGGAGCGCGGGAGGGGTGGAACGGAGCGCGGGGGGCGTGGAACGGAGCACGGGGGGGCTGGAATGGAGCACGGGGGGGTGGAACGGAGCACGGGGGGGTGGATCGGAGTGCAGGGGGGGTGATTGGAGCACGGGGGGGTGATTGGAGCACGGGGGGAGCGGACACGAGCACGGGTGGGAGCGGAGCACAGGGCGGAGGGGAGCCGGAGCAGTGTACCGGCCAGATCAGGGGGGTGGGGGGGCGATCGGAGGGGTGGGGTGGGGGCACACTAGTATTTCCAGCCATGGCCGATGATATTTCAGCATCGGCCATGGCTGGATTGTAATATTTCACCCGTTATAATGGGTGAAATATTACAAATCGCTCTGATTGGCAGTTTCACTTTCAACAGCCAATCAGAGCGATCGTAGCCACGAGGGGGTGAAGCCACCCCCCCTGGGCTAAACTACCACTCCCCCTGTCCCTGCAGATCGGGTGAAATGGGAGTTAACCCTTTCACCGGATCTGCAGGGACGCGATCTTTCCATGACGCCACATAGGCGTCATGGGTCGGATTGGCACCGACTTTCATGACGCCTACGTGGCGTCATGGGTCGGGAAGGGGTTAATAATAATAATAATAATAATTTTTATTTATATAGCGCCAACATATTCCGCAGCGCTTTACAAATTATAGAGGGGACTTGTACAGACAATAGACATTACAAACTTACAAACTATGAGGAAAAGGGGAGACACGAGAGGTGGATGGGAACAATTGCTTTAGTTATTCGGACCGGCCACAGTGTAAGGCTCGGATGTTCATGTAAAGCTGCATGAACCAGTTAACTGCCTAAGTATGTAACAGTACAGACACAGAGGGCTATTAACTGCATAAAGTGAATGAGAACATGATGCAAGGAACCTGTTTTTTTTTTTGTTTTTTTTATATATATAAATAGGCCACACAGGGATCGTTAGGTTAATGCATTGAGGCAGTAGGCCAGTCTGAACAAGTGAGTTTTTAGGGTACGCTTAAAACTGTGGGGATTGGGGATTAATCGTATTAACCTAGGTAGTGCATTCCAAAGAATCGGCGCAGCACGTGTAAACTGACGAGGGGCCATACCCCGAAATATCCTAAGTCATGTGACATGCTCGTTAAAGGGTCGACATTGACTTTTATGATTGCTACTTCCAATAGGTGGCACTAGAGTTCTAGTCCTCTTCCTCTCTGAAGAGACAATTTGCATCTATGAAAACCTCACACTGCATTACTACATTGCAAGACTGCTGTAAATTAGTGTAAACCAAATGTTGTTTTCCACATGTTTGGATGTGGATGTGAAGAAAATCAAGACAAAGTACTACTAATAAATATAATTTAGAATCTACCCCATTAGAGGATCCTTGACCTTACTAAGCATAATGAATACTAGTCCAAAATATAAGAGATACTGTATCTCCGATGTCCCTGCTACTACTTCTGCCTGGGGTCTGCGTACAGCTCGCAGATCTCTTGGCACTGTGCTTATGGTATGCGTGCGCATGTTTCCGCCCTCTTAAAGAGACAGCACATGCCATCCTAAAGTGTCCCAACAATGGCTGAGAGGCACTTTGCATTTTAGGTAGCTCTACTAGATGGGAGGTGCCTGTGCAATATTGTTAGTCTGTTCCTAAACATGCTTGCTAGTTCTCAGGTCCCAATCTTCTAGTTCCTGTGAGTGCCTGTTGGTCCCTCACCTTCTTGCCAGTACTCGCCTTGTCAGTCTGTTTTACACCTGTCGTGCCAGTCTATACATCAGCTGGATCCACCGCAACTGCTGTGCAAGTCTGTACATAAACCAGTTTAGCTGCACCTGCCATGCCAGTATGTACTTCAGATAGACCCACCAGCTCCAGCTGTGCGAATCTGTAAATCAGCCGTATCTGCCTGTACTTACCTTGCAAACCTGTGAATCAGCCAGACTCACCGACACTTGCCGTGACAGCTGTACCAGTTCACACCTGCCTGTGCCTGCCTGCATCAGCTGTTTTTTCCCTCTGGGCTATTTCAGCTGTGAGTTCTTGGGGGTCAGCTGTCGTGTGTCCATGGTCTATCCTGGAGTAGCACCTTGTTTTCATCAGGAGCCAAGCCTAATCCCACCATCATGGGGCTCTTTTGAAGGTCAGGTGCTCACCTAATCATTCCCCTCCAAGCTCCCCTCAGACCATGGCCACTTCCATTACAGATTGCATAGGCCATGGAATCCGCTGGCTCTCAGGCTTCCTCTTCTCAGACCTGTACCAGGATGTCTCCTGTCAGAAGGCCTAGCAGGATAAAATTCTCTCCTGTCTGCGGACAGTAATCACCCATCTTCATACACTGTGAACTCCAACCAAGTCTGCTCCGACCTAAGCATTGACCACCTTGGCCATGACCCAATAGTCTGCCAGCTATGTGCCTGGCTTTGGAACCTGTATGTTAGGTCTTCCACTTTACAGTGGTGACCCTGCCCTATGTCAGAGGCTTATTAATCAGTGCATACTGCACTTTGAACTCTTGGCTCACCGATTAGCTTCCGATCATGCAAAAGTGGCTATCATCATATCCAATCTCACTGCTGAAAGGGGAACCCCCAGTCCTTTCTAGATATGTTGCTTAAGGTCTTCAATGAGCCTGGCAATGATTCTTATTCAGCATCTTCAGTACTCAGGCTGCACCAAAGTAATCTCACAGTGGGCCAGTATGCTGTTCTTTTTTGTACCATGTCATCCGAACTCACCTGCAATAATGAGGATCTGGTGACTACCTTCTTGAAGTGCATTTTTGGGTGAATCAAGGATGAGCTGGCCAGTTGTGATATACTCACCTCAATGGATGACCTGGTGTCCCTGGCTACCTGAAAAGGCATCAGGTTTCAGGAGCATTCCAAAAAGATGAACCATGAGAGAAGATCTGTGCACCTAGCACCACCTTTCCAAAGGTCAAATGCTCAGCAAGCCTCAGCTTTGGCTCTTCTCCTAGAGTCTGTGCAGATTGACCAGGTGAAGAGACCTACGCATCATCAGGAGGTTCACTGTGCAGAGAGATGTTTCTATTGTGGCATAAACAAACTGAGCATGTAATCCAATCTTGCCCCCAGAAACTGGGAAACTAAAGAGCCTAGGGTCTGTTGGAGACGCTACTGTGGGTGAGAATCACGTCTCTTCATCACTTAATCTGACAGTATCCGTCTCCTCTGGCATCATTTATTTTGATGAGTTGGCCTACCTGGTAATCTCATCTGTCAGGCCATTGTGGAGCGGTATAAATTTTAAATCCAACGTCTACAGGATCCATAGATCATGATCAGTTTCATCTGTGGATGGAAAGCATCTTTCCAAGACCATCCTCTTTGTTGCTGAGCCTATGTACCTTCGGGTAGTAATGCTACACTTGGAGAAGATTCCTCTCTACATGCTGGGAGGTCTATCTCACCCTCTCCTTCTAGGTCTGCTATGGCTGCAGAGACACAAACCTGCTGCCAGGTTTGTCTCACCCTCTCCTTCTAGGTCTGCTATGGCTGCAGAGACACGAGCCTGTTTTGGGCAGGAAATCTGGAGAAGTACTTTGTTGGGGACAGGAATGCCACAAAAATTACCTTGTTCCCATTCATCCTGCTCGACCCCCGCCTTCTCCATCTAACTTAATTGGCTTGCCTGCACCATACTGGACATATACTGATATCTTTGTCGAGAAGGAAGCAGAGATATTACCATAACCTAGTCCATATGACTGCCCTGTCAATCTGTTTCCAGGCGCATCCCCTCCACGAGGTAAAATTTACCCCCTATCATAGGCCGAAATCCTGATATATTAAAGAGAATCTTGCTTGGGGATATATCTAGAAACCCTCCTCCCTGGCTGGAGCAGGATTCTTCTTTGTAAAGAGAAAGGACGGTTCACTTCGACACAGTATTGACTATAGGGGACTCTATCAAATAAGTCAAAAATAAATATACTCTGCCTCTCATCTCCTAGTTATTTTATCCTCTTAAAGGTTCCAGAGTCTTCACAATACTCAACTTTCGGGGGGCGTGCAACCTAATCCGAATACATCAGGTAGATGAATGGAAGACAGCATTTAATGGCCTCTACGAGCATTGTGCAATGCCGTTTGGACTCTAATGCTCCAGCAGTCTTTAAGGAATTGATCAGCAACATCTTCTGGGATCTTCTCTACGCGTGTAGTAGTTTACTTGGATGATATATTGGTGCTCTCCCTCGATATGCCTTCACACCAAAGAGAAGTTTGCCAGGTTCTGCAGAGGTTAAGGAATAACCAGCTGTATGCCAAATGTGAAAAATGTGTCTTTGAGCAGACTTCTCTTCCATTTGCTGTATACATTATCTCCAAGACTCCAAGAAGCTGTCTGCCATCCTGAAGTAGCTAGATGGTCTAAAAGCTATTCAGTGGTTTCTCACATTCGCAAATTACTACGGCAAGCTATTCCCCATTTCTCCTCCCGGACTGCTCCTATTTCTGCTCTGATCCATAAAGGGGCCAGTCTTAAGATATGGAATCCAGAGGCATATAGTGCTTTAGTATCTTTAAAATGGTCCTTCTCCTGATCTCCTGTTCTGCATCGTATGGACAATAATATGCAGTTCTTTCTCGAGGTGGATGCTTTTTTCTCAGGGGCCGGAACTGTCCTTACCCAGAAGTCCTCTTCCTGCCACATGGTTACATACTGCTTCTTTTCCAGGATCTTTTCTGCTTCAGAACGCAATTACTCAATAGGCGATTGAGAATTGCTAAGATAAAACTGGGGCTGGAAGAGTGACGATTCTTGCTGGAAGAGGTTGTGTATCCAGTGGTTAAGTACACTGACTACAAGAATCTGGCCTATTTGTAGACCGCACAGTGGTTTAATCCATGACAAGCCAGGCGGTCTCTATTCTTCACCCTCTTCAACTTTATTCTACTTTTCCGGCTGGCTGATAAGAACGTTAAGGCAGGCACACTCTCTAGATCATTTCTGTCTTTCAACCAGAAGGAGGCGCTTCAACACATCATTGAGCTCCCCCAAAAAATTATGGTTGCTCCTTTGGATTTGTCTAATCTCCCCTCCAGAAAGAGTTACTTTGCTTAACCAGATAAGAAGGTCCTTTTCTAGCATCACACGTCTAAGTTAGCTGACCATGCCGGATAGAAGAAAATGGCTCTCCTCATTTCCCGACTCTATTGATGGCACGCTCTGCACGAGTTTATTGCAGATTTTGTGTCTTCTTGTCCTTCTTGAGCCCATACCAAAACTCTGAAACAGCTTCGACCAGTTTGTTACTTCCTTTGCCCATATTATCTTTCCCCTGGCAGCATAATTCTATGAATTTCATGACTGATCTTTCAGTAACAGCCATGTGTATCGACATCTGGGTGGTTGTGAATCAATTTTCGAAGAATGCTCACTTTTCTCCACTGCCCGGTCTTCTATTTGCTTTAGTGTTTGCAGAGACGTTAATTCTACATATTTTCCGTCTGCATTGCCTACCGCTGCATATTGTCTTAGAGATGTCCAGTTTACTTCTCGCTTCTGGAGGGCCACCTGAAAGCTACTGAATGTAAATTTTGGATTTTACCATCATTATTCCAATGGCCAGGTAGAGTGGGTCAATCAGATTCTCACTAACTTTCTCCGGAACTTTGTCAATTCCCACTACAGTGATTGGGCCAAACCCCTGCCTTTGGTTGAATTCTTTTACAACAACCATGTGATCGAATCATCTGCCAAATCTCTGTTCTTTGTGGTCTATGATCAACATCACAATATTCATGTCACGACTCTTTTTTTGGGTATGCTGGGACCAGGGGCTCCTTCCCTGTCCCTAAGGCTAGGGGGCGCCCTAGCGCGTCCTGACCCTCTGGTTACTTCTGAAGGGGAAGATGCTGGGACCACATACTTTGCCTTTTCTTCTGAATCCGCAGTTAATCTGTACCCTTCCCTCACCCACTGAAGAGGGGAGTGGTAGTGCTATGTAGTAAACCAACCAGACTAACAAGGTTATACCAACAGAGTTAACGGAAAGTACCAAACATACAAATATACACTCACATATAACAGATGTATGCACTGGGGAGTAAAGGATGGGGCTAAACCAAAGAAGGAGATAAAAGGGAATTATCACACTCACAAAACCATTCAGATAAATCTACCAACCGACTACGTAAATAACCACCAACACCTTTCCTCCTAGCCATGCAGCATAAGCTAGCCTAGAGCAGATTAACATCTGCATTGTCTAAAGAATTTTACATAATTTAATAAATAGGTGCAGTGCTTCTATTCAGTGCAGGAGTAGGAGAACTCAAACGCTGCAGTCTTCTGTCTCCTTTCTGCCATGGTTACCCAGGGACAATTCCATTCCGTGTTTCTACCACCTTCAATATTCCTGCTCCTGAGTCCTTCATCAATGGATCTTTTGCGATCTGTGAGGACACCAAGACCACCTTATTGAAATCCTTTGAACAGATGAAAAGACACGCAGACAAGAGACTTCTGGATCTTCATCTCTTTGTTCTTGGGGACAAGATCTGGCTGTCCTCCAAGTTTATAGGTGTTTTACCATTTTGTTCTAATATTGACTAGTATGTGTTTTACTCACTGCTACTTAATATACTATGGGTGGTTTGTATAGAGGTTACTAGCGGGAACTGACAGACTGCAACCTGAGAACAAGCAAGAGTGTTTAGGAACAGACTAACAACTATTCACAGGCACCTCCCAAAAGGGGATAGGTGCTTTAAATAATAAGTGTCTCCCAGCCATCGGCTGTGGATACTGTAGGATGTCACATGCTGTCCCTTTAAGATGGCGGCACCATAAGCATAGTTTCCGAGGATATGCAAGTCGTGCACAGGCCCTGGGAGGCAGCTGAAGCAGGAAATGAGGGATGGGAGCCGCAGTGGTGAGTGAGCTGGCATCTCTGCAGGGGAAAGAGGCAGCAGGCAGAGATGCCAGCTCTACAATTCCCCTCCTTTTACGCCCTGGGAGGAGAGGGGCATGAATGTTCTCCCTGGGCTGCTCATCAGGACGAATCCATTCCAGTCCACAAGAAAAAAGGCTTTTCCTCTTACCCTTTTGGTGGCCAAAATATTCTCTGCCTCAAAAATATCTTCAGTGCTGACTGGAGCAGGAGTGGTACTATGATCTTTGAAAAAAGGACTCAAGATGACAGGCTTGAGGAGAGACTCATGAAAGGAATTGGGGATCCATAAAGAGGCTGGCAGTTGGAGCTGGCAGGCTACTGGAATAATCTGTTTTAAAACCTTGAAGGGACTGATGAAGCAAGGGCCCAGTTCATATGCGGTACCTTAAGATGGACATTTCACCCCCCTTTGGTGCCATCCCCATGCGCACATCCAGCAGCAACTGAGCTTAGATTAGTGACACAGTTCCCTCATCAGAGCTTATGCTTGCTGTTATCCACTTTTTTCACCCCCCTTTGCGCCACCCCATTGCATGCATCCAGCAGCCACCAAGCTTTGATTAGTGACACAGCTCACTGATCAGAGCTCATGCCTGCTGCTTTAGACACTTTTCTTTTTCACCACCTCCGAGCACACATCCAGCAGCCGCCAAGCTTTGATTAGTGACATAGTTCACTGATCAGAACTTGTACCTGCTGTTTTATACTTTTCTTTCCATTGATTTATTTCTCCCTGGTTGCTGCTTTTTTTCTTTTAGCTTTTTCTTTTCAAACAAAAAAGTTAACACCGAGCACTATCTCACAAACACACACACACAAACAACTAAATAAATTACTGACACAATCACCACAATCATAAAAAAAATGGGGTCCCTCGGTCTCGCAGATATCGCAAAAGAGTCTAGTACCTACAAAAGCTTCTTCTCATGTCTCCTACGTGAATGCGCTGGGGAGGATTATGAGTAGGAAGAAATGGAGGAGGAGAAGGACATGGAGAGGAATCATCATGGTTGAGACAGGAAAGTGTTGGCAGTAGGGACCTTGGCATATATGGCAGACTTGATGTACTGCTGCATTTCCTTTGACCCTCACAATAAATTCATTTTGCACAAAATAATGCTTGTTGTTCACCCTGCTAGAACCACGCTACACTACAAGAAGCACTTAACATATCTTCTTCCTGAGGTGGAGAGGTCTTCTAAAATGGTGTTAAACCAGAAGGCAATTGTGGAAGATTTGTTGAAAAAATTCTCATCAGACAATGCTGGCGGTAGGGGGCAAGTTCCTTGCCAAACCAAGGAAGAGAGGCAAGGGTGACACAGAACAGAAGCAGAAGTACCCTGTAAATGATCTGAGCCAATTTCATGACACCCTCCCAGCATCCATGCACTGATGACTGGGTATTTGTAACAAGGAGGGAAAAGTTTTTAAAGATGATCAAGCAAAACCTGGCCGACAAAACCAGCACACTCCCTAATTTCTTTGCGACTTTCAGCTATTGGAACTCACAGCTTGGCACCTGACATGAGCTGCCCCTCTATGTATTGGAGGTGTTGAGCTGCCCTGCAGATAGCATCTGATCTGAGTGGGTTTTTAGTGTCACCAGGGTGTCATAACAGTCAGACGCTTTTGCCTGTCAACAGGAAGTGCTAACAAACTCAATCTGATAACAATGAACAAAACTTGGATTAGACCCATCTTTTCCACACCAGATGAAAGAAGCACATAAAGTATTTTTAATGTTCAATATTTGAATGAGGCTCTCCTGTTGTTACTTCCTAGGGTTTATGGAAGACTGGATGATCCTACTTATAATTTTTACCTTTGCACTTTGTGTATTGCCTTTATGAGTGTAAAAGTATCACAAATACATTTTCTTAATATGTTTTATATTACCCCACAGTTGGTATCTTCAAGGGTGTATGGATGACGCTGCCTGTAATTATTGGCAGGCATTGCTTTGTGTGCAGATCTTCTATCAGTGTAGAAGTACTAAAATTATACTTTGCACACAATATTTGATTGAGGTACTTCAGGTTGTGCCTTCAAGGGTGTATGTATGATCCTTCTTGTAATTTTGGGCAGGATTTGCTCTTAGTGTAAAGCCTTTATGAGTCTAGCAGTAACACTACATGACAATTTGAATAGAACGTGTATGAGGTCCTCCTTTATGTCTAATACATGGTGTATCTGAGTCCCTAATTTTTGGCATTACTTGCTTCCTTCATAAATTACGATGAATTTCCAATTTTTTGCTAAAAATTTTATTTTGGTTTACTTAAATTATATTTTTTAAATCCTTTTTAAATTTAGTCTTATATGCAAGTAACAATAAAGAAAAAACCTGTCTTAACATTTTTTCCTGTAAATTACAATTTTTTGTCGATTTTAAATGTTTTATTGTCAGCCCCTAAAGTGGAGTACAAGTGTAACACCATTGTTCTCAGCAGCAATCTGGGAGTCTGATATACAGTACAGACCAAAAGTTTGGACGCACCTTCTCAATTAAATATTTTTTCTGTATTTTCATGACTATGAAAATTGTACATTCACACTGAAGGCATCAAAACTATGAATTAACACATGGAATTATATACTTATATACACAAAAAAAGTGTGAAACAACTGAAATTATGTCTTATATTCTAGGTTCTTCAAAGCATCCTCCTTTTGCTTTGATGACTAACCCCAAACCATCTCGATTGGGTTCAGGTCTGGTGACTGTGGAGGCCAGGTCATCTGGAGTAGCACCCCATCACTCTCCTTACACAGCCTGGAGGTTTGTTTTGTTTGGGGTAATTGTCCTGTTGAAAAATAAATTATGGTCCAAGTAAACACAAACCGGATGGAATAGCATGCAGCTGCAAGAGGCTGTGGTAGCCAAGCTGGTTCAGCATGCCTTCAATTTTGAATAAATCTCCAACAGTGTCACCAGCAAAGCACCCCTATACCATCACACCTCCTCCTCCATGCTTTACGTGAGAGCCAGAAATGTAGAGTCCATCCGTTAACCTTTTCTGGGTTGCACAAAGACACGGTGGTTAAAACCAAAGATCTCAAATTTGGACTCATCAGAGCAAAGCACAGATTTCCACTGATGTAATGTCCTTTCCTTGTATTCTTTGGCCCAAACAAGTCTCTTCTGCTTGTTGCCTGTCCTTAGCAGTGGTTTCCTAGCAGCTATTTTACCATGAAGGCCTGCTGCACAAAGTCTCCTCTTAACAGTTGTTGTAGAGATGTGTCTGCTGCTAGAACTCTGTGTGGCATTGACCTGGTCTCTAATCTGAGATGCTGTTGTTAAAGAAATTATAGCAGTTTGGTTAAAGAAATGGTTAATCTTCATTTTCATTATATCTAAAAAATAGCTTAAAAAACAAGTCTTGCATAACCGTTATCATCTGAGTCAAATTTAGTGCCGTTTCCCGGATATCTACAATAACTCTGGTCAACATTTCTCAGAATATATCAAGGCCATCTGTATTTGTCTGAAAACACCCAGAAATGTGTAGTTCTAGCCAACATTCCATAAAACCGCAGTTATGAACAACAACTCTCCGCATTCTTTCACCACATCCATTTTGTATCCTAGGATGTTATTTTCTGACAATGTATTGTGCAAGACCTTCATTTATGCCAATCTATTATGTAACTCTACATTTCCTTTTGATCTTGGGCCTTTATAAGCCCAGCCCTAAAAATAAAGAGCAGAGACTATTTGGACAGACAACGAGCGTGTGTCTCTCTGATTATTGCTTCATTGCGTAGGTACCTAATAAACAAAACACCTGAGTAGGTTGGAAATCCCTTCTCTAACACTGTTAACCTGAGATTTCTGAGGCTGGTGATTCGGATAAACTTATCCTCAGAAGCACAGGTGACACTTGGTCTTCCTTTTCTGGGGTGGTCCTCATGTGAGCCAGTTTCTTTGTAGCACTTGATGGTTTTTGCAACTGCACTTGGGGACACTTTCAAAGTTTTTCCAATTTTTCGGACTGACCTTAATTTCTTAAGGTAATGATGGCCATTCTTTTTTCTTTACTTAGCTTCTTTTTTCTTGCCATAATACAAATTCTAACAGTCTATTCAGTAGGGCTATCAGCTGTGTATCCACCAGACTTCTGCACAACACAACTGATGGTCTGAACCCAATTTATAAGGCAAGAAATCCCACTTATTAAACCTGACAGGGCACACCTATGAAGTGAAAACCATTTCCGGTTACTACCTCTTGAAGCTCATCAAGAGAATGCTAAGAGTCTGCAAAGCAGTCATCAAAGCAAAAGGTGGCTACTTTGAAGAACCTAGAATATAAGACATATTTTCAGTTGTTTCACACTTTTTTGTTAAGTATATGATTCCACATGTGTTAATTCATAGTTTTGTTGCCTTCAGTGTGAATGTACAATTTTCATAGTCATGAAAATACAGAAAAATCCTTAAATGAGATTTGTTCCCTAGACCTCCTTGCAGGGTCAGCTAGAAAATGCTAGGATTTACCATTGACTCTCATTATCCTCATTACTCAAAACGAACAACCAAGCATTAGAAATTGCTTGGTTCAAGTAACAAGTATCCAACCATTCTAGAGCTTGCCCTTCTCTATTAGTTAAATAGGTAGCTTATTGCTGACACATACTATCCATTTTCCACTAGCCAGACAAGTTAAGGTCACTTGGACATCATAAAAAGCTATGTTTGCAATAGAGACCTAAAAACAGGTTTCAATAGACACCAAGGAGACCATGAAGAACCAGGTCATTATATCCATATTTTACAATAAATAGAGGTATGTTACTCATTCAATTTTTGTCAAATTTGTTGAGAATCAAACTTCTCAGGAACAGTGGGCGAAACCGTCGAATTTTTACTTTTATAGATATTCTGAACTCTTTGTTTAATGTATGCAAAGTAACTTATAATACTATTTTTATTTCTATTACGTTTTAATTCCAGTAAAATTTTAAATAAATGAAAATCATATACTTATAATAGGTATCTAGATAACTTTAAATGGAGAAATGCTAATAAAGGTTTGTACAGGATTGGAAAAATAAGTCATATTTTTTTTTAGAAAAAGCCTCACTGTTTTATGGGTTCTGCAGCCATAATACATTTATTTATTATTGTATTGTATTGCACAATCACAGTATGTTCCACAGCTATGACCACTTTAAGCATATAAGAGCCAATTATGTAGGAAGTCATTTAAACTACCAATGTTTTTGGAGTGCAGAGAAAACTGTAAGGTTTCCTGAGGAAAAATCAAAGGAATCATACATAGTAAAATATTTTTTTCTGAGTTACAATACTAGATATGACATACAGTATGAACAAAAGTGGCAGATAGATATCAGTTTATCGGTTGAAACTCAAATTTGCTGGCTTTGCCACATTTTCTCCAAAATTAAGATTTGTATGGAATAAGTTTGTGGCAATTTGCATTATTGGAAAGTTTCTTATTGCAATGAAAAAAAAAAGTACAACACAGTTAACCCTCCGCCAGGGGCAATATGTTTCAGAACGAGTTTAGGGGCATTGCGCCTGTCCGGCACAGGCTAGAAAATTGGCTATATTTTCCTTTTTTAAAAATTTCAATGCTCTAAAAGTGATCAGTTACCTTAATAGGAATGTAACAAATGAGAATACACATAATCAGGCGTTCATAAGAAAAGCAGAAGCAAGAGAGAGAATATGTGTTAGGGCGCAATGTGCCTGAGAAGCACACTCTTATTTCTAACAAAACCTTCTATGACAAATCCACAAATTTAGCACTAGCTATTCATAAAACAAGCTAAAAAAACAATTGGGATGAATAAAAACAGCAAATTCTAATCATCAAAGGTGTGACGCATTCAGGGGCAATGAGCCTCAGAAGCCAAACAGTGATATGTGATTTCCAGCAGCTCTGCTGCACAAGAGGCTTCTCAGGTTTCACATAGCCTTTAAAGTTATGAAGGTACTGGGAGGATGGTGTTTCCCAGACAAATCACTGAAAATAGAGAAATTAAACTAAGTGAGCTGCGCCTGTCAGATCAGTTGCCCCTGGCGGAGGGTTAAGGGAATTTAAGGTGAGCAGGACCTGGAGAAAAAGATTTTGCTCAAATATGATCAGTATAGTCAATGATTTCTGATAACCCATTTAATGGCCATTAACATACAAGCTATAATAATTGTTAAATTTAGATAGACAATTTTAAGTCATAGCTGCAGGGCATTTTATGGAAGCAAGCATGACCACCCAAAACATTTTCAGCCCACTCTCCGATAAATAAACGTTACGGGAAATGGTGCCGGAAGCATTTTTTTCTTTCGAACCCTGCAAATCGAATCTCAAGGTGTTCAAATTGTGAGTTGACACAAATTTCAGGTCATCTGACTTAAAATCTTTCCTTTGAAAATCAATGTGCAAATCTGTAGTGGTTGTGTCTACAAAATATTTGAATCCCTTTTAAATATGTTAGGGCTGGAGAAACGCACCAAATAAATATAAAGATAGTAATAAGGTGCATTCGCAGCCCAGGGTCCACCGTGCAGAGATGGAACCTGCTGTTAGATAATGGCGGCAATATAGGGCGGTACAATGCCAGAATAAAGACGGGTTCCGTTACCCGGTATGAACTGATGCAAACTCTGTTGCTTCACAGAGTCGCAGGGAAACAAAGGAAATGCTGTGCCCTGCTAGCAGTCACAGGGTGCAGTAGATGGACGTTAGTGGGACCCTTGAAATTCACCCCCACTATGCTGGTGATTGAACTCGCTCTGACCCTCGGTGGCTTTTGAGCCCATGCCTGAGGATGCACTGATTCAGTATCCATAGCCAATCCCTGCGTGGAGATAATATAGCCAAAGAAACGCAAGGACTCCTGCTCAAACACACACTTCTCCAACTTAGCATAGAGGGAGTTTGCCCATTGGAGGTCGAAGACTTTGCAAACATCTCTTCGGTGGGAATAAAATCTGGAGAGTAGATGAGAATATCATCCAGATAGACTACCACTGAGGTGGAGAGCATATCCCAGAAGATTTCGTTCACAAAGTCTTGGAAAATGGCTGGGGCATTACAGTGCCCGAATGGCATCACCAGGTATTCATAGTGCCCATCCCTGGTGTTAAAAGTCGTCTTGCATTTGACCCCCTCATAGATGTGAATCAGGTTGTAAGCACCCTGCAGATCTAGTTTAGTAAATACCTTTGCTCCCTGTAACCTATCGAAGAGCTCAAATATCAGGGGCCATTATTCTTAATGGGGATGGCGTTAAGACACCTGTAGTCTATGCATGGATGTAATTTTCAGTTCTTCTTCTGCATGAAGAAGAATCCCGCTCTTGCAGGTGACACTGACTTCCTAATGAACCCTCTTGCCAGATTCTCCTGGATATATTGAGTCATTACTTCTGTCTCTGGGAGAGACAGGGGATAGACTCGACCCCGGGGAGGCTCTGACCCAGGCTAGAGGTCAATAGGACAGTCATAGGAGCATTGAGGCGGAAGGGTCTCCACAGCCCTCTTGGAGAACACATCCGCATAGGACAATAGTGCTTGGGGAGAGAGGAAAGATTTGCGGGTACCTCTGTAGTGGCAACCTGAACGCACTCCCTCAGACATCTGCCCTCACAAGAATCACTCCATCCCAAAATTCTCCCTGAAGACCACCCTGTATATGGGGAGTGGTAACGTAGCCAGGGTATTCCTAGCAAGACCTCGTCTATTCCCTCAGGAATGACAAGAAGAGAAAAAATCTCCTGATGAAATGGAGATACAGATAATGTAAATGGGATGGTCTGGTGTGTTATTTGTGAGGACAGTGTCAACCCATTCACCACTCATACAGTCACCGGCTTGGCGAGCATCACCAGGGGTATTGCATGGCATTAGGCAAAGGCAGAGGACATAAAATTCACCTCCAGTCTGGAATCCACACAAAGCTCAACTATTAGAGTGGATGGGCCAAAGGTGATTGTCCCTTTCCATGACAGTTTGGAGGAAAATGCCACTCTGTCTAGTGAACGTCCTCCTATGGTTACTAGACGCGGTCGTTTCCTGGCCGCTGGGAACATTTTTTGGCATAATGTCCTGACTGCTGGCAGACATTACAGGCCATGGGTATTCGCTCGAGGTCCCGCTCGAGAAACCTCCATGGCCTAATGGGACTTGTACGCCTGAATTG
This sequence comes from Ranitomeya imitator, assembly GCF_032444005.1. Taxonomy (NCBI): domain Eukaryota; kingdom Metazoa; phylum Chordata; class Amphibia; order Anura; family Dendrobatidae; genus Ranitomeya; species Ranitomeya imitator. The sequence continues at coordinate 639,019,463 of NC_091284.1, forward strand.
GAGATTCCATAGGCCTGGCTGTTAATTCTGTCACACTAGGGTGCGACCCGTCTTAATTGTCTTTGGTCAAATTGGTTCTCTAGGAGAGAAAGTACGTGCATGGAGGAAAGAATCACAGAAGACAGTGGATCATGTCTCAAATGCTTCTCGTCTAGTTTATTCATCCGTAGATTGCCTCCTTTTATAGGAGTTAACCACATTACATCATTGGGTTGTCTTTCCAACTTAATTATCACAAATCTCTCTGATCTTACATGTTATGCGTTATTATCTTTATTACTATATTACCAATATTCTAATAATTATTACTTTTTATCTATGTCTGTACCGTTATCGCCCTAATGGCGCCTTTGGGTCAAGCTGACATCTGTCTATGCACGTATTCTACTTATCTTTGGTTTATTGGCGATCGATTCACCTTCGTGCAGATACATTTACTCTAGATAAGGGTAGGGGATTTACACAGTCTTTCTTAAAGTCCATCTGGACTTAGGTGTATCCTGGTACATCCTGGTACAAGGTAATCAACAGAATTTAGTCTTATAACAGTGAATCAGAAAACCTTAAAGCTACATGAATCTAATATACATATATATTCAGCGAAGCGTCCATATAAGTTTGATTTCAGTATACCTTCATATGCCATATAGTCTCTCCATAACAGTCCCCCCTTTGGAGATATGCAGAATCAAAAACCCTAATCTCGTCGAGCCTATCGATCTGCTCCTCTGCGCCTAAATCTGGGGCCTATCTAACTAACTAACCTTCACCGTATAAACGAGACGGTCCATCTGTAGTAGATGGACCCCCTCCTAACGGACTTTGCACAAGAGGAGTCAGATCCTAGTCTCTCCCTCATCAGCGTGCTTCAGGCAGACGTATTCTGGGGGAGGTGGATATGGCAGTCCTCTCATGGTCTCACAGCAGCATCTTTCATCTATGGGATCTTCAAAGTCAGCATGCATGGTCATCACTGTGGTTTCCATGGTTGTCATCATCATTTTCTTAAGGCATGGAGCTAAGCAGCATAGAATTAAGGCTAATATAATTAAAACACATAGGACAGCTATTCCAAACTTTGTGAGTGCTTTTTGCCACCCATCCCACCACCCAAACCAGGTGTCCCATTGATCCTTTACCCCTGAATTTTGGGCTAATTCTTCTGATAGGTCAGTAAGGTCTTTAAGTGCCCTGGTTATGCTTCCATCCGGAGTAGTGTTGTTAGGGATGTAAGTACAGCTAGTACCTATCATTTTGCAGACTCCACCTTTCTCTGCTAGGATCATATCTAGGGCCATCCTGTTCTGGAAGGCCATGATGGATGTGGGACCTAATTGCTCAATGAGTCCCCTTATAGCATCTCTAGTAAAATTAACAAATCTCTGCTGATTATAGTATAGGTAATTTATCCATTTTACATTCTTATTTACCCCAATTATGGGGATTATTGACTCGAACCCAGCTGCTACCTCATTTCTGGCTTTGAACTCGTTAGGTACTCCCTGTGGGACCCCAATAGTGTCTATGTAGATGTGGGGGTCAAAAGAACCTTGTAGCTCCCTTTTTACTTTTTGGGGCAGGTGGTCTTCTTGGAGTACTTGGTCCCAGCTAGGTAGATCAAATATATGAAAGGGCATAAGGGCTTTTACCATGGCACATAAGAATCCCTCCTCATCCACCCGTGGGTCTATTGGGAATGGTACTGTGCCTAAATGGGGTCTGGCGGTGGTACAAGCTATGCATTATGAGCAATTTGCATTACTAACAGTGTATCTTACCCACTCTAGCCAGACATTGGAGTCAGAGAATCCTGTTTCTATAGCAAGCTTATCCTCAAAGGTTAGATCTACTAGGAATTTGGCTCCTGGTATGGGGTCATTGGTCTCTACATCTTCAGATATAGACCTGGAGGCAAGATTTCTCAATCGAAATTTTCCCATTTTGTCACCTTCCCCTTCCCTACCAAGCTTTGTACTCGAGCCTAGTACATATAACCCTTGGTCATTTTCTGAGGGATTGTCAATAGTGAGGTAGAGAATTATGCATCCCTCCTTGGGACAGTGGGTGGCAGGGATAGGGAGAATTGAACCCAGATACCCTCTCTTGCCTTTGAACGGGGCTTTGGTCAGAGACATACGGGTGATTAAGCTGGCCCCCCATTTGTCTGTGCGTTGCAGGGCTAGGGCTGGTTGATATCCCCAATTTCCTTCTCATGTGTGCCACCCAACAAGTGTCCAATCTTCACTGTTTGACCCCTCCCCCCTTTCAGCTGCGGTGACACAGATGAATTGAGTGCCTAGCCAGATATCAAACTGTCCCATTGGACCTGGGCATTCAACTATGAGGCAATAGTCAAATTGATAAGTAACCCTGGGGGTGGAGACATTATACCAAAAAGTAACTATCCCCTCTTCAAGGGAGATGGCCCCTTGAGTACTGGCTACTGCTGGGGTCAGGTAAAGGATAAGTATCAGATGGATGAAGGGTGGCAGCCACCACTGGCCTCTGGATCTGGATCCGGCACCTTCTTGCAGTGGGAAGCGTGGATCCATGTGGGCTTTCCTTAAAGCTTGACTGCTGTGGCAGTGGTCAACAGGACTTGGTACGGGCCGTCGTATCTGGGCTCGAGGGTGCGTCTGTTGAACCTCTTTGTCAGGACCCAATCACCGGGCTGGATCTGGTGGGTTCCTTCTAGGTCCTCAGGATCTGGGATGGATGAAAATACTCGAGAATGTATTTTAGTCAGGTGTTTAGCTAATTCAATCACAAACTTAGTCAAAGTGTCATTCTGCATAGACAGCTGCTGTGGGAAGTACAATCCTAACCTTGGGGAACTCCCAAACAGGATCTCATATGGGCTAAGTTTGGTAGGACCAGATGGGGTGTGCCTGACACTAAACAGTGCAAGAGGGAGACTCTCGTGCCATGGTTTCCCTGTTTCTTGTGCTGCTTTCAGCATTTTGCACTTCAATGTCCCATTTAACCTCTCAACTTTGCCACTGCTCTGCGGGTGGTATGGAGTGTGTAGAGCCAACTCGATCCCGAGTGCATCCCATATCTCTTTTGTGAGGTTAGCAGTGAATGCAGGCCCTTGGTCACTTTCTATGGTTTCTGGGAGCCCATACCTGCAAACTATCTCAGAGAGGAGTTTTTTGGCAGTGGTTTTTGACTGGAAAGGCTTCTGGCCACCCTGAGAAGATGTCTATTACCACTAAGGCATACTCGAACCCCCCTGAGTGTGGCATCTGAATGTGATCTATTTGTATGCACTGGAAGGGATAGAGGGGTTTGGGTGTGCATTTCTGGGGTATCTTTTCTGTTTTCCCTGGATTGCATCGGGCACAGACAAGACATCCCTTGGTGATGTTGGCAGCTACTGTGGAGAAGCCTGGGGCATGGTAGTACTGGCGGACAAGATTGTGCATCTTGATCTTGGACTGGTGAGTGGTGCCATGGGCCCATTTTGCCACCATAGGGTAAAGGACTCTTGGTAGACAAGGTTTTCCTTTGGTCATCATCAGGTGTCTTTCATCCTGTGTGGCTCCATCTTGGGTCTATTTGTCCGTTTCTTCCTTGGGTGCTTGCCTTTGGAGTGTAGAGAGCATCTTCTTCCAGGATTGCTTCTTTTCTTCTGCTTCTGAGTCCAGTAGAGAGTACAGGTGAGATGTTTCTGCATCCAGTGGTAGTAACGCTGCTTCCTTTGCTGTGACATCAGCCAGTCTGTTGCCTACTGCTTCCTTTGAAGTGCCTCCAGTGTGCGCCTTCACTTTTACCACCGCAACTCTTTCTGGCATCAGTAGGGATTCCATCAGTTCCTGTATGGCTTTGTGGTGTCTGACAGGCGTTCCATTCGCCGTGATGAAGTCTCTGGCCTTCCAGATTGGTCCATAGTCGTGACATACGCCATAAGCATAGCGTGAGTCAGAGTAGATTGTAGCTTTGCGTTGGGCAGACATTTTGCAGGCTTCTGCCAAGGCCCTCAGCTCTGCCTCCTGTGCAGAGACGGATGGAGGCAATGGTTGTGCTAGTAGCACCGTGTCTTCAGTGACCACCGCTATACCAGTGTGAAAGCGGCCTTCTTGGTCTGCATACCTTGATCCATCCACGAAGAGCTTCAGGTCAGAATCTTCCAAGGGTACATCAGTGACTGAGTCAAACCCGGAGGTTTCCTGTCTCATGAGAGCGAGACAGTCATGCTGAGCCATTTCAGAGTCGACTACCTCTTCCATCGTTGTGTCAGAGATGTGGGCTTCACTCTCTTCCCCCCTTGGCAGAGGTAGGAGAGTAGCTGGGTTCAGGACAGCACATCTGGAGATGGAGACATTGTCAGGAAGAAGAAGAGAGCATTGTAGGCGTAAATGGCGGGCAGCAGACAGGTGCTTTGGCTGTGTCTGGGCCAGGATGGCTGTAATGTCATGAGGTGCCATTATCCTCAGTTCATGGCCTAGAATGATGTCAGAAGTCTTGTCCAGTAGCAAATGTGTTGCAAACACGGCTCTCATGCAGGTTGGAGCTCCACGGGCCACTGGGTCGAGTCTAGCTGAGTAGTACCCAAGAGGCCGTTGCCTGCCTCCGTGGAGCTGAGTGAGGACTCCAGTTGCATGTCCTTGGTTCTCCATGACGAATAGGCAGAACAATTTGGCGTAGTCAGGGAGTCCCAGGGCAGGAGAGGATGTGATAGCAGTTTTTAGCATGTAGAACCCATCGATGGCTTCCTTGGTCAGCGTGAAAGGAGTGTACTTGAGGCAGTCATACAGGGGTTGCATGTGGAGAGAGGCATCCAGGATCCAGGGGCGGCAGTAGGATACAAGTCCAAGGAAGGACTGCAGCTGTGGGGGCTTGGTTGGCAAAGGTATGCTCTGGACAGCTGTTTTCCTGTCTTCAGTCAGGTGCTTGGTCTGGTGAGAGATGCAGTGTCCCAGGAACACAACTTTTTCCTTGCAGAACTGTAGCTTGTCTTTAGATGCCTTGCATCCGTTGGTGGCCAGGAACTGTAGCAAGGAGATGGACTCCGTCTGTGCATCTGATAGGGTGTCAGCACAGAGGAGGAGGTCGTCCACATACTGCAGTAGGGTTGTAGTCGAGTGTGTCATCTTCCAGGGTTCCAGGACTGTTGTCATGGCTTGGGTGAACATAGAAGGGCTATTTTTTGCCCCTTGTGGCATCACAGTCCAAGTATATTGCCGACCGTCATGTGTGAAAGCAAACAGGTACTGAGTGTCAGGATGTAGAGGTACGCTGAAGAAGGCATTGGCCAAGTCAATCACTGTGAACCATGGAGAGGTAGGTGGGATTGATGACAACAGTGTGTGTGGGTTGGGCACGATGGGTGTGTCCAACACGGTGGCCTCATTGACAGCACGCAGGTCATGTACCATGCGGAACTTTGTGGGCTGTCCTTTAGGTGTTTTCTTTTTTACTGGAAACAAAGGGGTGTTGCACGGTGACTTGGTAGGGATGATTGCTCCATTTTCCAGGTAGATTTGAAGTTGTTGTGCAATGGCGGCAGATTGTGATATGGAGAGTGGGTATTGCGGTTTCCGTGGCAACAGAGCTCCTGGTTTCAGTTCCACTTTTACAGGCTGAACTTTGAGCCTGCCAATGTCTTCTGGTCGGCGCGCCCACAATGAGTCTGTGATCGGTGCCAGCAGTTCAATGTCCACGAGATTCGCAGGTGTGTCCTGTAAGGAGAAGAGGCCGTACACTTCTGCGGACTGCTCCGGTGAGATTGGGGTTGTAAGAGTGACGGTTCCATCCTCGTGAAACAGGATACTGGCTTGGAGTTTTGATAGCAGGTCTGATCCTAACAGATTGACTGGGCAGGTGGACGAGACTACTAGTTGGAACAGCATGCTTTGTGTTGGTTGTAGGCCAATGTGGAGGGGTCTGGTCATTGGGGTGTACCTCGTGTTACCATCTACCCCTACACAAGGCACTACTTCATCCATGAGACAGTCTGGATCGGGTAAGTCAATGTTCCTGATTACACTTCTGGCTGCACTGGTATCCACCATGAAATTAAGGGGTTTACCCTCAACCTCTAGCTGGATGGTAGGCGTTGGTCCACTCGGCTGTTTTGTAGAGTGAAAGAGTATGAGTGGTGTGTGCAGTGGATCCGGCTTGCCAATGTCCTATTGTGGATTGGGTCCAGGTGGCCCCTGGGTGGGCTGTTGTTGCTGCCATGGCCCCCTCTTGAGCGGAGCTGATCTGCAGTTCCTTTTAAGGTGTCCTGCTTTGCCACAGTTGTAGCAGATAGTCCTAGGTCTGTGTGGTTTTGTTGGGTCTGAAGGGTCTTGAGAGAACAGAAGAGTGGTACGGGGTCTGAGTGGTTGATTCAGCTCTACTCCTTTTGCTACCGTGTGGAGCACTTCTGAGTCTAGTCTTCTGTACTCTGGCCTTGTAGCCTGCACTTGCTTGCGTATTGGCTCTTGGAGGCCCTGCACAAAGGCCTGCACCCATATCTGATGATGGGCTTTGTCATGTAGATCAAATCCTAGATCAGTAAACATTTGATTTAGTCGGTGGTAAAATTTTTCCACAGACTCCCCTTTTTCCTGCATGGTGTCCTGTAGGGAGGTGACTTGGTCTGCCAGGCGGTCCTTAGCCCAGATCCGGAGTTGATCGAGGAAGTCCTGCCCCGATTCTAATGACTGATAATATTCAGGTAGGCCACTTACGGGCCTCAAGGCCGGTTCCATAACGGGCCAGAAGGAGTCTCCTGCTTTAATTTCTGCTAGCCCAATCAAGTCTATCCATGAGGCAGCATGTGTCTTATGTATCTGACTCATCTTCCTAAAGAAAGGCATAGGGTGCCCTACTGGGTCTGATAGACTGTTTACTAGGGTAGCCGCTTCCTGGGGTTTCCAGCTCACGTAGCGGGTGTTACGTCTGGTACCGATTAAGCTGTCACGGAAGGGAGCTGTACGTCTAGTACGGTGACGGTCTGACACCCTTATAGACTCTGTCCTGTCTGGGCTGTCATCTTCGTAGTAAGGCATAGATATTTTTGGTGTGTAAAGAGCCGCTGCGGTTGCGCTGTCTCTTGGGTTTGCTTCACTGCTTGTGTCTGTTTCTTGCTGTGAGGATGTGGTTGGAGGGCGGACTGTTTCTACTTTTTCCTCCTTAACCCCTTCTTCTGTATCTTCATCTTCATCCTCATCCCCATGTGTGAATATGCCAGATGCTACCGGAGCTAAGATGGCTGCTCGGTGACGTGTGCCCTTTCTTAAAATGGCGGTAGGTGTAGGTGCAGGTGTAGGTGTGGCCTGAGGTAAGATGGCCGCCGGGACATGGGGCGTGCCATCAGCATTAAGGACTGGATATAGGGAAGTAGACTTGTGTGGGCGTGGTGCTTCGCACACAGCACAAGTGTCCCTCCAATCTGGATTCTGATTTTGGCAAACTGCACATGTCCATCCCTCTGGAGAGTAAGGGGGTGGTCTATGTGCCGTGGATGCGGCTGCCAGAGCCATTTTATCGGGAGGTGGTCGGTAAAGATATTCACCAGTGGCAGAATTACATTCCTCAACCCACATTTGTCTTTTAATCTCTTTTGCCGTTCTATACCATGCTATAGCATCTCTTAAAACATTATTATCTCTTAAGAGTCCTTTCTTGCTAGACAACATACTTTTCCATTCTGTCTCATCAAGCCTTCCCCCTCGGGTTGTAGATCCCGTAAGTTTCAGGAGGAGCTTTACATTTTTAACATACTGTTTGCCTTCTCGTTCTGCCACTATCTTTTGTGCAGAGAACTGACTGAGTTTAGAGTCGCTGGAACCCATGTTACAATTTGATTTCTAACCACCGTACTTCCTGTTTTGCCAAAACTTCATACACCTCTGGACTACCGTAATTGTGAGCACACCTGAAGGGTGTTATATGTGTAGGGTAGTACAACCTATTAGACTCAATTTGGTGTAGTAATGTACCTTCAGGACTAGGAACAGATATCTTAGCGTGAATGTTCAGTCTAAACACTTTAAATTCAGGAAATTCAGCAGAAAACCAGCTGTAACCAGTGTTAAATCTGCGGACGGGTGTGTCTAGTACTTTGATAATGCGCCAACCCTCTTGTGAGATACTGAGTATGAGTGTTTGTACACAGTGAGGGCAAGACATGAGACTACTGTGAGTAGTAATGCAATAGTTAATGCGTTACCCTTCCCTTCACTGGTTTTGTAACCAAGACAACTAGGGCTGAACTTTGGTACTTCAGCTGCAATGGGCAGTAATATAGTTAATGATCAACTTTGGTTAGTACAGTTGATCTTACTGCGGAGGGGTATAGCAATGCCACAATCCATTGAATCAATTGTCACATATATGTGTATGCCATGTCAGTCACGTCACCAGACCCCTGTTTTGCACTATGGGGCGAATGGCCAGGCGTGAGCACCTGTATGAGTATAGCTCTTCGACCGTCTAAGGTCAGAACCAGGGCGATTGCTTGATGGTCCTATAACAGTCCCCCCTCCGCACTTTGCTGATTTAACAGCCCATGTGTAGTGTGGGATGGCTTATGAGTAGACACTAGACACACCCTCAGTCGGACTGGACAATACACACAGATACAGACAATTAAGGAAGTATATATCAGACCAGGTTCATAGACTCAGGACTTTCAAATGTGGTCTATTGTCCAGGGACGACAGCCAACTATCTCAGCCCAGGGGAGGACGTATACATGGGTCAGGTAAGATGATATATTTTCTTACCTTGTTCAGAGCTGCAGACTCTTCCCACCGATGACGTCCGTCCTGGGGGAGATGTGGTGCGGCTGTGGTCGTCTGGGTATCGTCCTGAGCCCCACGTTGGGCGCCAGCTGTTAATTCTGTCACACTAGGGTGCGACCCGTCTTAATTGTCTGGGGTCAAATTGGTTCTCTAGGAGAGAAAGTACGTGCACGGAGGAAAGAATCACAGAAGACAGTGGATCATGTCTCAAATGCTTCTCGCCTAGTTTATTCATCCGTAGATTGCCTCATTTTATAGGAGTTAAGCACATTACATCATTGGGTTGTCTTTCCAACTTAATTATCACAAATCTCTCTGATCTTACATGTTATGCGTTATTATCTTTATTACTATATTACCATTATTCTAATAATTATTATTTTTAATCTATGTCTGTACTGTTATCGCCCTAATGGCGCCTTTGGGTCAAGCTGACATCTGTCTATGCACGTATTCTACTTATCTTTGGTTTATTGGCGATCGATTCACCTTCGTGCAGATACATTTACTCTAGATAAGGGTAGGGGATTTACAAAGTCTTTCTTAAAGTCCATCTGGACTTAGGTGTATCCTGGTACATCCTGGTACAAGCTAATCAACAGAATTTAGTCTTATAACAGTGAATCAGAAAACCTTAAAGCTACATGAATCTAATATATATATATTCAGCGAAGCGTCCATATAAGTTTGATTCCAGTATATCTTCATATGCCATATAGTCTCTCCATAACATGGCGAAGGTAGAAGCCAACCGAAACCTCTGCCTACACTGGGTTCGCTCCAACCTTTGTTCATTAAAACGAAGGTCGATGTGGGTGAAAATAGTTATAAGCTCTTCCAGTGTGGCAGCAATCTCCCTAGTCACCAGCAAACTTATCTGGTAACGGGAGACAGGATAATGTTGGAGCAGGGGTGGCAGTGGACAAATTGGCTGCAGCTACGCTAGCAGCCTGAATAGCGACTGCGGTAACATCCACAGCCTAGGTTTTGCGCTCAAGAGCCACCAACCTACCCTCCAGCTGGTGGATGTACCGTTGTAGATGCTGATCATCCGCCATTATTAGCCAGACCCTGGTGCTAGTATAATGTTAGTTAGGGCTGGCAGAGTGCACCGAATAAATATAAAGATAATAACAAGGTGCACTCGCCACCCGGGGTCCACCGTGCAGAGATGGAACCTGCTGCTAGGTAATGGCAGCATTATATGGCAGTACTATGAAAGAATAAACATGGGTTCCGTCACCTGGTATGAACTAATGCGAACTCTGTGGCTTCAGATTTGCATGGAAGCAAAGGGTATGCTGTGCCCCGTTAGCAGTCACAGGGTGCAGCAGATGGACACTAGTGGGATCCCTGAAATTCACCCCCACTATGCTGTTGATTGATCTCGCTCTGACCCTCGGTGGTTTTGAGCCTGTGCCTGAGGATGCTCTGAGTCAGATGCTGAGATCAAGTGGGAGTTCCCACCCTACACTGACCGGTTGTCAGGATTCATGAAAGATTGCCACTGAGTGCGTACAGCGCTGCTCCGGTGGATGCCACTGGTTTGATGCAGTAAGGATCATGCTCTAGTGTTTAGAATAGCACTGTCAGGTGCTAGGTAGCTCCAACATTCGTGAGCATTCAACAACACTAGGAATGGGAATGATTAAGGAGAAATCACCAGAACAGGCATACATCCACACACACACGATAACAGGTTTAGGCCATGTGCACACGTTCAGTATTTTTTGCATTTTTTTCACGTTTTTTCGCTATAAAAACGTGATAAAAACGCAAAAAAAACGCTTACATATGCCTCCTATTATTTAAAGTGTATTCCGCATTTCTTGTGGAAATGTTGTTTTTTTTTCCGCAAAAAAATCCCATTGCGGAAAAAAAAGCAACATGTTCATTAAATTTGCGGAATTGCGGGGATTCCGCACACCTAGGAATGCATTGGTCTGCTTACTTTCAGCATGGGGCTGTGCATACCATGCGGGAAGTAAGCAGATTATGTGCGGTTGGTACTCAGGGTGGAGGAGAGGAGACTCTCCTCCACTGACTGGGCACCATATAATTGGTAAAAAAAAGAATTAAAATAAAAAATAGTGATATACTCACCCTCTGATGACCCTGGAGTCCTCCCGCCTCTCATCGGTGCATGCTCTCTCTTCCATTCCTATAGATGCTTTGTGTGAAGGACCTGCGATGGCGCCGCCGTCTTGTGATTGGTCACGTGACCGCTCATGTGACCGCTCACGTGACCGCGACGTCATCGAAGGTCCTGAACACACACACACCATTTATAGGAACGGATGCCGCTGAGGAGATCGGCTGTCTCCAGGTAAGTATAATTTTTTTTTTAATTTTTTTTATTATTTTTAAACATTCTATCTTTTACTATTGATGCTGCATAGGCAGCATCAATAGTAAAAATTTGGTCACACTTGTCAAACACTATGTTTGACAAGTGTGACCAACCTGTCAGTCAGTTTTCCAAGCGATGCTACAGATCGCTTGGAAAACTTTAGCATTCTACAAGCTAATTTCGCTTGCAAAATGCTAAAAAAACGCGAAAAAAGCGGGAAAAAAATGCAAAAAAAAATGCGGATTTATTGCAGAAAATTTCCGGTTTTCTTCAGGAAATTTCTTCAAGAAATCCTGACGTGTGCACATACCCTTATACTAGCGCATTGCCGTGCAACCATGTGAACCTTTTACAGCTGTAGCTCTCTGGGACCTTTCTAGTGGTCCAATAGGAGCTGACACAGGACCTGAGCATGTGACCCCTGACCTCTAATGAGAGGACATCCCTTGGGCATGCTCAGAAGAAGAAAAGCAGGACTTCGTCTCAGGAGTGCCTGCCCGCCGCTGATCAGTGCTGGTTACAATGACTGAGCCTGCAAGGGCAGCAGTAACCAAATGCACAGTATCTGCCTAAGCCAGGCACTGGGAACAATGTCTCTGCTGAGCATGCTCCATTGTGGCTGGAGGAGAATGGGAGACAACAGCGGAGGTGGTTTGAGATTCCCCCTGTGCAGTGGAGGGAACTTGACACCTAACAAAAATAAATAGTTTAATGGATATACTAAAATGTGAATAATGTATTTTTAAACAACATGTAACATATACTTGCATATTTCAATGTGTAATTCAGTTGTTAATATTTTAAAACAAATAATACAATTTTAGATTTTAACATAAAAAAGTTTATAGTAGAAATACTACTACTGTGTAATTTTGAAAAAACAAGGGTCACATAATACAATTTTGTCAGCAATCTTTCTTTCACTATAATGAAATAGTCTATAACAAGTTTCCACACACATCTGCTGCTATTGCTAAATCTTCTTAAAAATGTAATACTATTTTAGTGTTTGTGAAGGGATTTTAAGATGATTTTTGTAAACAAGCTCTTTATTTTCATACTAGAGTTTTTTTGTATCAGTATATTATATTTGGTGTTTACTTTTAATCTTAAGTTTAACCCCTTAGTGACCGAGCCAATTTGGTACTTAATGACCAAGCAAATGTTTACAATTTTGACCATTGTCACTTTATGATGTTATAGCTTTGGAACGCTTCAACGTATCCCACTGATTCTGAGAATGTTTTTTGTGACATATTGTACTTCACTTTAGTGGTAAAATGTCTTCGATATAACTTGCATTTATTTATGGAAAAAAAAACAATTTTGAAAATTGCAATTTTCAATCTTACTTTTTGCACCCTTAAATCAGAGAGTGGTGTCACACAAAATAGTTAATAAATACCATTTCCCACATATCAACTTTATATCGGCACAATTTTGGAAACAATTTTTTGTTGTTAGGACATTTTAAGGGTTAAAAGTTAACCAGTGATTTCTTATTTTTCAAACAATATTTACAAAACCATTTTTTTTAGGGGACCACCTAACATTTGAAGTGAGTTTAGGGGGGCAATAAAGCAGAAAATACCAAAAAATGACACCACTCAAAAAACTGGACCCCTCAAGGTGCAAAAATCCACATTTAAGATGTTTATTAACGGTTCAGGTGCTTCACAAGAACTAAAGCAATGTGGAAGGAAAAAATTAGCATTTCACCATTTTCACAAAAAATTTACGTTGGAACCAATTTTTTTATTTTCACAAGGGTATCAGGAAAAAATGGACCACAAAATTTGTTGTGCAATTTCTCCTGAGTACGCTGATTCCCAGTATGTGGTGGAAATACGAAGTATGGGTACATGACAGGGCTCATAAGGGAGGGAGCACTGTTTGTCTTTTTGAAAGCAAAATTGACTGGAGTCAATGGTGCGCCATGTCGCGTTTGGAGACTAAACTAGACTGTTGAAACTAAACAGTGGAACCTCCCCACTTCTAATTCCAACCCTAACCCTAGCCCCAACCCTAACCCTAGCCCAACCCAAACCATAGCTTTTGCCTAACTCTAACACTAGCTTTATCCCAATATAATTAATACATCCCACTGTGGACACATTAACCCTCTTAATCATGCTCAAACTGGCATGTCAGAGCCTAAGATAAAGAGACCACATCACTAAAATAGGACACTCTACATAGCAATACGTTTAACCAGAAAAAATGGAGTACACATCCAAAATGGTGAAGTTCGATAAATATCAATTTATTACAAAAATGAATCAAACAAATAAATTACATAAATAATACATCAAAGACACATGTCATGCTCAGCGAGGAAAAGCAAGATGGACACAGACCATGTGGCCGCCTACCACTGCAAAATATTCCAAGTAAAGTGCTAAGTGCTATATAAGTAAATAGGACAAGGGAACACCATGAGGCTTCTTAATTAGTGTACCATACATAAAAATCCATGAAACAGATCCCCTACATAAGTATTCCATAAGCCAAAGTATAAGCTCAATCATAGATGTCCGTTACCCATATTGCAGTGACAGGAGAACCATGCGGTGCAGCCTCGGCTTCGTCAGGGGGCGGTCCCAACCCTAACCCAAGTTTTAGCATGACAGTGACCCTAAATTTAGCCCAATTCACTTTAGCCTAATGGAAAAATGGAAATAAATATATATTTTTTATTTCATCATTTTTACCTATCTAAGGGCAAGCTAAAGGGGGGTCTAATTTACTATTTTTTTATTTTGATCACTGTGATAGGAAAAATTTCATATTGTTGCCATGTCCCGGCCAGCAGATCTCAGCTGACGCACTGCGTATGTGCCCACCATTTTCTCCTGGAGAAAGATGCTGGCGACTCGGGGGACTTCACGGGGGGTTGTAGGGACATCGGAGGTACGGTTGGGGATCGTGGGACCCCATTTCTCTCTCCTCTGATGTGGAATCACATCAGAGGAGAGAGAATTTAAATGCAAAATCAAACTTTTTTTTTTGCAGTCGCCGTTACACCATTAATAACGGTTCTAACAACATTGGGGTCAGTAAAAACCAATCCGAATCACATTCTCTGGGGTCTCAGCTATCGGTAGCCGTGAATAAGGAGAAATTCTGACTCTGAGGGTGCTATAAACTTATTTCTCAGTGCTGTTAAAAAGCATTGCTGAGGCATAATTACCCTTAATTGTCGCAGTTAAAAGGCATACCGGCGGTTGATTAATGATCCAAATTTAATACTTAACAGTGTTAACACTTATAAAAATATTTACTCGTATGTGAGGAATGACTTCTTCCAATGTAATTTATTTGTAATTCAGATGAATGTTAGAAAAAATGTATTATCACAGAATGTATTGTTGCAACAATGTTTTTTCACCAGAATTGTAAGATTTTAGCAACTTTAAGGGTATGTTCACATTGGGCATTTTTTCAGCCTTTTTTCTGCAGCAAAACCTGGTTTCTTGGCAGGAAAGAAGCTGTGGCAAAAACACGTTTTGGTGTGTTTTTGTTTGCTTTTTTTGTTGCAGTTTTGGTGCATTTTTTCATGCATTTTAGGGGCTAACTTGTGTCTCTTTGTGCATGATAATAAAGTTGAGTGCCCCCACAGGAAGAAAAAACTACTTCCTGTAGAACCATACCTCTAGATCCATTGAAAAGCCGTCAATTCATGTGCAGCGTACAGCAAAATCACTGTGACAGGTTAGAATACAATAGATGGAATAGATATACAGTAGGAGAAATAGATATTTGATACCTTGCTGATTTTTGCCCACTGACAAAAACATGAACAGTCTATGATTTTAAGGGTAGGTTAATTTTAACATTGAGAGATGGAATATCAAAAACAAAATCCAGAAAATCCCATTTTATAAATTATATAAGTGTATTTGCATTTTACAATGAGAAATAAGTATTTGATCCCTCTGACACACAAGATTTAATACTTGGTGGCAAAGCCCTTGTTGGCAAACATAGCAGTCAGGCATTTTTTGTAGTTGATGATGAGGTTTGAACACGTGTCAGGAGGAATTTTGGTCCACTCCTCTTTGCAGATGATCTCTAAATCATTAAGATTTTGAGGCTGTGGCATGGCAACTTGGAGCTTCAACTTCCTCCATACGTTTTCTATGACATTAAGGTCTGGAGACTGGATAGGCCACTTCATGACCTTAATGGGCTTCTTTTTGAGCCACTCCTTTGTTGCTTTGGCTGTATGTTTTGGGTCATTGTCTTGCTACAAGACTCAGCTACGACCCATTTTTAATGTTCTGAAAGAGGTTGTCACCCAGGATTTTACGGAACATGGCTCCATCCATTCTCCCATTGATTCTATGAAGTACTCCGGTGCCCTTAGCAGAAATACACCCCCGAAAAAATGTTTCCACCTCCATGCTTGACAGTGGGGATGGTTTTCTTTTGGGTCATAGGCAGCATTTCTCTTCTTCCAAACACTGCATCTTCTACTAATCACTCACAGAATCATCCAGGTTTTCATTGGCCATCTTCAGATGGGCCTGCACATGTGCCTTCTTGAATAACAGCTTATATAGTATTTCAGCATGGTACATAAATGGTTTAATATTCAGTACCTATGTAAGACAGGACTATTTGACCTATCATCATTATTATAGAACACACACTAAAAAGGATGACACTAGGTCGGATATAGTATCAACTTTACCCTGTATGAAGAAAGCGATCCCTGTTAAGTCACAGGGTCGCGGTACCGCACAGAGAGCGCAAGCAAGGAACCACAGAACTCTATCCCAGGACACAGGATTAGAGTTACTGTAGACCTCTTGCAATCGACACCACAATTGGAGTATCAGAGGAATCTAATATGCACAGAAGTGCATGCTGTGCCACACTAGCGGACGCCACTAACCACCCAGACTTGGGTAAGGTAAGCGCTCTAATAGCGTGCGGCTCTGCACTGGCGGTCACAGCAGTTAGACGCTGTTTCATGTGGTAAAGCTGTGAGTTTAGCCGGGCGCTAGATTGCAGCCATACACCTTACGCGAACAGTCATACACAAGGGATGTTTTTTTTAAGGAATGACTTGCACTCATCAACACACACACGATAACAATTGTATACTAGCGCATGGCCGTGCGGCCATGCAAACCTTTTATAGCTGCAGCAAGTACAAGACCTTCTGAGAAGGACCAATGGGCGTCTGCCACAGAAGAAGAACACCTTTAGGACCTTCCTAGAGGACCAATGGGATTAGCTGCAGTATCTAAGCATGTGACCCCCGACCTCCAATGGGAGGTCATCCCGTGGGCATGCTCAGAAAGGGAAAATCTGGACTTAGTCCCAGAAAGACCTGCTCCCTGCTGAACATTGCTGGCTACAAGAACAGAGCCTGGAAGGGCAGTAGTAACCAGTCGTCCAGTATTAGCCTGAGCTAGATGCTGGGACCGACGTCTCTGCTGAGCAGTCTCCACTGCGGCTGGAGAAGAATGGGAGACTGCAGCAGAGATGGTTCGAGATTTCACCTGTGCAGAGGCGGGAACTCGACACCTAACATATATATATATAATTAAAATCATCAAACACAGGTGATCAGATTGATATAAAGAGCCGTACCTAAAAGAATCCTGTACAGGAGGCGCATGTCCAGGGAAACAGATGCGACATATATTTACTAATATTAACAGATCCCACTTATCCAACTTGCAGACATCTGTGTTATTAGTTCCATAATCAATAATAAATATCCAAATCTGAGTCTGTTTTAAATAACCCTTTAAAGGTATATGGGAAAATGAACTATTTTCTGCAATTAAACGTGACAGGCAGCACCATTATAAATAATTTAACCAAACAACCGCCCACAAACCGGCAATAAAAAATGGCAAAATACAGCAATTATTTACCCGTCACAATGCAGTCACTAAATCCCAGGAAATAAATCACGTACTCACCTCTCCATCGCTCAGGCCCCTGGCACTTTCAATATTCATCTGCTCCTCGTTCCGGCGCCGCTCCATCTTCAGAACTGACATTCAGGCAGAGGGCGTGCACTAACCACGTCACCGCCCCCTGTGACCTGAGCATCACTGCTGAAGACGGAGCGGCACTGGAATGGGGAGCAGTTGATTATCACGCAGCGCAGCGTTCCCCCTCTCCACTATAATCAAGTGTTCCTGGCACGGTGCAGTCCCTGCTTCTCTGGAGCCGCAGCTTCTTCCTGTATTGAGCGGTCACCGTTACCGCTCATTACAGTAATGAATATGCGGCTCCACCCCTATAGGAGGTGGAGCTGCATATTCATTACTGTAATAAGGGGTACAATGTGACCACTCAGTACAGGAAGAAGCTGTGGTGCTAGGGAACCAGGGACCGCGTCAGGAGCAGGTGAGTATAATTAGACAGCCCCCACTCCCCGTCCCCTCCCCTCCCCCTCCCCTGCCAACCCCTGGGTATGACTTGAGTATAAGCCAAGAGGGGGACTTTCAACCCCCCAAAAAGGGCTGAAAATCTCGGCTTATACTCGAGTATATATGGCATTTCTTTTTTTAAAAAAAAACAGGATTTATGGTGGCAGCAAGGAGTGTGAATTATCGTGGAGTCAGCAATAATAATATGGCATTTTCTACATATATTCCATGCATTATAATCCAGAGGTTGATATGCCTTACACTCACTATTATTTTTTTGGTAACTAATTATTGTAAACAGCCTGCGGCACCCTTGGTTGATTGTTGCCATCATCAGCATCAATTATCCAGTCATCTGCATGCTGGTGCACACTTTGAATAGTCTGCTGGAGGAGGTAGTAGTGGTCCCGGAGAAAGAGGAAGAAGTAGAGGAGGATGTGGAAGAGTTAACAATATCTTTAATTTCCAGTCTGTCATCTCACAGGCAGTTGCCATGACAGGAAAAAATGTAGGACTAGAGAAGGACAAAGAGGAAGAGGTTGTGGACGCGTAGTAGTTAGGAGATGAAGATGATAATGATTCCTTCTCTATTGTCCATGCTTGCCAGAGGGGGATGAAGGAAGCAAGATTCAGTGTCATTTCACCACCAACACACTATGGACTTGGAACTCATGAAAGAGACAGACCCATGAACGCCTTCTTGCAGCAGTATCTGCAACATGATTGTTGCCCGTATTGCTAGGATTCAAAATAGTGCTGACTACTGGGTTGCCAGTCTGTTAAATCATTGATACAAATGATGCACCAATGTTGCAGTATCAAAACATGCTTGTAGACAATCATGATACAGGAAAGAAATATATCTTGGTACCGTGTTAGCCAGTAGATAGAAAAATATTTCTCTCAATTCTAAATATTTTTGTAGACAATCATGACAGTGATTTTCCCCAAGGCAGCAGGATTGTTCTTCGCAGTGATAGGCTTCCAACCATGAGAACATTGAGTCGTCAATGCAAAAACATTAGCAGCCTTGCAGTGCTAGATTCCTAGGTTCCAACCCCACCAAGGAGAGCATCTGCAAGGAGTTTGTATGTTCTCACCGAGTTTGCAAGGGTTTCCTCCGAGTACTCATTTTTCTTCCCACACTTCAAAGACATACTAATAGGAAATTTAGATTGTGAGACCCAATGGGGACAGTGCCACTAATGTCTGTAAATGTCCATAAAGTGATGTGGAATTATTGGCGCTATATGAGTGAGTAAACAAATGTTAATTGATGCCACTTATTAATGGTATCAGCACATACTTTTAGGAAATGTTTGGTCTCCAAGTTGGGTCTCCTTCATTTGTGTTGCCTGAATTTGGCACAGCTCTCAGATCACCAGGCCAATACCTGTCACTCATCCATTTGTTATTGATCAAACTTTAAGCACAAAATACTGCTCCAAGCCTTGTCCAAGGCTTAAATGTGGCAGGGTTTCAGCACCACGCTATTAGCACAAATAATTTATATTGTGAAACATGGACTTCTGGCTGGAGCTCAAAACCAGCCAACTCGTACATGGAGCATAATAGAAGCTGTGCTCAACACACTTCTATGAAATGTGCCCTGCTGTATTTGTCTGTGGACCTCACTAATGGCACAAGACAAAAAAGAGTCTGCTAGAAAGTCAATTTCACAGCCACACAGGACATTAGCTATCTAAACTATCTGATTTAGATAAAACTGCCTACATAACTAGCTAAAATTTATCAGGACCCAGAACCACTCTCAGGAATAGCCTCTCTGCGCTGTTGTACTGACAAAATGGGGCTAAAACAAGATGTCCATTCTCTAGCCGCAATCTGCACACATAAAGTTAGAAAAAAAATAAAACAAATTCACAAGCACCTCTGAGCTCTCCCCACTACCTACCCTTATCAAACA
Organism: Ranitomeya imitator; assembly: GCF_032444005.1. Classification (NCBI taxonomy): domain Eukaryota; kingdom Metazoa; phylum Chordata; class Amphibia; order Anura; family Dendrobatidae; genus Ranitomeya; species Ranitomeya imitator. The sequence continues at coordinate 639,038,870 of NC_091284.1, forward strand.
CATGCCCAACATTCATCAAACACCACCACTATCCTAGCCAAAGTGCTCAAAATACTTTAGTGGCAATGCAAATATTTTCCCACAATTTTACCAAATGTTATTGATTTTTACCGATTTTATGAAAATGTGCTTGTGTTTCCGAAAACGAATCCGAATGTGCCATATTCGTGCTGATTTTAAGTTTGGCGAACGTTTTTCGAACATATTCTCTCATCTCTACTCTTGACCTCAGACTACTTGACTACCCTAACTCACACCAGACAATTTTAATCACCATAGCTGTGAGTATGTTTAACTGTCAGCAGTAGGGATGAGCGAAACGGATTGGACAAATTCAAAAATCGCCGACTTTCAGCAAAGTCGGCTTTCATGAAACCCGACTTGATCCTAGTGTGGGATCGGCCATGAGGTCGGAGATCTTCGTGCCAAAGTCGCGTTTCGTATGATGCATTAGCGCCATTTTTCAGCCAATGAAGGAGGAAGCAGAGTGTGGGCAGTGTGATGACATAGGTCTCGGTCCCCACCATCTTAGAGAAGCACATGACAGTGATTGGCTTGCTTTCTGCGCATCACAGGGGCTATAAAGGGTCATGCACGCCGACCGCATACTTCTGCATAGGGAGAGGTTGCCGCAGCTTAATCAGAAGAAGGGGTATAGTTAGGGAGGGAAGATTAAGCCCCGAAACTGCTTGTGCTGTAGCGATTTCCATTGTCCAACACCACCATTTGTTTGCAGGGACAGTGGAGGCTATATTTTTGTGCATCAGCTCTGTTTTAAGCAAAAATCCTGTTGCTCCTTTCTGCACAGTTATCTTGTTTATTTGTCCATACTTTTGTGTGCAGCAGTCCTTTTCATTGCTGCCATACTTGTCCTGAGATCATTGTAGGGAGATTGAAATTGTATTACAGTCCTTGTATTTTTTCATATATCTTCCAGCCACTTTCTGCCACTTACATTGTGTTGTTTTATGCACAGGGCCTGAGGTTTGCTTTAGTCTCCCCCCCAAAAAAGTGAGATTCAAATTGTCATAAAGTTGATATACTGCAGTCCTGTTAGTTTGTGGTATATCAGCCAGCCACTTTCTGCCACTTACATTGTGTTTTATGCACAGGGCCTGAGGTTTGGTTTAGTCTCCCCCCAAAAAAAGTGAGATTCAAATTATCACAAAGTGGATATACTGCAGTCCTGTTAGATTGTGGTATATCAGCCAGCCACTTTCTGCCACTTACATTATGTTGTTTTATGCACAGGGCCTGAGGTTTGATTTAGTCTCCCCCAAAAAAAAGTGAGAATCAAATTATCGCAAAGTGGATATATTTCATTCCTGTTAGTTTGTGGTATATCAGCCAGCTATTTTCTGCCACTTACACTGTTTTGTTTTATGCACAGGGCCTGAGGTTTGGTTTAGTCTCCCCCCAAAAAAAGTGAGATTCAAATTATCACAAAGTGGATATACTGAAGTCCTGTTAGTTTGTGGTATATCAGCCAACCACATTCAGCCACTTACATTGTGTTGTTTTTTGCACAGGGCCTGATTTTTTGTTCAGTCTCCCCCCAAAAAGGGAGATTTAAAATCTCAACACGTTTATATACACCGTCTACCTTTTTTTACAGTACCATATAACGGTTATTATTTTGGTTAGATTTTCCAAACAATGAGGATGTCAGGTGGAAGAGGCCGTGGGCGGTGGTTGCGAGCTGGTACTGATGGTGGTGGTGGTGCATCTGGTGGTAGTGGCAAAAGCACAATAGCACCTAAGGCTGGAGGTGTTGAGCCAGCGTCATCATCTGGCTACACAAGGCCTCAAAGGCTTCCTTATCTGGGAGTAGGAAAACGGCTTTTAAAGCCGGAGCAGCAGGGAAAAGTTTTGGCTTTCCTTGCTGACTCAGCCTCTAGCTCTTTCGCCTCCTCTTCAGAAAGTTCCAAATATAAAAGCAGCGAGTCGTCAGTGGATGCTCCCGGTCAGGAACAATACGTTTCCCTGTGTCCTTCAGAAAAACCAAAAGTGAAGGATGCATCAGGTGACACTACAGGTTACTCCATGGAGCTCTTTACAAATACTGTGCCTGGGTTAGAACGGGAAATTGTTAACTGCCCATTACAAGGTGAATCGGACATGGACTGCACTGATGCACAGCCACAGCTAGATTATAATGCTGTTCTATTGACTCAGATCACTACATTGCCCTCGCAGTGTACTGAGCCAGAATCTGACCCTGATGAGACTATGGTGCCCCGTCCCGAACGCTATAGCACCTTATACGGTGACACAGAGGAAGGTGCACATGACATTGAAGAGGAGGTGATAGATGACCCAGTTGTTGACCCAGATTGGCTGCTATTGGGGGAAGAGGGTGCCGCTGCCAGTAGTTCAGAAGCGGAGGAGGATGCTCCACAGCAGCCATCTACATCGCAACAGCTGTCATCTGGCAGGCCCGTATCAGGCCAAAAACGTTTGTCAAAAACAGTTTTAGGACAGCGTGGCCATCCGGTGAAAGTAGCATAGGGTGCAATGCCTGAAAAGGTATTCCATAGTAGGAAGAGTGCAGTGTGGCAATTTTTTAACTAAGATCCTAATGATCAGTCAAAAGTTATCTGTAAGACATGCTCAAAGTCCTTTAGCAGAGGGAAGAATCTTCAAAATTTAAATACAACGTGCATGCTTAGACATTTAACCAGCTCACCCTACAAGAGACTCTCATTAGGAAAAAGAAAGTACTCATCATCTCATCCACGTACACAGGGTTTGAACGCCCACAATGCTAGACTAATCTTGTTAGAGATGATGCCCTACCGGTTGGTTGAAAGCGAAGCTTTCAAAGCCCTGACGGCCTACGCAGTACCACGCTATGACCTACCCAGTCAACACTTCTTTGTGAGAAAAGCCATCCCAGCCCTCCAACAGCATGTCAAAGACCGCATTGTCCATGCACTGAGGCAATCAGTCAGTAGAAAGGTGCACCTCACAACAGATGCATGGTCCAGTAGGCATGGCCAGGGACGTTACGTGTCCATCATGGCACACTGGGTTAATGTGGTGGATGCAGGGTCCACAGGGGACAGCCATAGTGGGACAGTTCTGCCTAGTCCACCGTCTAGGAAACAGTTGGCTGTAGGTGTTCACCACCCCTCCTCCTCCTCCTCCAGTAGTGAAAGCTCATCCACAGAGCACAGTCACACAACCACTCCATCCGCAGCTGCCAGTGTTGCACACGAGGTGTCCCATTAGCGAACAGCTAGTGGTAAGCATCAGCAGGCTGTGTTAGAAATGAAGTGTTTGGGTACCTTGCCTGGCTCACACCTTGAACCTGGTGGTGCAGTGCTTCCTCAAAAATTATCCGGAGTTACCAGCCCTGCTCCTGAAGGTGCAAAGACTCTGCTCGCACATCCGCTGGTTGCCCGTACACTCCAGTCGTATGATGAACCATCAGCGATCGCTGAATCTTCCCCAGCACCGCCTAATAATTGACGTTGCAACAAGGTGGAACTTCACACTGCACATGGTTCAGAAGCTGTGCAAACAGAGGCGTGCTGTAATTAATTTGTGGGAGGATACACATACAAGGGCAGGCAGTTGGATGGCAGACATGGCGTTGTCTGGTGTGCAGTGGTCGCAGCTCCAAGACCTCTGTCAAGTCCTTCAGTGTTTTGAGGAATGCACACGGCTGGTAAGTGCAGACGACGCCATCATAAGCATGAACATCCCACTAATGCGTCTGCTGATGCAAAGTTTGACGCACATTAAGGAGCTGGCGTCTGCAGCCGAGGAGGAGGGAAACCTTGATGATAGTCAGCCATTGTCTGCTCAGAGAACTCTCCTGGACGAGGTGGCGGATGAAGAGGAGGAGGAGGATGGGGATGAATATTTATGGGAGGAGGATGCTTCACAGGAGGCAATAGAAACTCGTGGCATTGCAAGGTCAGGTACAGGTTTTTTGCGGGACACAAGTGATGTTGATTTGCAAGAAGGCAGCATAGCTTTGTTCAGTGGAGGACAAATGTAATGAGTGATGCAGACACAGTTTGTAGGCCCACAATAAAAAGTAGGCTAAATGCAGTTCAAAATTGGTAACAGGACTAAACAGGCGGCATAACTTTGTTCAGTGGAGGACAACTGTAATGAGTGGCGCAGACACAGTTTGTATGCCCACAATAAAAAAGTAGGCTAAATGCAGTTCAAAATTGGTAACAGGACTAAACAGGCGGCATTGCTTTGTTCAGTGGAAGACAACTGTAATGAAGTGGCGCAGACACATTTAGTAGGCCCAAAATAAAAAAGTAGGCTAAAAGCAGTTCAAAATTGGTAACAGGACTAAACAGGCGGCATAGCTTTGTTCAGTGGAGGACAACTGTAATGAGTGGCGCAGACACAGTTTGTAGGCCCACAATAAAAAAGTGAGCTAAAAGCAGTTCAAAATTGGTAACAGGACTAAACAGGCGGCATTGCTTTGTTCAGTGGAAGACAACTGTAATGAAATGGCGCAGACACATTTAGTAGGCCCAAAATAAAAAAGTAGGCTAAAAGCAGTTCAAAATTGGTAACAGGACTAAACAGGCGGCATAGCTTTTTGTTCAGTGGAGGACAACTGTAATGAGTGGCGCAGACACAGTTTGTACTGTACTGGGGTGTGCTCCTCTGGTGAGTAGCAGACAGTGGCAGTAGGCGCAAAGTATTAACTGGTCAAAATGGAGGCCAGGGCCCCTGTATATTTTAACTATCATCATTTCAACAAATTTGTATTGGCAGTGCCATTGAAGGATTTGACAGCACAGACTACACAGTGGTGGAGCAGGGAGAGGTAAGTATTGCAAGTGGTAGAGCACTGTTCGAGCTGAGGGGAACACTCTCTCAATGGCGGTGGTACTGGCACAGGGCCCAACATATTACGACGGTGTGTCTGACGTTGGTTGTGCACCACCAACGTCAGAGACACTTTATTGTACTATGAAGGACCCTGTGCCAGTGCCGTCGCCCAAGAGTGGGTGCACACACCTGTCCACGCAAACGGCACTCGCACGGGTGCTTGCGCCAGGTGGTGACCATGGCCCTGTTAGGGGTGTCAGCCCATTTAGGGAGGTATAAAAATGGCCTATGGTGGACATTCAGCAGCTGCAAATGGCAGAATTGGAGAAGTCAGTAAGAGGAGGCCAAAAGCAAGACATTTTTCAGGCAAGCTACGTGTCAGAAGGAGAAGGTGGGGCAAAATAATTTGAAATCCATGATTGGTTCATTTTAATGAAGGTTAGATCATCAACAATCTGGGTAGCCAGACGTGTCCTTTTTTCGGTCAGTATTATAGACTATAATCAATTGCTTAAAATGGCTGACATAAACTGACATAAACCAGACAGACTGTTCGGTGATTTCCACCCAAAAAAGCGGAACAACGCCAGATGTATTAAGTAGGGTTGAGCGAAACAGATCGTCAGTTTTCAAAAGTCGCCGACTTTTAGCAAAGTTGGGTTTCGTGAAATCCGACCCGATCCCACTCTGGGATCGGGTCGGTGGTCGGCGATCTCTAATTAAAAGTCGGGTTTCGTTTTATATATATATATATGTCATTCAGACACATATATATATTTATATTAACTTCAGCGCGATATAGCAGAAAAGCCGGTAATTCAATTACCGGCTTTTCATTCCTCCTGCCAAAACCCAACATGATTTGAGACAAGGTTTACATACAGTAAACCATGTCATATCCCCCTTTTTTGCATATTTCACACTACTAATGTTAGTAGTGTGTATGTGCAAAATTTCAGCGTCCTAGCTCTTAAATTTAAGGGTTAAATTGCGGAAGAAATTGGCGTGGGCTCCCGCACAATTTTCTCCGCCAGAGTAGCAAAGCCAGTGACTGAGGGCAGATATTAATAGCCTGGAGAGGGTCCACGGTTATTTGCCCCCCCCTGGCTAAAAACACCTGCCCCCAGCCACCCCAGAAAGGCACATCTGTAAGATGCGCCTATTCTGGCACTTGGCTCCCTTCCCATTCCCGTGTAGCGGTGGGATATGGGGTAATGAAGGGTTAATGCCACCTTGCTATTGTAAGGTGACATTAAGCCAGATTAACCCCTTCATGACCCAGCCTATTTTGACCTTAAAGACCTTGCCGTTTTTTGCAATTCTGACCAGTGTCCCTTTATGAGGTAATAACTCAGGAACGCTTCAATGGATCCTAGCGGTTCTGAGATTGTTTTTTCGTGACTAGTGTTGAGCATTCCGATACCGCAAGTATCGGGTATCGGCCGATATTTGCGGTATCGGAATTCCGATACTGAATTCCGATACTTCCCGCGTATCGGATACCGGAATCGGAAGTTCCCAGAATTCAAATTGAACGCAGCAGCCAATGAGGAATGAATGAAAGTGTGGGCACATCCTGTTTAGCATGGTGGGCATGTAAGTACTGGCAAGGCTTGGATTGGCTGCTGAAATGATGTCACTCTGCACTATAAAAAAGCGCTGCCGCCATTTTGCGCTCACTCTGCTGTGATTTCAGTTAGGGACAGGACGCTGTGTTCTAACTGAGGGCCAGTTGAGCTTGCTAATTGCTTTATTTTCCTTTCCAAAGGCTAATTTAGCAAAACGCTGTGTGTTCTTCACTGTTCACCTTGCTCTTGCCTTGCAGCGCTGTTTTAACAGCGTTCTGCAAGGTCTCTGTGTGTGTGTGTGTGTGCAGCTCACTCTGTAGTCTGTGTGCAGCCATATACCCGGTTGTATTCAGCTCAGGGGGGGTTCACACTGCCTCACACAGTTGTTCTTTTTTGCTCTTAGTGCAGCCTGCTGCACATTTTTTCTCAAATTTCCTATTAGTGTTTTTCCACCAGTCTCCAGCTCTATTGTGGAAAAACACTACATAGGATAACCTAGAGGGGGGTTTTTGGGCCTTGCAGCGCCGTTTACGGCTGTCTGCACGGTCTCCGTGTGAGCCCAGCTCGCCCTGTAGTCTGTGTGCAGCCATAGCCGGTTGGATTCAGCTCAGGGTTCGTTACTGGCTCATACCTTGAGAAAAATTTTCCTTTTTTTCAAATAGTGCAGCCTGTTTAAAATTTGAAAAAAAAAATTCCTATTAGTGTCTTTCCACTCGTATCCAGCTAAATAGTGGAAAAACACTATATAGGATAACCTAGAGGAGGGTTTTTTGGCCTTGCAGCGCCGTTTACGGCTGTCTGCACAGTCTCCGTGTGAGCCCAGCTCGCCCTGTAGTCTGTGTGCAGCCATAGCCGGTTGGATTCAGCTCAGGGTTCGTTACTGGCTCATACCTTGAGAAAAATTTTCCTTTTTTTGAAATAGTGCAGCCTGTTTAAAATTTGAAAAAAAAAAAATTCCTATTAGTGTCTTTCCACCAGTCTCCAGCTCAATTGTGGAAAAACACTACATAGGATAACCTAGAGGGTTTTTTTGGGGCCTTGCAGCGCCGTTTACGGCTGTCTGCACGGTCTCTGTGTGAGCGCAGCTCGCCCTGTAGTCTGTGTGCAGCCATAGCCGGTTGGATTCAGCTCAGGGTGCGTTACTGCCTCATACCTTGAAAAACAATTTCCTTTTTTTCAAATAGTGCAGCCAGTTTAAAATTTGAAAAAAAAAATTCCTATTAGTGTCTTTCCACTTGTATCCAGCTAAATAGTGGAAAAACACTATATAGGATAACCTAGAGGAGGGTTTTTTGGCCTTGCAGCGCCGTTTACGGCTGTCTGCACGGTCTCCGTGTGATTTAAACTAGCTCTGTAGCCCGATCTGCACCAAAAAAAAGGTTAAGTTCACCAAACACAACTTAACACTTGTGTAGGCCACATTTGAAAAATAATAAAGTTTAGTCCACAATTTACAACATTAGTGTTTCTTACACCTGTTAGGAGGAGCATTACAGGAATAAGCACACTAAGGCCTTAGTACTTTTCTGCTTATCTTTATCTGTCAACCAAGATGAAGAGGGCAGGGAGTAAGGCACGTGGGCGTGGGCGCGGAGCAGGGAGAGGAGCAGGGAGAGGACGTGGTGATTCTGTGCCTGCTGCGGGCGCCGGTGACTCGTCGTCACTCAGTTTCAGCAGGGAACAGTCCTTCATGCGCAGCTTTGTCGGAGAGCGCCGTGCACCGCTGCTGCGTGAAGACCAAATTGAAGCCGTTGTCGGGTGGATGGCAGCTAACGCCTCGGCATCGACTTCAGTTAGTGCCACATCCTCTCAGGCACAGAGCACTGGAGAGCAGCCATCTGTCTCTTCACCACCTGCCAAATTGGCCAGGCAGTCAGAGAGCCCAGGACAGGAGCCGTCTCTACTTCTGTTCTCTGAATCTCTTGGCTTGGAAACAGGGGGCCAGCCAAGCAGCATTGGAGAAATGGAAGAAGAGGCAGTGTGCAGTGATGCCCAACACCTTTTTCTCTCTGACTCTGAAGAGGCAGGTGGGCCAGTGCCTCCGGTGACCACAGCGCAGTACGCATCTGATGATGAAACTCAGGTGCCGCTTTCTCGTGCGTACTGTGCTGCTGAGACTACCCAGGAGGAGCAGTTGGTGGCAGAGGGTAGTGGAGATGATGAGGTCCTTGACCCATCGTGGCGTGAGGAACAGGAAGGTGGTGGGAGCAGCTCAGAGGAAGAGCTTCCTCTTACGGGCCAAAGAGGGAGAGGGAGGGGGAAGACTGCGGAGCCTGTAGCCTCCACTTTGGCACCCGTTAGGAGCCTGTCTCTTTCCAAAGCCAAAAAGGGCGCTCCCAAGACTTGCAGTGCCTGGTCCTTTTTTGACACAGTTGCAGATGACATTTGTTTTGTCAAATGCAAGCTGTGTCATCATAAAGTAAAAAGAGGGAAAAATGTCAGCAACCTCAATACCACAAATATGTGGAAACATGTGCGGACCAGGCACGCGGTGGAGTTACAGAAACACACTGAAGATGTAGGCCAACCAACAGCGGCAGCTACCACCTCTTCAGCTCGTGTTGCCTCTTCCTCCAGCTCACGCACAGCTGGTTTGGCTTCCTCCCAGAGACCTTGTGTAATTCCACCCACAGCACCACCTTCCCAGTCATCCTCACACTCCCAGTCTACTCTACAGCCATCGGTAGTACAGGCATGGGAGAAAAGGCGGGCATTCTCGGCCAACCACCCCCGAGCACAGGCTCTGAATGCAGGCATTGCCAAACTGTTGTCCCTGGAAATGCTCTCGTTCAGGCTGGTGGAGACTGACAGCTTCCGTGACTTGATGGCATTGGCAGTCCCACAGTACAAGGTGCCCAGCCGCTTTTACTTCAGCAGGCAGGCTGTCCCTGCCCTGCACAGGCATGTTGAGGCAAACATAAAACATGCGCTACTGAACGCCGTCAGTAGCAAGGTCCACCTCACCACCGATGCGTGGACCAGTCAGCATGGACAGGGGCGATATGTTTCCCTCACTGCCCATTGGGTTAATGTTGTTGAGCCAGGTACAGATCGTGCGAGTGGCGCAGGACGTGTCCTGCCCACTCCAAGGATTGCAGGAATCCAGTCTGTACGCATCGACTCCTCCTCTTACACCAGTTCCTCTGATTCCTCTCTGCAGGATCCGTCACAGTCCACCCCCACATGGACCCGTGAACGTTTACCTATGACCGACATGAGCACAGCGGTGGCCAAACGTCAGCAGGCCGTCTTGAAACTAGTTTCATTGGGGCATCGAAGCCACACAGCGCAGGAGCTCTGGAATGCCATAAAGCAGGAGAGCGATGTGTGGTTACTGCCAGCGAATCTCCAGCCAGGCATGGTAGTGTGTGACAATGGCCGAAATCTGGTGGCAGCTTTGGCCCTTGGCAACCTCACTCACATCCCATGTCTGGCACATGTGCTCAATTTGGTTGTGCAGAGTTTTCTGAGGGACTATCCGGATCTTGATGCCCTGCTGCACAAGGTCCGCCTAGAGTGTGCTCACTTGCGGCGTTCCAGCTTGGCCAGATCCCGCATTGCTGCTCTGCAGCGCCGATTCCGCCTTCCGGAACACCGCATCATATGTGACCTACCTACCCGGTGGAATTCCACGTTACATATGTTGGAGCGGTTGTGTGAGCAGCAGCAAGCAGTTATGGAGTACCAGCTGCATCAGGCGCAAAGAAGTCGCAGTCAGCGCCGATCAGACTTCACAACCACAGAGTGGGCCACTATGAAGGACGTCTGCCAGGTTTTGCGTCCTTTTGATTATTCCACGCGGATGGCAAGTGCAGATGATGCACTAGTCAGCATGACTGTCCCCCTTATCTGCCTGCTTCAGCAAACTTTGCAAGGGTTAAGGGATGATGTGGTGGAAGAGGTGGAGGATGAGGAGTCACCTTTTCCATCAGCTTCTGGAGAGTCAGCGCCACGTGGTTCCTCACAAAGGGGTACGCAGGGGCCAATTTGTGAGGAGGATGAGGAGGAGTCAATGGAGGAGGAAGAGCTCCGTCCAGAGGAGGGAGCGACACAATTGTCCAGTGGTCAGTGTGTACAGCGAGGGTGGGGTGATGACGAGCGGGCAGAGATCATGTCTCAAGCAGGGGACAGCGTTTCTGGGCCGGTTGGCACTCTGCAGCACATGGTGGATTTCATGCTGCAGTGCCTGAGAAACGACCGCCGCATCGACCACATTCTCAACATGCCTGATTATTGGGTGTTCACCCTCCTCGATCCTCGCTACCGGGACAACGTCCAAAACCTCATCCCTGCGTTGACCCGGGAGCGTAAATTGCGGGAGTACCACGACACACTGGTGAATTCCATCATCTTCTCCTGTCCAACTGAGAGGAGTGCTGCTAGTGCTTTACAAAGCAGCTCAGTGCGTCGAGGCAGTGGGGGAGGCTCTGCCCAAAGAGGGAGCAGAAGCAGTGCCTCTGCCCAAGGCAAGCCCAGTATGGCACAACTCTGGCACACTTTTGTGTGCCCGCCCCAAATGTCTACACCATCACCGGCGGCTCCAGTCAGCAGGAGGCAACGGTTCCGTCAGATGGTGACAGACTACATGGCTTGCCCTCTTACTGTACTCCCAGACGGCTCTTCCCCGTTCAAGTTTTGGGTCTCTAAGCTGGATACATGGCCAGAGCTAAGCCAGTATGCATTGGAGGTGCTGGCTTGCCCTGCGGCTAGTGTCTTATCGGAACGTGTCTTTAGTGCCGCAGGTGGTGTACTAACAGACCGTCGCATGCGACTATCCTCCGATAACGTTGACCGGCTTACTTTCCTGAAAATGAACCAGGCCTGGATCTCGCAGGAATTTGCCACTCCTCTGCCTGATTAAGTAATTGGGTGTCATCCAGGTCTCCTGCTGTGTTCATCTTTCTACCACCTGAACTGCTATTCCTGGGCTCCAACACCGCCAGTTGCGGCTCAGAAGTGCAGGCTGCACAGTAAAAACATACGACCCAGTGTTATTGGGTTTCAGTAACGTCAGCTGATCCCCAGCTGTGTAGCCGGCAATGTGTCCTGCGACCGCCACGCTGGCACAACAACCTAAATGTAAGGGAACCTGTCCCCCCCCCCCCCGTCGTTTGTTACTGAAAGAGCCATCTTGTGCAGCAGTAATGCTGCACAAGGAAAAGGTAGCTCTTTTTTTTTAGCTCTTTGCACACGCAGAACTTAACACTTATAAAATGTGTTCACTGATACCGTTATACCGTCCCGGAGCTGGGACTTTCCTTCGTAATGTGACGCAGCACAGCCGTCATTCCTACCCCCTTGGTGCCATGCGCTGCCTCCTCAGCGTTGTTTTAAGCTGTCACGGAGCCTGCGCTGTTCTGTTATCCCTTGGGCATGCCCTATTTGCGCTGCCTGTCTTCTGACATAATTTGGTGTCAGGCTGGCTGCGCCTGTGCGGCCGCGGTGCCCGAGATCCCGCCTCGCAGTGTCTTCTGATTGAGTCACACTGCGGGCCTGGGATCCATGGGCATGCGCAGTGCATATCTTCCCCTCGGGCTCTCGCTCATTTCCCTCCGCCTTCTTTAGACTGTGCGCCGTCAGCTGATCCCTAGCATGCCACGGCCGTGACACCGCACAGTCTGAAGAAGAGGGAAGGAGGGGAGTGAGAGTCGAGGTTATGCACTGTGCATGCCCATGGTTCCAAGGCCCGCAGTGGGATTACGGTAGATGAGACTGCGAGGTGGGATCTGGAGCAGCGTGGACGCACAGGCACTGACAGCCTGACACCAAATTATGTCAGAAGACAGGCAGCGCTAATTGGGCATGGCCAAGGGCTAACAGAACAGTGCAGGCTCCGTGACAGCTTAAAACAACGCTGAGGAGGCAGCGCACGGCATCAAGGGGATAGGAATGACAGCTGTGCTGTGTCCCATTACGAAGGAAATTCGCACCTCCGGAACGGTTTAACGGTATAAAGGGACACATTTTTAGTGTTTACTTCGGTGTTTGCAAGGAGCATAATTAAAAGAGCAACCTTTTCCTTTTGCATCCTTAGTGCTGCACAACATGGCTCTTTCAGCTACAAACGTCTTGGGGGGGGGGGTTAAAGGTTTCCTTTCAACTTGCTCCAATCAGGCTTCGGCCTACACTCTGTTCCTCTGCTCCTCCTGCTGTCCCTGGGCTCTAACACCGCCAGTTGGTGCCTGGAAGTGCTGTGTGCACAGTCAACAGTCGCTCCTCTGTTATTGGGGTTCAGTAACGTCAGCTGATCCCCAGCTGTGTGTGCGGCAATACCTCCAATCTGCTCCTCCTGCTGTCCCTGGGCTCTAACACCGCCAGTTGGTGCCTGGAAGTGCTGTGTGCACAGTCAACAGTCGCTCCTCTGTTATTGGGGTTCAGTAACGTCAGCTGATCCCCAGCTGTGTGTGCGGCAATACCTCCAATCTGCTCCTCCTGCTGTCCCTGGGCTCTAACACCGCCAGTTGGTGCCTGGAAGTGCTGTGTGCACAGTCAACAGTCGCTCCTCTGTTATTGGGGTTCAGTAACGTCAGCTGATCCCCAGCTGTGTATCCGGCAACGTGTCATGCGACCGCCACGCTGGCACAACTAAAATGTAAGGGGACCTGTCCCCCCCCCCCCCTAGGCGTTTGTTACTGAAAGAGCCACCATGTGCAGCACTAATACTGCACAAGGGAAAGGTCGCTCTTGAAATTATGCTCCTTGCAAACGCTGAACTACACACTCATGTAATGTGTCCCCTCACACCGTCCAACCGTCCCGGAGGTGGGACTTTCCTTTGTAATGTGACGCAGCACAGCCGTCATTGCTACCCCCTTGGCACCGTGCGCTGCCTCCTTAGCGTTGTTTGATTCCGTCATGGACCCTGCGCTGTTATGTTATCCCTTGGCCATGCACAGTTTGCGCTGCCCGTCCTCTGACATCATTTGTTGTCGTCCTGGCTGCGCCTGTGCGTCCATGCTGCCCGAAATCACACCTCGCAGTGTCGTCTAATGTGATCCCACAGTGGGCCTGGTATCCATGGCCATGCGCAGTGCATATACTAGCCTCTCAATCCCCTTCTTCACGCTTCTTCAGACTAGGCGGCGTCAGCTGATCCCTAATAGCATGCCACGGCCGTGACGCCGCACAGTCTGAAGAAGCAGGAAGGAGGTGAGTGAGAGGCGATGATATGCACTGCGCATGCCCATGGATCCCTGGCCCGCAGTGGGACTACATTAGATGACACTGCAAGGTTGGATCTCGGGCAGCTTGGACGCACAGGCACTGCCAGCCTGACACCTCCATGATGTCAGAAGACGGGCACCGCTAACTGTGCATGGCCAAGGGATAACATTACAGTGCGGGCTCCGTGACAGAACCAAACAACGTTGAGGAGGTGGTGCCCGGCACCAAGGGGGTTGGAATGACGGCTGTGCTGTGTCACATTACAAAGGAAAGTCCCACTTCCGGGATGGTTTGACGGTGTGAGGGGACACATTATATGAGTGTGTACTTCAGCGTTTGCAAGGAGCATAATTTTCGGAGCCACCATTTTCCATGTGCAGTATTACTGCTGTACAAGATGGCTCTTTCAGCAACAAATGCCTGGGGGGGGGGGTTAAAGGTTCCCTTTCAACTTGCTCCACTGCAGGCTTCGGCCTACACTCTGCTCCTCTTTGATTCCCTGGGTTTCAACACTGTCAGTTGCCACCTGGAAGTGTTGTCTACACAGAAAAAACACTAGGTGATGTGTCAGTGGGGTTCAGCACCGCCAGCTGTTCCCCTGCTGTGTAGTCGGCAACGTGTCCAGCACAAGCCACGCTGGCACAACAGAACAAAAGCTGCCACCAGTGCAGGCTTCGGCCTACACTCTGCTCCTCTCCTCCTCCTGCTGACCCTGGGCTCAAACACCGCTAGTTTTTGCCCGGACATGCTAGCTGCACAGAGAAAAACACCAGCCAATGTGTTAGTGGGGTTCAGCAACGCCAGCTGTTCCCCTGCTGTGTAGCCGGCAACGTGACCTGCAAACGCCATGCAGGCACAGGAACTGAAATTAAAAGGGAACCTGGCCCCACCCCCCCAGGTGTTTCTATGTATAGCAGCCACCTAGTACAGCAGTACTGCTGCATTTGTACAAGGTGGCTGACTTTTTCTCCTTGCCCACGTGGAACTCAACACGTACAAAATGTGTCTCATTGAGACCATTCCACTGTCCCTGAGGTGTGACTTTCCTTTGTAATGATACGCAGCACCCCCCTTGGTAGCGTTTCCCGTCTTTTGTCATCATGGTTAGCTGGCTGCGCCTGTGCATCCGCCCTGCTAGAAACAACGCCCCTCGTTGTCATATTTATTTTGTCAGCGAGGGTGTGGTTTATGGGCACGAGCAGTGCATATGTTCGCCTGTCTTAACTCATCTCCTTCCGCCTTCTTCAGACTGTGCGGCCTCCTGGCCGTGGTAGGCGATAAGGGATCAGCTGAGGCCGCCCAGTCTGGAGCAGGTGTAAGGACATGTGTAAGCGGCAAACCTATTTACTGCACAAGGCCACGAATCCCAGCCACGCAGTGTGATTTTTTGAAAACACACTGTGGGTCTGGGATTCATGTCCATCGCTAACCGCAACGGCCGACATGAAATGAGGTCAGAAGACAGGAAGCGCTCACAGCGCATGGCCAAGGGATCACAATAGCGCAGACTCCTGTACAGCAAATAACAACGCTCAGGAATCTGCGCCCAGTACCTAGGTGCAAATTTTGACACCTGTGCTGCGTCTCGTTAAAAAGACAAGTCACGCCTCCACAACTGTTTGACAGTATAATGGGCTAAATAGTGTACGTGTTTTAGTCAGCGTGTGCAAGGAGCAAAACAAATAGAGCAACCTTTTACTTGTGCAGCATTAATGCTGCACAAGGTGTGGCTCTTGTACCTTGCAACACCTGAGGGGGGGTTAAAGGTAACCTTTGAAATTGGTTCAACTAGGCTTCGGCCTACACTCTGCTCCTCTCCTCCTCCAGCTGACCCTGGGCTCTAACAACGCTAGTTTTTGCCCGGAAATGCTAGCTGCACAGAGAAAAACACCAGCCAATGTGTTAGTGGTGTTCAGCACCGCCAGCTGTTCCCCCGCTGTGTAGCCGGCATCGTGTCCAGCACAAGCCACGCTGGCACAACCGACCAAAAGCTGCCACCAGTGCAGGCTTCGGCCTACACTTTGCTCCTCTCCTCCTCCTGCTGACCCTGGGCTAAAACAACGCCAGTTTCTGCCCGGACATGCTAGCTGCACAGAGAAAAACACCAGCCAATGTGTTAGTGGGGTTCAGCACCGCCAGCTGTTCCCCTGCTGTGTAGCTTGCAACGTTTCCTGCAAACGCCACGCAGGAACATGAACTGAAATTGAAGGGAGCCTGCCCCCCACCCCCCCAGGTGTTTCTATGTATAACAGCCACCTTGTACAGCAGTACTGCTGCATTTGTACAAGGTGGCTGACTTTTTCTCCTTGCACACGTGGAACTCAACAAGTACAAAATGTGTCTCATTACAGACCATTACAATGTCCCTGAGGTGTGACTTTCCTTTTTAATGACACGCAGCACCCCCATTGTTAGCGCTGCCCGTCTCCTGACATCATTGGTTGGCTGGCTGTGCCTGTGCGTCCCCCCTGCCCGACACAACACCCCCCGTTGTCTCATATATTTTGACTGCGAGGGTGTTATTGATGGGCACGAGCAGTGCATATGTTCCCCTGTTTTCACTCCCCTCCTTCCGCCTTCTTCTGACTGTGCGGCCTCATGGCCGCGGCATGCGATAAGGGATCAGCTGAGGCCGCGCCGTCTGAAGCAGGTGTAAGGACATGTGTGAGCGGCGAACATATTTACTGCACAAGGCCACGAATCCCAGCACCGCAGTGTGACTTTAGGAAAAGCCACTGTGGGTCTGGGATTTATGGCCATCGTTAACCGCACCGGCCAACATGAAATGAGGTCATGAGACGGCCTGCACTAACAGGGTATTGCCAAGGGATAACACAAGAGCGCAGTTTCCTGTACTGCAAATAACAACGGTAAGGAATCAGCGCACAGCACCTAGGTGTAAATTTGTACACCTGTGCTGCGTCTCCTTAAAAAGACTAGTAGTCACGCCTCCACTACTGTTTGACAGTATAATGGGCTAAATAGTGTACGTGTTTAATTCAGCGTGTGCAAGGAGCAAAATTAAATAGAGCAACCTTTGACTTGTGCATCAATAATGCTGTTCAAGGTGTGGCTCTTGTACATTGCAACACCTGAGGGGGGGGTTAAAGGTAACCTTTGAAATTGGTTCAACTAGGCTTTGGCCAACACTCTGCTCCTCTACTCCTCCTGCTGACCCTGGGCTCAAACACCGCTAGTTTTTGCCCGGAAATGCTAGCTGCACAGAGAAAAACACCAGCCAATGTGTTAGTGGGGTTCAGCACCGCCAGCTGTTCCCCTGCTGTGTAGTCGGCAACGTGTCCAGCACAAGCCACGCTGGCACAACAGAACAAAAGCTGCCACCAGTGCAGGCTTCGGCCTACACTTTGCTCCTCTCCTCCTCCTGCTGACCCTGGGCTCAAACACCGCTAGTTTTTGCCCGGAAATGCTAGCTGCACAGAGAAAAACACCAGCCAATGTGTTAGTGGGGTTCAGCAACGCCAGCTGTTCCCCTGCTGTGTAGTCGGCAACGTGTCCAGCACAAGCCACGCTGGCACAAGAGAACAAAAGCTGCCACCAGTGCAGGCTTCGGCCTACACTTTGCTCCTCTCCTCCTCCTGCTGACCCTGGGCTCAAACAACGCCAGTTTCTGCCCGGACATGCTAGCTGCACAGAGAAAAACACCAGCCAATGTGTTAGTGGGGTTCAGCACCGCCAGCTGTTCCCCTGCTGTGTAGCTTGCAACGTGACCTGCAAACGCCACGCAGGCACATGAACTGAAATTGAAGGGAGCCTGCCCCCCACCCACAGGTGTTTCTATGTATATCAGCCACCTTGTACAGCAGTACTGCTGCATTTGTACAAGGTGGCTGACTTTTTCTCCTTGCCCACGTGGAACTCAACACGTACAAAATGTGTCTCATTAGAGACCATTACAATGTCCCTGAGGTGTGACTTTCCTTTGTAATGACACGCAGCACCACCCTTGTTAGCGCTGCCCGTCTTTTGACATCATTGGTTAGCTGGCTGCGCCTGTGCATCTCCCCTGCTCGAAACAATGGCCCTCGGTGTCTTATTTTTTTGGACAGCGAGGGTGTGATTGATGGGCATGTGCAGTGCATATGTTTGCCTGTGTTCACTCATCTCCTTCCGCCTTCTTCAGACTGGGTGTCCTCATGGCCGCGGCAGGCGATAAGGGATCAGATGAGGCCGCCCAGTCTGAAGCAGGTGTAAGGACATGTGTGAGCGGCAAACATATTTAGTGCACCAGGGCACGAATCCCAGCACCGCAGTGTGATTTTTTAAAAACACACTGTGGGTCTGGGATTCATGTCCATCGCTAACCGCAACGGCCAACATGAAATGAGGTCATAAGACAGGAAGCGCTCACAGCGCATGGCCAAAGGATCACAAGAGCGCAGACTCCTGTACAGCAACTAACAATGCTCAGGAAGCTGCGCCCATGCAAAAAGGTGTTGTTTTCGACACCTGTGCTGCTTTTCTTTAAAAAGACAAGTCACGCCTCCACTACTGATTAACAGTATAATGGGCTAAATAGTCTACGTGTTGCATTCAGCTTGTGCAAGTAGAAAAATTAATAGAGCAACCTTTTACTTGTGCAGCATTAATGCTGCAGAAGGAGTGGCTCTTGTACTTTGTAACACCTGAGGGGGGGTTAAAGGTAACCTTTGAAATTGGTTCAACTAGGCTTCGGCCTACACTCTGCTCCTCTCCTCCTCCAGCTGACCCTGGGCTCTAACAACGCTAGTTTTTGCCCGGAAATGCTAGCTGCACAGAGAAAAACACCAGCCAATGTGTTAGTGGTGTTCAGCACCGCCAGCTGTTCCCCCGCTGTGTAGCCGGCATCGTGTCCAGCACAAGCCACGCTGGCACAACCGACCAAAAGCTGCCACCAGTGCAGGCTTCGGCCTACACTTTGCTCCTCTCCTCCTCCTGCTGACCCTGGGCTAAAACAACGCCAGTTTCTGCCCGGACATGCTAGCTGCACAGAGAAAAACACCAGCCAATGTGTTAGTGGGGTTCAGCACCGCCAGCTGTTCCTCTGCTGTGTAGTCGGCATCGTGTCCAGCACAAGCCACGCTGGCACAACTGACCAAAAGCTGCCACCAGTGCAGGCTTCGGCCTACACTTTGCTCCTCTCCTCCTCCTGCTGACCCTGGGCTAAAACAACGCCAGTTTCTGCCCGGACATGCTAGCTGCACAGAGAAAAACACCAGCCAATGTGTTAGTGGGGTTCAGCACCGCCAGCTGTTCCCCTGCTGTGTAGCTTGCAACGTTTCCTGCAAACGCCACGCAGGAACATGAACTGAAATTGAAGGGAGCCTGCCCCCCACCCCCCCAGGTGTTTCTATGTATAACAGCCACCTTGTACAGCAGTACTGCTGCATTTGTACAAGG
This sequence comes from Ranitomeya imitator, assembly GCF_032444005.1. NCBI lineage: Eukaryota > Metazoa > Chordata > Amphibia > Anura > Dendrobatidae > Ranitomeya > Ranitomeya imitator. Next base: position 639,057,805 of record NC_091284.1, read on the forward strand.
TGGCTGACTTTTTCTCCTTGCACACGTGGAACTCAACAAGTACAAAATGTGTCTCATTACAGACCATTACAATGTCCCTGAGGTGTGACTTTCCTTTTTAATGACACGCAGCACCCCCATTGTTAGCGCTGCCCGTCTCCTGACATCATTGGTTGGCTGGCTGTGCCTGTGTGTCCCCCCTGCCCGACACAACGCCCCCCGTTGTCTCATATATTTTGACTGCGAGGGTGTGATTGATGGGCACGAGCAGTGCATATGTTCCCCTGTTTTCACTCCCCTCCTTCCGCCTTCTTCTGACTGTGCGGCCTCATGGCCGCGGCATGCGATAAGGGATCAGCTGAGGCAGGTGTAAGGACATGTGTGAGCGGCGAACATATTTACTGCACAAGGCCACGAATCCCAGCACCGCAGTGTGACTTTAGGAAAAGCCACTGTGGGTCTGGGATTTATGGCCATCGTTAACCGCACCGGCCAACATGAAATGAGGTCATGAGACGGCCTGCACTAACAGGGTATTGCCAAGGGATAACACAAGAGCGCAGTTTCCTGTACTGCAAATAACAACGGTAAGGAATCAGCGCACAGCACCTAGGTGTAAATTTGTACACCTGTGCTGCGTCTCCTTAAAAAGACTAGTAGTCACGCCTCCACTACTGTTTGACAGTATAATGGGCTAAATAGTGTACGTGTTTAATTCAGCGTGTGCAAGGAGCAAAATTAAATAGAGCAACCTTTGACTTGTGCATCAATAATGCTGTTCAAGGTGTGGCTCTTGTACCTTGCAACACCTGAGGGGGGGGTTAAAGGTAACCTTTGAAATTGGTTCAACTAGGCTTTGGCCAACACTCTGCTCCTCTACTCCTCCTGCTGACCCTGGGCTCAAACACCGCTAGTTTTTGCCCGGAAATGCTAGCTGCACAGAGAAAAACACACGCCATTGTGTTAGTGGGGTTCAGCAACGCCAGCTGTTCCCCCAGTGTGTAGCCGGCAAAGTGTCCTGCAAACGCAACGCAGACACAAAGCTGCCTCCAGTGCAGGCTTCGGCCTACACTCATCTCCCCCTGCTTACCCTTTGCTCCAACACCGCTAGTTGGGGCTCTAGGAAGACAATCTTTAATAGGCAAGGCAACGCATCTGGGTTCCAGCACCGCCAGCTGGTTCTCGGCAGTGTTCTTGTCACAGGTACTCCCTCGTGCCAAGCCTGGTTTCAGCACCGTCAGCTGTTTCCGGGTTGTGTCAAGCTCACTGAGACACCTATGCTTGCCTCGTCGTGGTGCGGTCGGGTTAGCCAACTCCAGGGTGCCTCCAGTTTAGGAGCTTCCTATGTGGGCTGCGTGAACTGGTAGTCAAGGCTGGTTCTGTAGTGCCAGTAGGCCCAGCTCCCCCTGTAGGACTGTTGGGGTTCGGTAACTGCGGCTGCCTCGCGGCCTAGCTGTTCTCTCCTCTCCTGTGGGCCTTCGGGTCCACCACCTGGTTCCAGCACCGTCAGCTGGTTCCGGGCCGAGCCTTTGGCTTAGGTGCCTCCTCCTGGGTATCCGAGTTCCGCCAACGCCAGGCGGTCCTTGGTAGTGCTTTTAAGCGCGGGCACCTACAGCTTAGTAACCGGGTTCCAGCACCGTCAGCTGGTCCTCGGTCGTGCCATTGGCTCTTGCACACTGGGGCAACGCATCCGGGTTCCAGCACCGCCAGCTGGTTCTCGGCAGTGTTCTTGTCACAGGTACTTCCTCGTGCCAAGCCTGGTTTCAGCACCGTCAGCTGTTTCCGGGTTGTGTCAACTTCACTGAGACGCCTATGCTTGCCCCGTCGTGGTGCGGTCGAGTTAGCCAACTCCAGGGTGCCTCCAGTTTAGGAGCTTCCTATGTGGGCTGCGTGAACTGGTAGTCAAGGCTGGTTCTGTAGTGCCAGTAGGCCCAGCTCCCCCTGTAGGACTGTTGGGGTTCGGTAACTGCGGCTGCCTCGCGGCCTAGCTGTTCTCTCCTCTCCTGTGGGCCTTCGGGTCCACCACCTGGTTCCAGCACCGTCAGCTGGTTCCGGGCCGAGCCTTTGGCTTAGGTGCCTCCTCCTGGGTATCCGAGTTCCGCCAACGCCAGGCGGTCCTTGGTAGTGCTTTTAAGCGCGGGCACCTACAGCTTAGTAACCGGGTTCCAGCACCGTCAGCTGGTCCTCGGTCGTGCCATTGGCTCTTGCACACTGGGGCAACGCATCCGGGTTCCAGCACCGCCAGCTGGTTCTCAGCAGTGTTCTTGTCACAGGTACTCCCTCGTGCCAAGCCTGGTTTCAGCACCGTCAGCTGTTTCCGGGTTGTGTCAACTTCACTGAGACGCCTATGCTTGCCCCGTCGTGGTGCGGTCGAGTTAGCCAACTCCAGGGTGCCTCCAGTTTAGGAGCTTCCTATGTGGGCTGCGTGAACTGGTAGTCAAGGCTGGTTCTGTAGTGCCAGTAGGCCCAGCTCCCCCTGTAGGACTGTTGGGGTTCGGTAACTGCGGCTGCCTCGCGGCCTAGCTGTTCTCTCCTCTCCTGTGGGCCTTCGGGTCCACCACCTGGTTCCAGCACCGTCAGCTGGTTCCGGGCCGAGCCTTTGGCTTAGGTGCCTCCTCCTGGGTATCCGAGTTCCGCCAACGCCAGGCAGTCCTTGGTAGTGCTTTTAAGCGCGGGCACCTACAGCTTAGTAACCGGGTTCCAGCACCGTCAGCTGGTCCTCGGTCGTGCCATTGGCTCTTGCACACTGGGGCAACGCATCCGGGTTCCAGCACCGCCAGCTGGTTCTCGGCAGTGTTCTTGTCACAGGTACTCCCTCGTGCCAAGCCTGGTTTCAGCACCGTCAGCTGTTTCCGGGTTGTGTCAACTTCACTGAGACACCTATGCTTGCCCCGTCGTGGTGCGGTCGAGTTAGCCAACTCCAGGGTGCCTCCAGTTTAGGAGCTTCCTATGTGGGCTGCGTGAACTGGTAGTCAAGGCTGGTTCTGTAGTGCCAGTAGGCCCAGCTCCCCCTGTAGGACTGTTGGGGTTCGGTAACTGCGGCTGCCTCGCGGCCTAGCTGTTCTCTCCTCTCCTGTGGGCCTTCGGGTCCACCACCTGGTTCCAGCACCGTCAGCTGGTTCCGGGCCGAGCCTTTGGCTTAGGTGCCTCCTCCTGGGTATCCGAGTTCCGCCAACGCCAGGCGGTCCTTGGTAGTGCTTTTAAGCGCGGGCACCTACAGCTTAGTAACCGGGTTCCAGCACCGTCAGCTAGTCCTCGGTCGTGCCATTGGCTCTTGCACACTGGGGCAACGCATCCGGGTTCCAGCACCGCCAGCTGGTTCTCGGCAGTGTTCTTGTCACAGGTACTCCCTCGTGCCAAGCCTGGTTTCAGCACCGTCAGCTGTTTCCGGGTTGTGTCAACTTCACTGAGACGCCTATGCTTGCCCCGTCGTGGTGCGGTCGAGTTAGCCAACTCCAGGGTGCCTCCAGTTTAGGAGCTTCCTATGTGGGCTGCGTGAACTGGTAGTCAAGGCTGGTTCTGTAGTGCCAGTAGGCCCAGCTCCCCCTGTAGGACTGTTGGGGTTCGGTAACTGCGGCTGCCTCGCGGCCTAGCTGTTCTCTCCTCTCCTGTGGGCCTTCGGGTCCACCACCTGGTTCCAGCACCGTCAGCTGGTTCCGGGCCGAGCCTCTGGCTTAGGTGCCTCCTCCTGGGTATCCGAGTTCCGCCAACGCCAGGCGGTCCTTGATAGTGCTTTTAAGTGCGGGCACCTACAGCTTAGTAACCGGGTTCCAGCACCGTCAGCTGGTCCTCGGTCGTGCCATTGGCTCTTGCACACTGGGGCAACGCATCCGGGTTCCAGCACCGCCAGCTGGTTCTCTGCAGTGTTCTTGTCACAGGTACTCCCTCGTGCCAAGCCTGGTTTCAGCACCGTCAGCTGTTTCCGGGTTGTGTCAACTTCACTGAGACGCCTATGCTTGCCCCGTCGTGGTGCGGTCGAGTTAGCCAACTCCAGGGTGCCTCCAGTTTAGGAGCTTCCTATGTGGGCTGCGTGAACTGGTAGTCAAGGCTGGTTCTGTAGTGCCAGTAGGCCCAGCTCCCCCTGTAGGACTGTTGGGGTTCGGTAACTGCGGCTGCCTCGCGGCCTAGCTGTTCTCTCCTCTCCTGTGGGCCTTTGGGTCCACCACCTGGTTCCAGCACCGTCAGCTGGTTCCGGGCCGAGCCTTTGGCTTAGGTGCCTCCTCCTGGGTATCCGAGTTCCGCCAACGCCAGGCGGTCCTTGGTAGTGCTTTTAAGCGCGGGCACCTACAGCTTAGTAACCGGGTTCCAGCACCGTCAGCTGGTCCTCGGTCGTGCCATTGGCTCTTGCACACTGGGGCAACGCATCCGGGTTCCAGCACCGCCAGCTGGTTCTCGGCAGTGTTCTTGTCACAGGTACTCCCTCGTGCCAAGCCTGGTTTCAGCACCGTCAGCTGTTTCCGGGTTGTGTCAACTTCACTGAGACGCCTATGCTTGCCCCGTCGTGGTGCGGTCGAGTTAGCCAACTCCAGGGTGCCTCCAGTTTAGGAGCTTCCTATGTGGGCTGCGTGAACTGGTAGTCAAGGCTGGTTCTGTAGTGCCAGTAGGCCCAGCTCCCCCTGTAGGACTGTTGGGGTTCGGTAACTGCGGCTGCCTCGCGGCCTAGCTGTTCTCTCCTCTCCTGTGGGCCTTCGGGTCCACCACCTGGTTCCAGCACTGTCAGCTGGTTCCGGGCCGAGCCTTTGGCTTAGGTGCCTCCTCCTGGGTATCCGAGTTCCGCCAACGCCAGGCGGTCCTTGGTAGTGCTTTTAAGCGCGGGCACCTACAGCATAGTAACCGGGTTCCAGCACCGTCAGCTAGTCCTCGGTCGTGCCATTGGCTCTTGCACACTGGGGCAACGCATCCGGGTTCCAGCACCGCCAGCTGGTTCTCGGCAGTGTTCTTGTCACAGGTACTCCCTCGTGCCAAGCCTGGTTTCAGCACCGTCAGCTGTTTCCGGGTTGTGTCAACTTCACTGAGACGCCTATGCTTGCCCCGTCGTGGTGCGGTCGAGTTAGCCAACTCCAGGGTGCCTCCAGTTTAGGAGCTTCCTAAGTGGGCTGTGTGAACTGGTAGTCAAGGCTGGTTCTGTAGTGCCAGTAGGCCCAGCTCCCCCTGTAGGACTGTTGGGGTTCGGTAACTGCGGCTGCCTCGCGGCCTAGCTGTTCTCTCCTCTCCTGTGGGCCTTCGGGTCCACCACCTGGTTCCAGCACCGTCAGCTGGTTCCGGGCCGAGCCTTTGGCTTAGGTGCCTCCTCCTGGGTATCCGAGTTCCGCCAACGCCAGGCGGTCCTTGGTAGTGCTTTTAAGCGCGGGCACCTACAGCTTAGTAACCGGGTTCCAGCACCGTCAGCTGGTCCTCGGTCGTGCCATTGGCTCTTGCACACTGGGGCAACGCATCCGGGTTCCAGCACCGCCAGCTGGTTCTCGGCAGTGTTCTTGTCACAGGTACTCCCTCGTGCCAAGCCTGGTTTCAGCACCGTCAGCTGTTTCCGGGTTGTGTCAACTTCACTGAGACGCCTATGCTTGCCCCGTCGTGGTGCGGTCGAGTTAGCCAACTCCAGGGTGCCTCCAGTTTAGGAGCTTCCTATGTGGGCTGCGTGAACTGGTAGTCAAGGCTGGTTCTGTAGTGCCAGTAGGCCCAGCTCCCCCTGTAGGACTGTTGGGGTTCGGTAACTGCGGCTGCCTCGCGGCCTAGCTGTTCTCTCCTCTCCTGTGGGCCTTCGGGTCCACCACCTGGTTCCAGCACCGTCAGCTGGTTCTCGGCAGTGTCTTTTGCTCTTGTACCTTCTGCTCCCCATCCTGGTTCCAGTACCGTCAGCTGGTTCCGGGCAGAGCCTTTGGCTTAGGTGCCTCCTTCTGGGTATCCAAGTTCCACCAATGTCAGGTGGTCCTTGGTAGTGCTTTCAGGCACGGGTACCTCCTGCTTAGTAACCGGATTCCAGTAACGTCAGCTGGTCCTTGGTAGTTCCATTGGCTCTTGGACATTCGGCTACCCATCCGGGTTCCAGTACCGTCAGCTGGTTCTCGGCAGTGTCTTTTGCTCTTGTACCTTCTGCTCCCCATCCTGGTTCCAGTAACGTCAGCTGGTTCCGGGCAGAGCCTTTGGCTTAGGTGCCTCCTTCTGGGTATCCGAGTTCCGCCAACGTCAGGCGGTCCTTGGTAGTGCTTTTTAGCACGGGTACCTCCTGCTTAGTAACCGGGTTCCAGTAACGTCAGCTGGTCCTCGGTAGTTCCATAGGCTCTTGAACCTTCGGGTAGCCATCCGAGTTCCAGTTCCATCAGCTGGTTCTTGGCATTTTCTCAGCCTTCTTGTACCTTCTGCTACATTTCCAAGTTGAAGACCCTAACGTCGACAACCCGGAAGACCACCCCGATGACGACGACCCGGAAGACCACCCCGATGACGACGACGACGACGGCGGAGACGACGACGGCGGAGACGACGACGGCTGAGACGACGGCGGAGATGACGACACTGGAGACGACGACCCTGGAGACGACAACATGGAAGACCGAGAAGCAGAAGAACAAGAGGCTGCAGAACAAAGAGCAGAAGAACATTAAGCATAAGACTTAACCCCTTAGTGACCGAGCCAAATTTTTGAAATCTGACCAGTGTCACTTTATGTGGTAATAACTCTGCAACGCTTCAACAAATCCCAGTGATTTTGAGATTGTTTTTTCGTGACACATTCTACTTTATGATAATGGTAAATTTAGTTCAACATTTTTTGTGTTTATTTATAAAAAAAATCAAAAATTTGAGAAAAATGTTAAAAAATTAGCAATTTTCTAAATTTGAATGATTATCTCTTTAATCCAGATAGTCATACAACAGCAAACCATTAATAAATAACATTTCCCACATGTCTGCTTTACATCAGGACCATTTGTAAAATGTTATTTTATTTTGTTAGCATTTTAGGAGGTTTAAAAATGTAGCAGCAATTTTTCATTTTTTCAAAGAAATTTACAAAATTTATTTTTTTAGGGACTTATCCATGTTTGAAGTGACTTTAGGGGTCCCATATATTGGGAAACCCCCAAACGTGATACCATTTTAAAAACAGCACCCGTAAACATATTGAAAACTGCTGTCAGGTAGTTTATTAACCCTTCAGGTGCTTTACAGGAATTAATGCAAAGTGGTATGACAGAAATGAAAATGTGTATTTTTACCACCTAAATATTGCTAACTTCTAAACAGATTACTACAGCCGTCAGACTCTAAGGCCGCTATTTGGTCATGAATTGCCATGGCAAACATCAGGACCGCAAAATCATGATCTGAGGGCACCAATTGGGATAAAGAGGAAGCCCCCACGCTCTGTTAACCATTTATAATGATGTAGTCACTATTGACAGCAGCATCTAAGGGGTTAAACAGATTTAGAAGGTGCAAATACTGATCGTGGCTGGTGCAGCAAGTTGTCAGCTATAGTGTACAGCCGACAGATGATGGATTGTCATCTGTATGGGGATACTATTCTCTTATATCTAAGGTCAGTTAAAAGACGTATTGGCGGTCATTAAGGGGTTAATATCAGAGCAAAAGATATTATCTAAATTATATGCAGAAGAAGACTAAGCAGTGTATGGGGGTGAGTCCGTTCCTCCTCGTGGTGCCCCTGGATAAAGCCTGATGCTGCAGGCCAAACTGAACGCGGACAAATGTAACTTTTGTGACTGGCAGAACGGAAGGTGTAATCTTCCAACTTTTATAGATAACAACTACGGGAATGCCTGTCACAAATGAGAATATGATGAAGAAGTAGAATAGGAAGAATAATAACAGTGGAATAAAAAGAATATGTAGAATAGGAAGAATAATAATAGTTGAAGAAAATGAATATGAAGAATGTAATAAAAAAAAAAAATAGGTAGAAGATGAAGAAGAAGATGAATAAGGTGAAGAAGTTGATGTCAAAGATGCTGATGATGATGAAGATGAAAGTGTGGGAAAAGAAAAAAAAAAAAAGAAAAAAAAGAAGGGGAAGGGCGTGGAATAGTGAAACATCAATATCTGACAAAATAAAAAAAATTTACATAGTCAATATCTTTTTCAATCCGAACGTCTTTAAAAAAAAAAAAAAACATGCTATTCTATTTGATTGGACTAATCCTCATTGCCTTTAATGTCTCCGCCACCTCCCCCATACATCCTACATTATTCTTAGTTGTTTTCCTTCATGTAGAATGAACCTACAAGGAAAGAAAGGGTTTATTTTAATTCCGATATTTTGGTCCCATTGACTTGCATTGGGATCGGGTATCGGTATCGGCGATATCCGATATTTTTTGAACATCGGCCGATCCAAACCGATACCGATACTTTCCGATATCGGAAGGTATCGCTCAACACTATTCGTGACATATTGGGCTTCATGTTAGTGGTAAATTTAGGTCAATAAATTCTGTGTTTATTTGTGATAAAAACGGAAATTTGGCGAAAATTTTGAAAATTTCGCAATTTTCACATTTTGAATTTGTATTCTGTTAAACCAGAGAGGTATGTGACACAAAATAGTTAAAAAATAACATTTCCCACACGTCTACTTTACATCAGCACAATTTTGGAAACAACATTTTTTTTTTCTAGGAAGTTATAAGGGTTAAAATTTGACCAGCGATTTCTCATTTTTACAACGAAATTTACAAAACCATTTTTTTTAGGGACCACCTCACATTTGAAGTCAGTTTGAGGGGTCTATATGGCTGAAAATACCCCAAATTGACACCATTATAAAAACTGCACTCCTCACGGTGCACAAAACCACATTCCAGAAGTTTATTAACCCTTCAGGTGCTTCACAGCAGCAGAAGCAACATGGAAGGAAAAAATTAACATTTAACTTTTTAGTCACAAAAATGATTTTTCAGCAACAATTTTTGTATTTTCCCAATGGTAAAATGAGAAACTGAACCACGAACGTTGTTGTCCAATTTGTCCTGAGTACGCTGATACCTCATATGTGGGGGTAAACCACTGTTTGGGCGCACGGCAGGGTTTGGAAGGGAAGGAGCGCCATTTGACTTTTTGAATGAAAAATTGGCTGCACTCTTTAGCGGACACCATGTCAAGTTTGGAGAGCCCCCGTGTGCCTAAAAATTGGAGCTCCCCCACAAGTGACCCCATTTTGGAAATAGACGCCCCAAGGAACTTATCTAGATGCATAGTGAGCCCTTTAAACCCCCAGCTGCTTCACAAATTGATCCGTAAAAATGAAAAAGTACTATTTTTTCACAAAAAAAATTCTTTTAGCCTCAATTTTTTCATTTTCACATGGACAACAGGATAAAATGGATCCTAAAATTTGTTTGGCAATTTCTCCTGAGCACACCGATACCTCACATGTGGGGGTAAACCACTGTTTGGGCACATGGTAAGGCTCGGAAGGGAAGGAGCGCCATTTGACTTTTTGAATGAAAAATTATCTCCATCGTTAGCGGACACCATGTCGCGTTTGGAGAGACCCTGTGTGCTTAAACATTGGAGCTCCCCCACAAGTGACCCCATTTTGGAAACTGGACCCCCCAAGGAACTTATCTAGATGCCTAGTGAGCACTTTAAACCCTCAGGTGCTTCACAAATTGATCCGTAAAAATGAAAAAGTACTTTTTTTCACAAAAAATTTCTTTTCGCCTCAATTTTTTCATTTTTACATGGGCAATAGGATAAAATGGATCCTAAAATTTGTTGAGCAATTTCTCCCGAGTACGCCGATACCTCATATGTGGGGGTAAACCACTGTTTGGGCACACGGCAGGGCTCGGAAGGGAAGGCGCGCCTTTTGACTTTTTGAATGGAAAATTAGCTCCATTTGTTAGCGGACACCATGTCGCATTTGGAGAGCCCCTGTGTGCCTATGCAATGGAGCTCCCCCACAAGTGACCCCATTTTGGAAACTAGACCCCCCAAGGAACTTATCTAGATGCATACTGAGCACTTTAAACCCCAAGGTGCTTCACAGAAGTTTATAATGCAGGGCCATGAAAATAAAAAATAATTTTTCTTTTCTCAAAAATGATTTTTTAGCCTGGAATTTCCTATTTTACCAAGGGTAATAGGAGAAATTGGACCACAAATGTTGTTGTCCAGTTTGTCCTGAGTACGCAGATACCAAATATGTGGGGGTAAACCACTGTTTGGGCGCACGGCAGGGCTCAGAAGGAAAGGCACGCCATTTGGCTTTTTAAATAGAAAATTAGCTCCAATCATTAGCGGACACCATGTTGCGTTTGGAGAGCCCCTGTGTGCCTAAACATTAGAGATCCCCCACAAATGACCCCATTTTGGAAACTAGACCCCCAAAGGAACTAATCTAGATGTGTGGTGAGCACTTTAAACCCTCAAGTGCTTCACAGAAGTTTATAACGCAGAGCCATGAAAAAAAAAAAAATTCTTTTCTCAAAAATGATTTTTTAGCCCGCAATTTTTTATTTTCCCAAGGGTAACAGGAGAAATTTGACCCCAAAAGTTGTTGTCCAGTTTCTCCTGAGTACGCTGATACCCAATATGTGGGGGTAAACCACTGTTTAGGCACATGCTGGGGCTCGGAAGTGAAGTAGTGACGTTTTGAAATGCAGACTTTGATGGAATGCTCTTCGGGCGTCACGTTGCCTTTGCAGAGCCCCTGATATGGCTAAACAGTAGAAACCCCCCACAAGTGACCCCATTTTGGAAACTAGACCCCGAAAGGAACTTATCTAGATGTGAGGTGAGCACTTTGAACCCCCAAGTGCTTCACAGAAGTTCATAACACAGAGCAGTGAAAATAATAAATACGTTTTCTTTCCTCAAAAATAATTTTTTAGCCCAGAATTTTTTATTTTCCCAAGGGTTACAGGAGAAATTGGACCACAAATGTTGTTGTCCAGTTTCTCCTGAGTAAGCTGATACCCCATGTGTGGGGGTAAACCACTGTTTGGGAACACGTGGGGGCTCAGAAGGGAAGTAGTGACTTTTGAAATGCAGACTTTGATGGAATGGTCTGCGGGCGTCACGTTGCGTTTGCAGAGCCCCTGGTGTGCCTAAACAGTAGAAACCCCACACAAGTGACACCATTTTGGAAACTAGACCCCCAAAGGAACTTATCTAGATATGTGGTGAGCACTTTCAACCCCCAAGTGCTTTACAGAAGTTTATAACACAGAGCCGTGAAAATAATAAATACGTTTTCTTTCCTCAAAAATATTTTTTTAGCCCAGAATTTTTTATTTTCCCAAGGGTTACAGGAGAAATTGGACCCTAAAGTTGTTGTCCAGTTTCTCCTGAGTACGCTGATACCTCATGTGTGGGGGTAAACCACTGTTTGGGCACACGTCGGGGCTCAGAAGGGAAGTAGTGGCTTTTGAAATGCAGACTTTGATGGAATGGTCTGCGGACGTCATGTTGCGTTTGCAGAGCCCCTGGTGTGCCTAAACAGTAGAAACCCCCTCAAGTGACCCCATTTTGGAAACTAGACCCCCCAAGGAACTTATCTAGATATGTGGTGAGCACTTTGAACCCCCAAGTGCTTCACAGACGTTTACAACGCAGAGCCGTGAAAATAAAAAATCATTTTTCTTTCCTCAAAAATGATGTTTTAGCAAGCAATTTTTTATTTTCTCAAGGGTAACAGGAGAAATTGGACCCCAGTAATTGTTGCGCAGTTTGTCCTGAGTATGCTGGTACCCCATATGTGGGGGTAAACCACTGTTTGGGCACACGTCGGGGCTCGGAAGTAAGGGAGCACCATTTGACTTTTTGAATACAAGATTGGCTGGAATCAATGGTGGCGCCATGTTGCATTTGGAGACCCCCTGATGTGCCTAAACAGTGGAAACCCCTCAATTCTAACTTCAACACTATCCCCAACACACCCCATAACCCTAATCCCAACTGTAGCCATAACCCTAATCACAACCCTAACCCCAACACACCCGTAACCCCAACACATCCCTAACCCTAACCACAACCCTAATTCCAACCCAACCCTAGCCCTAAGGCTATGTGCCAACAATGCGGATTCGTATGAGATTTTTCAGCACCATTTTTGAAAAATCCGCGGGTAAAAGGCACTGCGTTTTACCTGCGGATTTACCGCGGATTTCCAGTGTTTTTTGTCCGGATTTCACCTGCGGATTCCTATTGAGGAACAGGTGTAAAACGCTGCAGAATCCGCACAAAGAATTGACATGCTGCGGAAAATACAACGCAGCGTTCCCGCGCGGTATTTTCCGCACCATGGGCACAGCGGATTTGGTTTTCCATATGTTTACATGGTACTGTAAACCTGATGGAACTCTGCCGGGATCCGCAGCGGCCAATCCGCACCGTGTGCACATAGCCTAATTCTAAAGGTATGTGCACACGCTGCGGAAAACGCTGCGGATCCGCAGCAGTTTCCCATGAGTTTACAGTTCAATGCAAACCTATGGGAAACAAAAATCGCTGTACACATGCTGCAGAAAAACTGCACGGAAACGCAGCGGTTTACATTCCGCAGCATGTCACTTCTTTCTGCGGATTCCGCAGCGGTTTTACAACTGCTCAAATAGAAAATCGCTGTTGTAAAACCGCATTGAAATGCGCAGAAAAAACATGGTAAATCTGCCATAAATCCGCAGCGGTTTAGCACTGCGGATATATCAAATCCGCAGCGGAAAAATCCGCAGAGGACCAGAATACGTGAGCACATACCGAAACCCTAACCCTACCCCTAACCCTAACCCTAACCCTACCCCTAACCCTACCCCTAACCCTAACCATAACCCTACCCCTAACCCTACCCCTACCCCTAACCCTACCCCTAACCCTAACCCTACCCCTAACCCTAACCCTACCCCTAACCCTAACCCTAGTTCTTACCCCAACCTTAGTGGGAAAAAAAAAATTATTTTTTTTATTGTCCCTACCTATGGGGGTGACAAAGGGGGGGGGGGGGGTCATTTACTTTTTTTTTATTTTGATCACTGAGATATAACCTATCTCAGTGATCAAAATTCACTCTGGAACGAATCTGCCGGACGGCAGATTCGGCGGGCGCACTGCACATGCGCCCGCCATTTTGGAAGATGGCGGCGCCCAGGAAAGAAGACGGACGGTCCCCGGGAGGCCAGGTAGGTATAAGGGGGGGAGATCAGGGCACGGGGGGGGGCGTCGGAGCACGGGGGGGTGGATCGGAACACGGGGGGGTGGATTGGAGCACGGAGTGGGGGATCGCTGTGCGGGCGGGTGGATCGGAGCACGGGGGGGATCGCTGTGCGGGGGGGATCGCTGTGCGGGGGGGGATCGGAGTGCGGGGGGGTTTGATTGGAGCACGGGGGGTGTGATTGGAGCACGGTAGGAGCGGGCAGGAGGACGGGGGAGCGGAGCACAGGACCGAGGGGAGCGGACCACAGATCGGGGTTCTGGGGGGGCGATCGGAGGGATGGGGTGGGTGCACATTAGTGTGTCCAGCCATGGCCGATGATATTGCAGCATCGGCCATGGCTGGATTGTAATATTTCACCATTTTTTTAGGTGAAATATTACAAATCGCTCTGATTGGCAGTTTCACTTTCAACAGCCAATCAGAGCGATCGTAGCCACGAGGGGGTGAAGCCACCCCCCCTGGGCTAAACTACCACTCCCCCTGTCCCTGCAGATCGGGTGAAATGGGAGTTAACCCTTTCACCCGGCCTGCAGGGACGCGATCTTTCCATGACGCATATGCTGCGTCATGGGTCGGAATGGCACCGACTTTCATGACGCAGCGTATGCGTCAAAGGTCGGGAAGGGGTTAATAATGGAGAGGCGTCAATTCTGACACCTATCCATTATTAATCCAATTGTATGAAAGAGTTAAAAAAAAACCACACACATAATATTAAAAAGTATTTTAATGAAATAAACACCGTTTGTTGTAATAATTTATTGTACGCTCAATCCACTCGCTGAAGACCCTCGCTCTGTAGCAAATAAAAAATAATAAACCAACAATGACACGTGACATCACAGGCCATGCCTACTGGTCCATGTATCTGTTGTGAGGTGCACCTTTCTACTGACTGATTGCCTCAGTGCATGGACAATGCGGTCTTTGACATGCTGGTGGAGGGCTGGGATGGCTTTTCTTGCAAAAAAGTGTCGGTAGGTCATAGCGTGGTACTGCATAGGCCATCAGGGCTTTGAAAGCTTTGCTTTCAACCAAACGGTAGGGCATCATCTCTAAAGAAATTAGTCTAGCATTGTGGGCGTTCAAACCCTGTGTATGTGGATGAGAGGATGAGTACTTTCTTTTCCTAACGAGAGTCTCTTGTAGGGTGAGCTGGACTGGAGAGGTGCATATGGTGGAACTAGCTGTGGTGGTGGTGGTGGACATGGCGGATTGAGAGAGGGTTGGTGATGGTATTCTCAATGTTGGCCTACATACAGTGTTTCCTACCAATAACCTTGTGATTCCCTGACTGCTTTGGCCTTGTGACGATACCTCCACATTTGCTGCTGGTGGTGTCCTAACCGGTGGGCTTACAGTGAGGGAAGCAATGTAGCGTTGCTGACTACCTTCAATCTGAGCAAGTGCATCAATGGTACGGGAAGTTTGGTAGTTAGTCCAGGCTTGCAAGTGCATGCTGATTAAATGTCTAAGCATGCACATTGTATTTAAATTTTGAAAATTCTTCCCTCTGCTAATGGTCTTTGAGCATGTCTTACAGATAACTTTTGACTGATCATTAGGATCTTAGTTAAAAAATTGCCACACTGCACTCTTCCTACTATGGAATACCTTTTCAGGCATTGCACCCTATGCTACTTTCACCGGATGGCCACGCTGTCCTAAAACTGTTTTTGACAAACGTTTTTGGCCTGATACGGGCCTGCCAGATGACAGCTGTTGCGATGTAGATGGCTGCTGCCGATCATCCTCCTCCGCTTCTGAGCAACTGGCAGCGGCACCTTCTTCACCCAATGGCTGCCAATCTGGGTTAACAACTGGGTCATTTATCATCTCCTCTTCAATGTCATGTGCACCTTCCTCTGTGTCACCGTGTAAGGTGCTATAGCGTTCGGGATGGGGCACCATAGTCTCATCAGGGTCACATTCTGTCTCGGTACACTGCGAGGGCAATGTAGTGATCTGAGTCAATAGAACAGCATTATATTCTAGCTGTGGCTCTGCATCAGTGCACTCCATGTCTGATTCATCATGTAATGGGCAGTTAACAATTTCCCGTTCTAACCCAGGCATGGTATGTGTAAAGAGCTCCATGGAGTAAACTGTAGTGTCACCTGACGCATCCTTCACTTTTGGTTTGGGTGAAGGACACAAGGAAACATCTTGTTCCTGACCGGGAGCATCCACTGACGACTCGCTGCTTTTATATTTGGAACTTTCTGAAGAGGAGGTGAAAGAGCTAGAGGCTGAGTCAGCAAGGAAAGCCAAAACTTTTTCCTGCTGCTCCAGCTTTAAAATTCATTTTCCTACTCCCAGATAAGGGAGCTTTTGAGGCCTTGTGTAGTCAGACGATGACGCTGGCTCAACACCTCCAGCCTTAAGTGCTATTGTGCTTTTGCCACTACCACCAGATGCACCACCACCACCATCAGTACCAGCTCGCAACCACCGCCCAGGGCTTCTTCCCCTTGACTTCCTCATTTTTTGGAAAATCTAACCAAAATAACAACCGTTATATGGTACTGTGAATCAAGGTAGAAGGTGTATATAAACGTGTTGAGATTTTAAATCTCCCTTTTTTGGGGGGAGACTGAACAAAAAATCAGGCCCTGTGCAAAAAACAACCCAATGTAAGTAGCTGAAAGTGGCTGGCTGATATACAAAAAACTAACAGGACAGAAGTATATCCACTTGTGAGAATTTGAATCTTCCTTTTTTTTGGGGAGACTGAATCACAACTTAGGCCCAGTGTATATAACAACGCAATCTAAGTGGCAAAAAGTGGCTGGCTGATGTACGACAAACTAACAGTACAGAAGTATATCCACTTTGTGAGAATTTGAATCTTCTTTTTTTGGGAGACTGAACCACAACTTAGGTCCAGTGTATATAACAACGCAATCTAAGTGGCAGAAAGTGGCTGGCTGAAATTCGACAAACTAACAGGACAGAAGTATATCCACTTTGTGAGAATTTGAATCTCCCTCCTTTTTTGGGAGACCGAACCACAACTTAGGCCCAGTGTATATAACAACGCAATCTAAGTGGCAGAAAGTGGCTGGCTGATATACGACAAATTAACAGGACAGAAGTATATCCACTTTCTGAGAATTTGAATCTCCCTCTTTTTTGGGGGGAGACTGAACCACAACTTAGGCCCAGTGTAAATAACAACGCAATATAAGTGGCAGAAAGTGGTTGGCTGATGTACGACAAACTAACAGGACAGAAGTATATCCACTTTGTGACAATTTGAATCTCACTTTTTTGGGGGGAGACTGAACAAAAAATCAGGCCCTGTGCAAAAAACAACACAATGTAAGTGGCAGAAAGTGGCTGGCTGATATTCGACAAACAAACAGGACAGAAGTATATCCACTTTGTGACAATTTGAATCTCCCCTTTTTTTGGGAGACAGAACCACAACTTAGGCCCAGTGTATGTAACAATGCAATCTAAGTGGCAGAAATTGGCTGGCTGATATACGACAAACTAACAGGACAGAAGTATATCCACTTTTTGAGAATTTGAATCTCACTTTTTTGGGGGAGACAACCAAAACTCAGGTCCAGTGTATAAAGCAACACAATGTAAGTGGCAGAAAGTGGCTGGAAGATATAATGAAAAATACAAGGACTGTAGTACAATTTCAATCACCCTACAATGATCTCAGGAAAAGTATGGCAGCAATAAAAAGGACTGCTGCACACAAAAGTGTGGACAATACACAAGATAACTGTGCAGAAAGGAGCAACAGGATTTTTGCTTTTAAAAAAGCAGTTGGTTTGCACAGCGGCGTGCAAACAGCAATGCAGCTATCAGGGAGCCTTATAGGGCAGTCTAATAAGCTACAGAGCTGATGCACAAAAATATAGCCTCCACTGTCCCTGCAAACATATGGTGGTGTTGGACAGTGGAAATTGCTACAGCACAAGCAGTTTTGGGGCTTAATCTTCCCTCCCTAACTAAATCCCTTCTTCTGATGAAGCTGCGGCAACCTCTCCCTATTCTACGATCGGCAGAAGTAAGATGGCGATCGGCGTGCATGCCCCTTTATAGCCCCTGTGATGTCGCAGAAAGCAAGCCAATCACTGTCATGCCCTTCTCTAAGATGGTGGGGACCGACACCTATGTCATCACGCTGCCCTTCATTGGCTGAAAAATGGCGCTTTAAGCATCATACGAAACATAACTTTGGCGAAAACCTCATGGCCGTTCCCACACTAGGATCGCGTCGGGTTTCATGAAACCCAACTTTGCCGAAAGTCAGTGAATTTTTGAATTTGTCCGATCCGTTTCGCTCAACCCTACCTGTTACCAATTTTTAACTGCTTTTAGCTGACTTTTTTATTTTGGGCCTACTAACTGTGTCTGCGTCACTCATTACAGTTGCCCTCCACTGAACAAAGCAATGCCGCCTGTTTAGTCCTGTTACCAATTTTGAACTGCTATTAGCCTACTTTATTATTTGGGCCTATATCTCTGTTTCCTCCTCATCCTGCCCATTGCCCAGCCACAGCTAGATGAGTCTGCTGGTACATTGACCCAGACCACTACATTCCCCTTGCACTCTACACAGCCAGAATCTGACCCTGCTGAAAGTCAGGTTCCCCTTCCTGCATATTATACCACCTTACACGGGGACAAAGAGGAAGGTGCAGATGAAATTGCAGGTTACTTCATCAGGTGGGGGGCATACTCGTTGGCGATGTCACTGGCACAGTTTCACTTTTAATGATGTTTATTTGCTTTAAAAGACATCATAAAATCTGTTTATTTTTTCAAATACTTCATTTTCTTCTGTTCAGCACTGGAGCCCAATTATCTTAATGCAGTAAGTATGCTTGGTGTCTCACTGCTCCTGAAAATGTAACAGATAGTATGAAATGAATGAAGATTCAATGTGTCTAGTGATACATGATATATCTTTGACGCTGTGTGCTCCTTTAAAAACAATCATGGTGTAACAATACTATTGGTTTTTTGCAATAAATATGTTTAAAGGTCGTACTATTTCTATTTTTTTCAAAACAGAAAAACATGTCTAACATGCAAAGATTATAAAGAAAATGGTAATTTAAAATAAAAAATGTATTAATAAAACATAGCATAGCCTTAAGTAACAATTCAGTTTATAATCAAAATCAATTATAATTACAATATTTATATGTACATATAATTTATTTGGCATAGCATAAACTGGACATAAAAACGTAGGCATGGTGTGTGGCACACAGCATGGCACATAATGATTTATTGTACATAGAATTCAGTATTTATTATGTATTCATTACTAACATTTAGCCTGTGAAACAATCCTTGAAGGAGAAAATGAACCCAGTTGGAAGTAAGTAATTTGCAAAAACTTTAATGTGCCTCACTGAACAATGCTATTATCTGATTGTGTTTTAATGGCAAATAGGAACTAAATAGGTGAAATAGCACATATAGCAGGCAATATGCTTCCAAGGAGAAAAGTAGTGGATTTTATGACTTTTTCTTAGTAAACCAGTTTATCGACATAGACAACTATATATATATATATATATATATATATATATATATATATATATATATATACAGTATATATATACATATATATATATATATATATATATGTGTATATATGTATATGTGTATATATATATATGTATTCTGTATATATATATATATATATATATATATATATATACATACATATACTTATATATATATCTACTATATAAAGCTGAATGTGTGTGTGAGTTTGTATGTGTGTATGTCCGGGATTGGTATCTGCACCGTCGCAGCTACAGCCACAAAATTTTGCACAGTCACACGTCTGGACCCCGAGAGCGTCATAGGCTATATTGTGAGGTGAAATATTAAACCCGCGCTTTCCAATTCACCAAACAATTTTGCCCCTATCTACATAATGGGGAAAAAAGTGAAAGGGAAAGTGTTGGAAGCGTCGCAGCTACAGCAACAAAATTTTGCACAGTCACACGTCTGGACCCTGAGAGCGTCATAGGCTACGTTGTGAGGTGAAATTTTAACCCCGCGCTTTCCAATTCACCAAACCATTTTTCCCCTATCTACATAATGGGGAAAAAGTGAAATGAAAAGTGTTGGAGGCGTCGCAGCTGCAGCCACAAAATTTTGCACAGTCACACGTCTGGACCCTGAGAGCGTCATAGGCTATGTTGTGAGGTGAAATTTTTACTCCGCGCTTTCCAATTCACCAAACAATTTTGCCCCTATCTACATAATGGGGAAACGTGAAAGGAAAAGTGTAGGAGGCAAATTGACAGCTGCCAGATGTGAACAAGGGGGACTTAAAGAATGAGAGCGATGGCGCCAAAGAGTATATACCGTACAGTTGCTAAGGTGGGACCCTGACATGGGATACTCACCACACATGGGGATATGAACACACACACAAAATGCGCCACACACTACCATGTGCTTGAACACATATACCACCCTCAGCACACATTTCACCACACATACACCAACCTCGCCACATAAAAGTCGAAATACAAAAGTCGCCGCTCAAAACTCACCACTAGGGTTGAGCGACCTTGACCTTTTTAGAGTCGAGCCGTGTTTCGCGAAACCCGACTATCTTAGAAGTCGAGTCGAGTGGAATCGGCCGATTATCGCGAAAAGTCGGTTATCGCCCGAAACACGAAACCCAATGCAAGTCAATGGGGGAGCATAGTCGGCAGTGAGTGGAGCCCAGGAAAACACCTACACTGCCCATTTTAATGGCAAAAACATCCATTCTTGTTAAAGAAGCATGTCAATCGTAATTTACCTTATAACAATTGGAAGGCATTTGAAATTGGGGGTCATTTGGCTAAAGTTGTGGGGGGTAGGGCTGGTTCAAGTAATTAGTGGGCCCAGTAAATCTGGACCACGTCACGGCAGTGGAGCAGGGAGAGGTAAGTATTTCAACTTTGCAAGTGCTGTGATCCTGAGCAAGCAGGGGGGGCCCACTCGTTGGCATTGGCACTGGCACAGGGCCCCTCAAAGTACAGCGGTGTGATTGCATGGCGGGGGCACCTCCCACCGGCAGCAACACTTTTGCGTACTATGAGAGGCCCTGTGCCAGTGACGTCGCCAACTAGTATTCCTCCCCCCACCTGATGAAGGAACCTGCACTTTCATCTGCACCTTCCTCTTTGTCCCCGTGTAAGGTGGTATGGTATGCGGGAAGAGGAACCTGACTTTCAGCAGGGTCACAATCTTGCTGTGCAGCGTGCACGGGGAATTTTGCGTTATGGGTCAATGTACCAGCAGACTCATCTATCACTGGCTGGGCAATGGGCAGGATGAGGAGGAAACACAGATATAGGCCCAAAGAATAAAGTGGGCTAAATGCAGTTCAAAATTGGTAACACAGGACTAACCAGGGGGCATTGCAGTGGAGGACAACTGGAATGAGAGGCTGACACAGAGAGTAGGCCCAAATCAGTAAGTAGTCGAAATGCAGTTCAAAATTGGCAACCGTAGTAAACAGGCGGCACAGCATTGTTCAGTGGAGGAGAACAGCAAGGAGTGGCAGACACCGATAGTAGGCCCCAACCCAACTAGTAGGCCAAATGCAGTCTAACATTAACAACTACTTAACGAGAGCCTGAAAATGGAATTTCAGGACAGGAAACCAGGAGAACAGCAAGGAGTGGCAGACACTGATAGTAGGCCCCAAACCAACTAGTACGCCAAATGCAGTTGTTCCGTTTAACCACAATTTAATGAGAGCCTGAAGATAGAAGCTCAGGAAAGGCAACCTGGAGAACACCTTGGAGTGGAACACACCATCTCTCTACACCCCATACCCAATTTGTAGGCCTAATGCAGTGTAGTTTCCAAGAACTACTAAACGAAAGCATGAAGATCGAAGCATTGGCGAGGAAACCTGGGGAACACCTTGGAGTGGAACACACCATCTCTCTACACCCCATACCCAATTTGTAGGCCTAATGCAGTGTAGTTTCCAAGAACTACTAAACGAGAGCCGGAAGATCGAAGCTCAGGAAAGGCAACCTGGAGAACACCTTGGAGTGGAACACACCGTCTCTACACCCCATACCAAATGTGTAGGCCTAATG
This sequence comes from Ranitomeya imitator, assembly GCF_032444005.1. NCBI lineage: Eukaryota > Metazoa > Chordata > Amphibia > Anura > Dendrobatidae > Ranitomeya > Ranitomeya imitator. The sequence continues at coordinate 639,079,054 of NC_091284.1, forward strand.
CAGTGTAGTTTCCAAGAACTACTAAATGAGAGCCGGAAGATCGAAGCTCAGGAAAGGCAACCTGGAGAACACCTTGTAGTGGAACACACCATCTCTCTACACCCCATACCCAATTTGTAGGCCTAATGCAGTGTAGTTTCCAAGAACTACTAAACGAGAGCCGGAAGATCGAAGCTCAGGAAAGGCAACCTGGAGAACACCTTGGAGTGGAACACACCATCTCTCTACACCCCATACCCAATTTGTAGGCCTAATGCAGTGTAGTTTCCAACAACTACTAAACGAGAGCCGGAAGATCGAAGCTCAGGAAAGGCAACCTGGAGAACACCTTGGAGTGGAACACACCATCTCTCTACACCCCATACCAAATGTGTAGGCCTAATACAGTGTAGTTTCCAAGAACTACTAAATGAGAGCCGGAAGATCGAAGCTCAGGAAAGGCAACCTGGAGAACACCTTGGAGTGGAACACACCATCTCTCTACACCCCATACCCAATTTGTAGGCCTAATGCAGTGTAGTTTCCAACAACTACTAAACGAGAGCCGGAAGATCGAAGCTCAGGAAAGGCAACCTGGAGAACACCTTGGAGTGGAACACACCATCTCTCTACACCCCATACCCAATTTGTAGGCCTAATGCAGTGTAGTTTCCAACAACTACTAAACAAGAGCATTAAGATCGAAGCAATGGCGAGGAAACCTGGGGAACACCTTGGAGTGGAACACACCATCTCTCTACACCCCATACCCAATTTGTAGGCCTAATGCAGTGTAGTTTCCAAGAACTACTAAACGAGTGCCGGAAGATCGAAGCTCAGGAAAGGCAACCTGGAGAACACCTTGGAGTGGAACACACCATCTCTCTACACCCGATACCCAATTTGTAGGCCTAATGCAGTGTAGTTTCCAAGAACTACTAAACGAGAGCCTGAAAATCGAAGCTCAGGAAAGGCAACCTGGAGAACACCTTGGAGTGGAACACACCATCTCTCTACACCCCATACCCAATTTGTAGGCCTAATGCAGTGTAGTTTCCAACAACTACTAAACGAGAGCTGGAAGATCGAAGCTCAGGAAAGGCAACCTGGGGAACACCTTGGAGTGGAACACACCATCTCTCTACACCCCATACCCAATTTGTAGGCCTAATGCAGTGTAGTTTCCAAGAACTACTAAACGAGAGCCGGAAGATCGAAGCTCAGGAAAGGCAACCTGGAGAACACCTTGGAGTGGAACACACCATCTCTCTACACCCCATACCCAATTTGTAGGCCTAATGCAGTGTTATTTCCAATAACTACTAAACGAGAGCATTAAGATCGAAGCAATGGCGAGGAAACCTGGGGCACACCTTGGGGAGGCAGACACCGTTAGTAGGCCCTACCAAAGTTGTACCCCCAATGCAGTTTTAAAATTCCTAGAGGCTGAAAACAAGACTATTGACGCTCAGCTTTTTTCAAAGGAACACAGCTGAATTGAGTGGCGCAGACAGACACAGGTAGTAGGACTTAACCCAAAAATGTGGCTCACTGCAGCTTAAAAAAGTTACAGCGGTACACAAGCAGCAGTGCTCTGGTCAGTGGAGGACAATTCCAATAGTGGACCGCAGACAGACTTTGTACGCCTACTATTAAAAAAAGGATGCTCTATGCAATTAAAAATAGGTTCCAGGGGTCCACGGGCAGCAGTGGTGTGGTCAGTGGACGAGTATTGGAAGGAGGGACCGCAGACAGGCGTAGTAGGCCTAACATAACAAAATTAGGCTGTAGACACTGTAAAATTGGTTCCAGGGGTACACAGGCAGCAGTGGTGTGGTCAGCGGAGGATAATTGGAATTAGGGACTGCAGACAGACTTTGTAGGCTGTCCCCTGTGGACCATGCATCCAACACATTAACCCAGTGCGCCGTAATGGACACGTAACTTTTTGTGGACATGCCTACTGGTCCATGCGTCTCTTGTCAGGTGCACCTTTCTACTGTTTGATTGCCTGAGTGCTATGACAATGCAGACTTTTTCATGCCGGTGGAGGGCTGGGATGGCTTTTCTCGCAAAAGAAATGTCGACTGGGTAGCTTGAACCGTTGCACAGCGTAGTTCATCTGGGCTTTCTAAATATAAAACAAAGAAAAAAAGGAGGCTACATGCACTTTCAGCTGGGTTCCAGGGGTACACGGCCAGCATTGGTCTGGTCAGTGGAGAACTATTGGAAGGAGTGACCGCAAACAGGTATCGAAGCCCTAACATAATAACACATTGCTGTTGGCAATTTTAAATTGGTTCCAGGGGAACACGGGCAGCAGTGGTGTGGTCAGTGGAGGCCTAGTGGAAGGAGTGACCGCAGACAGGCATCGAAGGCCTAAAATAATAACACATGGCTGTAGGCAATTTTAAATTGGTTCCAGGGGTACACGGGCAGCAGTGGTGTGGTCAGTGGAGGCCTAGTGGAAGGAGTGACCGCAGACAGGCATCGAAGGCCTAAAATAATAACACATGGCTGTAGGCAATTTTAAATTGGTTCCAGGGGTACACAGGCAGCAGTGGTGTGGTCAGTGGAGGCCTAGTGGAAGGAGTGACCGCAGACAGGCATCGAAGGTCTAAAATAATAACACATGGCTGTAGGCAATTTTAAATTGGTTCCAGGGGTACACGGGCAGCAGTGGTGTGGTCAGTGGAGGCCTAGTGGAAGGAGTGACCGCAGACAGGCATCGAAGGCCTAAAATAATAACACATGGCTGTAGGCAATTTTAAATTGGTTCCAGGGGTACACGGGCAGCAGTGGTGTGGTCAGTGGAGGCCTAGTGGAAGGAGTGACCGCAGACAGGCATCGAAAGCCTAAAATAATAACACATGGCTGTAGGCAATTTTAAATTGGTTCCAGGGGTACACGGGCAGCAGTGGTGTGGTCAGTGGAGGCATATTGTAAGGAGTGACCGCAGACAGGCATCGAAGGCCTAAAATAATAACACATGGCTGTAGGCAATTTTAAATTGGTTCCAGGGGTACACGGGCAGCAGTGGTGTGGTCAGTGGAGGCATATTGTAAGGAGTGACCGCAGACAGGCATCGAAGGCCTAAAATAATAACACATGGCTGCAGGCAATTTTAAATTGGTTCCAGGGGTACACGGGCAGCAGTGGTGTGGTCAGTGGAGGCCTAGTGGAAGGAGTGACCGCAGACAGGCATCGAAGGCCTAAAATAATAACACATGGCTGTAGGCAATTTTAAATTGGTTCCAGGGGTACACGGGAAGCAGTGGTGTGGTCAGTGGAGGCCTAGTGGAAGGAGTGACCGCAGACAGGCATCGAAGGCCTAAAATAATAACACATGGCTGTAGGCAATTTTAAATTGGTTCCAGGGGTACACGGGCAGCAGTGGTGTGGTCAGTGGAGGCCTAGTGGAAGGAGTGACCGCAGACAGGCATCGAAGGCCTAAAATAATAACACATGGCTGTAGGCAATTTTAAATTGGTTCCAGGGGTACACGGGCAGCAGTGGTGTGGTCAGTGGAGACATAGCGGAAGGAGTGACCGCAGACAGGCTTCGAAGGCCTAACATAACAAAAATGTCAATACAATGGTATTGTCAGTGGCAGGCATTGAAGGATGTCAGCGCATAGACTAAACATTGGTGGAGCTGTGAGATAATTTTGCAAGTGGTAGAGCACTGTTTGAGCTGGGGGGGGGACTGTCTTGTGGCTGGCGGTACAGGCCCAGGGCCCCTCATATTACAACGGTGTGTCTGACGTTGGGTGCGCACCACCACCGCCAGAGACACTTTATTGTACTAGGAGGGACCCAGTGGCAGTGCCGTCGACCAAAAGCGGGCACACCCACCTCTTCAGACAAACAGCACTCTCACGGGTGCTGTCGCCAAGTGTCGATACCACGGCCCCGTGTGGGGAGTTTGGCCATTTAGTGAGGTGTAAACATGTCGTATGCTGGACAATCAGGTGCAGAAAATTACGAGATTGGAAAAGGCATTCAGAATAGTCCACAGGCAAGACCTTTTCATAGGAAAGCTAGGTGTCAGCCGGGCAAGGTGGGGCAAAAGATTTCGAAATCCAGTTGTGGTTCATTTTAATGAAGGTTAGATCATCTACATTTTGGGTAGCCAGACGAGTCCTTTTTTCTGTTAGTATTGAACCTGCAGCACTGAATACTCTTTCTGATAGGACACTAGCTGCCGGGCAAGCAAGCTCCTGCAATGCATATTCTGCCAATTCTGGCCAGGTGTCTAATTTTGATGCCCAGCAATCAAATGGGAATGACGGTTGAGGGAGAACATCGATAAGGGATGAAAAATAGTTTGTAACCATACTGGACAAATGTTGTCTCCTGTCACTTTGAATTGATGCTGCAGTACCTGTCCTGTCTACGGTCATAGCAAAATCACTCCACAACCTGGTCAGAAAACCCCTCTGGCCAACGCCACTTCTGATTTCTGCCCCTCTAACTCCTCTGGTCTGCTGGCCCCTGCAGCTCGTGTGAGAACGATCACGGGCGCTGTGTGCAGGGAATGCCAGAAGCAAACGGTCAACAAGAGTTGATTGTTTGGTTGCTAATATTAGTTCCAAGTTCTCATGTGGCATTATATTTTGCAATTTGCCTTTATAGCGAGGATCAAGGAGGCAGGCCAACCAGTAATCGTCATCGTTCATCATTTTAGTTATGCGTGTGTCCCTTTTGAGGATACGTAAGGCATAATCCGCCATGTGGGCCAAAGTTCCAGTTCTCAAATCTGCGGTTGTGCTTGGTTGAGGGGCAGTTTCAGGCAAATCCACGTCACTTGTGTCCCTCCAAAAACCAGAACCCGGCCTTGCCGCGCCACCAATTTCCAGTGGCCCCGGAAAAGCTTCCTCATTAAAAATATAATCATCCCCATCATCCTCCTCGTCCTCCTCCTCCTCTTCGCCCGCTAACTCGTCCTGTACACTGCCCTGGCCAGACAATGGCTGACTGTCATCAAGGCTTTCCTCTTCCTCAGCTGCAGACGCCTGATCCTTTATGTGCGTCAAACTTTGCATCAGCAGACGCATTAGGGGGATGCTCATGCTTATTATGGCGTTGTCTGCACTAACCAGCCGTGTGCATTCCTCAAAACACTGAAGGACTTGACACATGTCTTGAATCTTCGACCACTGCACACCTGACAACTCCATGTCTGCCATCCTACTGCCTGCCCGTGTATGTGTATCCTCCCACAAAAACATAACAGCCCGCCTCTGTTCGCACAGTCTCTGAAGGATGTGCAGTGTTGAGTTCCACCTTGTTGCAACGTCTATGATTAGGCGATGCTGGGGAAGGTTCAAAGAACGCTGATAGGTCTGCATACGGCTGGAGTGTACGGGCGAACGGCGGATATGTGAGCAAAGTCCACGCACTTTGAGGAGCAGGTCGGATAACCCCGGATAACTTTTCAGGAAGCACTGCACCACCAGGTTTAAGGTGTGAGCCAGGCAAGGAATGTGTTTCAGTTGGGAAAGGGAGATGGCAGCCATGAAATTCCTTCCGTTATCACTCACTACCTTGCCTGCCTCAAGATCTACAGTGCCCAGCCACGACTGCGTTTCTTTCTGCAAGAACTCGGACAGAACTTCCGCGGTGTGTCTGTTGTCGCCCAAACACTTCATAGCCAATAGAGCCTGCTGACGTTTGTCAGTAGCTGCCCCATAATGGGAGACCTGGTGTGCAACAGTGGCAGCTGCGGATGGAGTGGTTGTGCGACTGCGGTCTGTGGACGAGCTCTCGCTTCTGCAGGAGGACGAAGAGGAGGAGGAGGGGGTGCGAACGGCTACAGCCAACTGTTTCCTAGACCGTGGGCTAGGCAGAACTGTACCAAACTTGCTGTCCCCTGTGGACCCTGCATCCACAACATTCACCCAGTGTGCCGTGATGGACACGTAACGTCCCTGGCCATGCCTACTGGTCCATGCATCTGTTGTCAGGTGCACCTTTGTGCTCACAGATTGCCTGAGTGCATGGACGATGCGCTCTTTAACATGCTGGTGGAGGGCTGGGATGGCTTTTCTGGAAAAAAAGTGTCGACTGGGTAGCTCATAGCGTGGTACAGCGTAGTCCATCAGGGCTTTGAAAGCTTCGCTTTCAACTAACCGGTAGGGCATCATCTCTAACGAGATTGGTCTAGCTATGTGGGCGTTCAAACCCTGTGTACGCGGATGCGAGGCTAAGTACTTCCTTTTTCTAACCATAGTCTCATGTAGGGTGAGCTGGACTGGAGAGCTGGAGATCGTGGAACTAGCGGGGGTGCCGGTGGACATGGCAGACTGAGAGACGGTGGGAGATGGTATTGTTGCCGCCGGTGCCCTAGATGCAGTGTTTCCTACTACGAAACTGGTGATTCCCTGACCCTGACTGCTTTGGCCTGGCAAAGAAACCTGCACAGATACTGCAGATGGTGCGGAAAATGGTGGCCCTACACTGCCGGAAGGGATGTTGCGTTGCAGACTAGCTTCATTGGCCGAGGGTGCTACAACCTTAAGGGACGTTTGGTAGTTAGTCCAGGCTTGCAAATGCATGGTGGTTAAATGTCTATGCATGCAACTTGTATTGAGACTTTTCAGATTCTGTCCTCTGCTTAAGGTAGTTGAACATTTTTGACAGATGACTTTGCGCTGATCAATTGGATGTTGTTTAAAAAAATGCCAGACTGCACTCTTTCTAGCATCGGATACCTTTTCAGGCATTGCAGACTGAGCTTTAACCGGATGGCCACGCTGTCCTCCAACAGTTTTTGGCTTTGCCACGCGTTTTGGGCAAGATACGGGCCCGGCAGATGGAACCTGTTGCGATGTTGATGCCTGCTGCGGCCCCTCCTCCTCCGCTTCAGAACTGCTGCCGCCTGCACCCTGTTCCCCCAATGGCTGCCAATTGGGGTCAAGAACTGGGTCATCTATTACCTCTTCTTGTAGCTCGTGTGCAACTTCGTCTGTGTCACCGTGTCGGTCGGTGGTATAGCGTTCGTGATGGGGCAACATAGTCTCATCAGGGTCTGATTCTTGATCATTACCCTGCGAGGGCAATGTTGTGGTCTGAGTCAAAGGACCAGCATAGTAGTCTGGCTGTGGCTGTGCATCAGTGCACTCCATGTCAGATTCAACTTGTAATGGGCATGGACTGTTAACTGCTTCACTTTCTAAGCCAGGGACGGTATGTGTAAAGAGCTCCATGGAGTAACCCGTTGTGTCGCCTGCTGCATTCTTCTCTGTTGTTGTTTTTGCTGAAGAGGACAAGGAAGCGACTTGTCCCTGACCGTGAACATCCACTAACGACGCGCTGCTTTGACATTTACCAGTTTCACGAGAGGAGGCAAAAGAGCTAGAGGCTGAGTCAGCAAGATAAGCCAAAACTTGCTCTTGCTGCTCCGGCTTTAAAAGCAGTTTTCCTACTCCCAGAAAAGGGAGCGTTCGAGGCCTTGTGTAGCCAGACGACGAACCTGGCTCCACAGCTCCAGACTTAGGTGCAATATTTTTTTTCCCACGACCAGCTGATGCTCCACCACTACCACTACCCTCATTACCAGCTGACAATGAACGCCCCCGGCCACGACCTCTTCCACCAGACTTCCTCATTGTTTTAAAAATGTAAACAAACTAACGGTATTTGTTGCTGTCACACAACTTACACGGTGAGGTATAACTTCAGTATGATTTAGCTACCCCTTTACAGGTGAGTGAGACCACAACGAAAATCAGGCACAATGTTACACACTCTGTTGTTGGTGGCAACAAATGAGAGAGATGCCACACACGCAGGACTGTCACTGAAGCACAAATGTAAATATTAATCTCCCACTGATTTGTTTTTGTTTTTTTTTTCAGGGAGACTTTAGGAAAAAAAAAATAGAATAAAATGATTTTTTCCGGAAGAATTTAGAAACCAAATAAAATAAAATGATTTTTTCAGGGAGAATTTAGAAAACAAATAAAACAAAAAAAGGCTTTCTATGGCCCACTGAGTGAGAGATGACGCACACAGGAGTCAGGAGTGGCACACAAGCCCAGAGGCCAATATTTATCTCCCACTGATTGATGTAGTGATTTTTTCAGGTAGATTTTGGAACCCAAATCAAGCTAAAAAAATAATAGGCTTTCTATGGCCCACAATTGGAGAGAGAGAGAGAGAGAGAGAGAGAGATGGCACACCCAGGAGTCAAGACTGGCACACAAGCAGAAAGGGCAATATTAATCTCCCACTGATTTGTTTTTTTTTTTTTTTCAGGGAGACTTTAGGAAAAAAAAATAATAGAATAAAATGATTTTTTCAGGAAGAATTTAGAAACCAAATAAAATAAAATGATTTTTTCAGGGAGAATTTAGAAAACAAATAAAACAAAAAAAGGCTTTCTATGGCCCACTGAGTGAGAGATGACGCACACAGGAGTCAGGAGTGGCACACAAGCCCAGAGGCCAATATTTATCTCCCACTGATTGATGTAGTGATTTTTTCAGGTAGATTTTGGAACCCAAATCAAGCTAAAAAAATAATAGGCTTTCTATGGCCCACAATTGGAGAGAGAGAGAGAGAGATGGCACACCCAGGAGTCAAGACTGGCACACAAGCAGAAAGGGCAATATTAATCTCCCACTGATTTGTTTTTGTTTTTTTTTTCAGGGAGACTTTAGGAAAAAAAAATAATAGAATAAAATGATTTTTTCAGGAAGAATTTAGAAACCAAATAAAATAAAATGATTTTTTCAGGGAGAATTTAGAAAACAAATAAAACAAAAAAAGGCTTTCTATGGCCCACTGAGTGAGAGATGATGCACACAGGAGTCAGGAGTGGCACACAAGCCCAGAGGCCAATATTTATCTCCCACTGATTGATGTAGTGATTTTTTCAGGTAGATTTTGGAACCCAAATCAAGCTAAAAAAATAATAGGCTTTCTATGGCCCACAATTGGAGAGAGAGAGAGAGAGATGGCACACCCAGGAGTCAAGACTGGCACACAAGCAGAAAGGGCAATAGTAATCTCCCACTGATTTTTATTTATTTTTTTTTCAGGGAGACTTTAGGAAAAAAAAATAATAGAATAAAATGATTTTTTCAGGAAGAATTTAGAAACCAAATAAAATAAAATGATTTTTTCAGGGAGAATTTAGAAAACAAATAAAACAAAAAAAGGCTTTTTATGGCCCACTGAGTGAGAGATGATGCACACAGGAGTCAGGAGTGGCACACAAGCCCAGAGGCCAATATTTATCTCCCACTGATTGATGTAGTGATTTTTTCAGGTAGATTTTGGAACCCAAATCGAGCTAAAAAAATAATAGGCTTTCTATGGCCCACAATTGGAGAGAGAGAGAGAGAGATGGCACACCCAGGAGTCAAGACTGGCACACAAGCAGAAAGGGCAATAGTAATCTCCCACTGATTTTTTTTTTTTTTTTTTTCAGGGAGACTTTAGGAAAAAAAAATAATAGAATAAAATGATTTTTTCAGGAAGAATTTAGAAACCAAATAAAATAAAATGATTTTTTCAGGGAGAATTTAGAAAACAAATAAAACAAAAAAAGGCTTTTTATGGCCCACTGAGTGAGAGATGATGCACACAGGAGTCAGGAGTGGCACACAAGCCCAGAGGCCAATATTTATCTCCCACTGATTGATGTAGTGATTTTTTCAGGTAGATTTTGGAACCCAAATCGAGCTAAAAAAATAATAGGCTTTCTATGGCCCACAATTGGAGAGAGAGAGAGAGAGATGGCACACCCAGGAGTCAAGACTGGCACACAAGCAGAAAGGGCAATATTAATCTCCCACTGATTTTTTTTTTTTTTTTTTTCAGGGAGACTTTAGGAAAAAAAAATAATAGAATAAAATGATTTTTTCAGGAAGAATTTAGAAACCAAATAAAATAAAATGATTTTTTCAGGGAGAATTTAGAAAACAAATAAAACAAAAAAAGGCTTTCTATGGCCCACTGAGTGAGAGATGACGCACACAGGAGTCAGGAGTGGCACACAAGCCCAGAGGCCAATATTTATCTCCCACTGATTGATGTAGTGATTTTTTCAGGTAGATTTTGGAACCCAAATCAAGCTAAAAAAATAATAGGCTTTCTATGGCCCACAATTGGAGAGAGAGAGAGAGAGATGGCACACCCAGGAGTCAAGACTGGCACCCAAGCAGAAAGGGCAATATTAATCTCCCACTGATTTGTTTTTTTTTTTTTCAGGGAGACTTTAGGAAAAAAAATTAATAGAATAAAATGATTTTTTCAGGAAGAATTTAGAAACCAAATAAAATAAAATGATTTTTTCAGGGAGAATTTAGAAAACAAATAAAACAAAAAAAGGCTTTCTATGGCCCACTGAGTGAGAGATGACGCACACAGGAGTCAGGAGTGGCACACAAGCCCAGAGGCCAATATTTATCTCCCACTGATTGATGTAGTGATTTTTTCAGGTAGATTTTGGAACCCAAATCAAGCTAAAAAAATAATAGGCTTTCTATGGCCCACAATTGGAGAGAGAGAGAGAGAGATGGCACACCCAGGAGTCAAGACTGGCACCCAAGCAGAAAGGGCAATATTAATCTCCCACTGATTTGTTTTTTTTTTTTTTCAGGGAGACTTTAGGAAAAAAAAATAATAGAATAAAATGATTTTTTCAGGAAGAATTTAGAAACCAAATAAAATAAAATGATTTTTTCAGGGAGAATTTAGAAAACAAATAAAACAAAAAAAGGCTTTCTATGGCCCACTGAGTGAGAGATGACGCACACAGGAGTCAGGAGTGGCACACAAGCCCAGAGGCCAATATTTATCTCCCACTGATTGATTTATTGATTTTTTCAGGTAGAATTTAGAACCCAAATAAAGCAAAAAAAAAAAAAATGGGCTTTCTATGGCCCACTGAGTGAGTGATGATGCACACAGGAGTCAGGAGTGGCACACAAGCCCTGAGGCCAATATTTTTCTCCCACTGATTGATGTAGTGATTTTTTCAGGTAGATTTTAGAACCCAAATGAAGCAAAAAAATAAATAGGCTTTCTATGGCCCACTATTTGTGAGAGAGATGGCACGCTCAGGACTGGCACACAAGCCCAGAGGCCAATATTAATCTCCCACTTTTTTTTTTTTGTTCCAGGGAAAATTTATAAACCCAATAAAAAAAATAATAAATAGGCTTTCTATGGCCCACTATCTGAGAGAGAGAGATGGCACGCTTAGGACTGGCACACAAGCCCTGAGGCCAATATTTTTCTCCCACTGATTGATGTAGTGATTTTTTCAGGTAGATTTTAGAACCCAAATCAAGCAAAAAAATAAATAGGCTTTCTATGGCCCACTATTTGTGAGAGAGATGGCACGCTCAGGACTGGCACACAAGCCCAGAGGCCAATATTAATCTCCCACTTTTTTTTTTTTGTTCCAGGGAAAATTTATAAACCCAATAAAAAAAATAATAAATAGGCTTCCTATGGCCCACTATCTGAGAGAGAGAGATGGCACGCTTAGGACTGGCACACAAGCCCAAAGGCCAATATTAATCTCCCACTGATTGATTTATTGATTTTTTCAGGTTGAATTTAGAACCCAAATAAAGCAAAAAAAAAAAAAAAATGGGCTTTCTATGGCCCACTGAGTGAGTGATGATGCACACAGGAGTCAGGAGTGGCACACAAGCCCTGAGGCCAATATTTTTCTCCCACTGATTGATGTAGTGATTTTTTCAGGTAGATTTTATAACCCAAATCAAGCAAAAAAATAAATAGGCTTTCTATGGCCCACTGAGTGAGAGATGGCACACACAGGGATGGCACTCTAGCAGAAATGTCAATCTTAATCTCCCACAAAAAAAAAAAAAAAAAAACAGGGAGTGTCCAACAATTACTATATCCCTGCAGTAATCTCAGCCAGGTATGGCAGGCAGCAATAAGGAGTGGACTGATGCACAAATTAAATAAAAAGTGTGGACAAACAAAAAAGATAGCTGTGCAGAAAGGAAGGAACAAGAGGATTTGTGCTTTGAAAAAAGCAGTTGGTTTGCACAGCGGCGTACACACAGCAATGCAGCTATCAGGGAGCCTTCTAGGGCAGCCCAATGAGCTACAGCGCTGAGGGGAAAAAAAAAAAAAATGTAGCTTCCACTGTCCCTGCACACCGAAGGTGGTGTTGGGCAGTGGAAATCGCTACAGCACAAGCGGTTTGTTGGTTAATGGACCCTGCCTAACGCTATCCCTGCTTCTGACGAAGCGGCAGCAACCTCTCCCTAAGCTCAGATCAGCAGCAGTAACATGGCGGTCGGCGGGAACTCCCCTTTATAGCCCCTGTGACGCCGCAGACAGCAAGCCAATCACTGCAATGCCCTTCTCTAAGATGGTGGGGACCAGGACCTATGTCATCACGCTGCCCACACTCTGCGTTTACCTTCATTGGCTGAGAAATGGCGCTTTTCGCATCATTGAAACGCGACTTTGGCGCGAAAGTCGCGTACCGCATGGCCGACCCCGCACAGGGGTCGGATCGGGTTTCATGAAACCCGACTTTGCCAAAAGTCGGCGACTTTTGAAAATGAACGACCCGTTTCGCTCAACCCTACTCACCACGCGCAAAACTCACCACATGCAAAAAATAGGCTCACGCAAAACTCACCACAAGTGCAAAACTCACATCATGGAAAACTCGCCATACGCAAAACTTGCACATGCGGAAAAATTGCCACATGTACAAAATTTGCAACACATGCAAAAGTTGCCTCACACAAAACTTGCACATACTCAAAAGGCACCAGACATAAAACTCACCACGCGCAAAACTCGCCATGCGCAAAACTTGCTGCACACAACTTGCTACACTAACCTGTCACATGCAACTCGACACACAAAAAGTTGCTACACGCATGTTGCCACACAAAACTCATCTCACAAAAGTCGCTACATGCATATCGCCACACACAACTCAACACACACAACTTGACAAACGAAACTCGCACTAAAACACACACAAGTCTGGTATTAGCCTTCAAAAATAAAAATCTGATTAATAAGCAGACAAACTACAAGAGCAACAAATGTGCCATATAGGAAATACGCCAGCTGTCAGTCACATGACCTGTCTATTATGTGTATGTGTGAGCTAATATATACTGCCAGGGGGAGGGCTTCCTGTTGGCTGGGGATTTATCAGGCTGCCAATTTATCTTACAAATACTGAGGTAAAAATACTGAGCAAATAACGTGTTAACGAGGTCTAATACAGGAGATCACACAGGTATATACTATATACAGGGGAGATGACCCACAGATATATACTTTATACAGGAGAGATGACACACAGGTATATACTATATAAAGGAGGAGATGACATACAGGTACATACTATATACAGGAGGAGATGACATACAGGTATATACTATATACAGGAGGAGAAGACACACAGGTATATACTATATACAATAGCAGATTACCTACAGGTATATACTATATACAGGAGGAGATGACATACAGTTATATGCTATATATTGAAGATGACATACAGGTATATACTATATACAGGAGGAGATGACACACAGATATATACTATATACAGGGAAGATGACACACAGGTATATACTATATACAGGAGGAGATGACATACAGGTATACACTATATATAGAAGGAGATGACATACAGGTATATACTATATATAGGAGGAGATGACATACAGGTATATACTATATATAGGAGGAGATGACATACAGGTATATACTATATATAGGAGGAGATGACATACATGTATATACTATATACAGGGGAAATGACACACAGCAGGTATATACTATATACAGGGGAGATGACATACAGGTATATACTATATACAGGAGATGACATACAGGTGTATACTATATATAAGGGAGATGACAAACATGTATATACTGAGGTGAAAATTAGAGGTATGAGTGCAAAATGAGAGGAGTGAGTGAAAATAGTGTAGTGATCGGAAAATGACAGATGTGAGGTCGAAATGACAAGTGTTAGGCGGGAATGAGAGGAGTGAGGGAGAAAATGAGAGGTGTGAGGGAGAAAATGAGAGATGTGAGGGGGAAAATTCAAGATGTGATTGGGAAAATGAGAGGCGTGATGGGAAAATAAGAGAAGTGACGTGCTATAACTAACCACAGATATTTACTATGCCCAGGCAACGCCGGGCTCTTCAGCTAGTATATATATATATGTGTATATATATATTGTAAGATTACGCTACCTGAGTGTGTTGAGGAACACTCGCTTGGCACAAGATTCAAGCACTCAGGCACGGTACCTCACATGAGTCTGGTTTATTAAACTGCATAAACCATATGATGTACAGTCCATTGCAATACATTCCATGATACAACAAGCACCTACAGTTTATGAAGGTACCTGACGGGAGCTCCTGCTCCACCTGCTGACTCCTTGTCAGTCCTCTGGGAAAGCTGCCTTACGGGGTTCACCAACTTGCCTGGCCGGCACGCATCAGTTAGTCCAGAGCCACCGAAGGACTGTAGCTTCCCCAAACAGTAGCTGTCACTGGCTCTGCAGATCCCGGTCCTCACCTCGTGCTATTCAGGGATCCGGTCCCAACACCCAGGTTACACAGGATCACACAGGTGACCAGTCCGGGTACTATTCAGGGCGTCCACCCCGAGCTGGGACTGTCCAATACCCAGGCCACCAGTAGCAAAGTCCCACCATGTGCTATTCAGGAAATCCCAGGATTATCCAACACAGGCTTCCAGGGCCTTGCACTTGCACCATTCAGATCCAAACACAGGAACCATGTGACCCACACCCTGGTCACATTACATACCTGTAACCACTCCCCTGGGTGGGAGTGTGGGTGTGTGTGGCTAGTCTGACCCTCCCATCTCTCATGACTAGCCCTGCCAATCTCCCATTAGAACTTACACATTTACATGTGGGACTACAGGTCCCAGACCATAACATAACTTTAGACCGACAGCGCAGAGTGTCCTCCTCTGCGACACACATACCGGCCATCTACAATTCTGCCGGACTTTGTCTCAACACAATTATGCCTCCAAGTGCATCTTGAAGTGCACACGCTGCGCCCCCTGGCTGTAACATTGGTCACTGCACCACAATATATATATATATATATATATATATATATATATATATATATATATATATATACTGTATATATATATATTTTATAAAGGAAATATGGTCACGTCTATGCTCTCAGTTGTTTACATGTATCATTATTAGCATGATTAAACCTGTAAAAATATGCTTACTTACATGATGAGTCAGCATTTAAGCATAAACCCAAAGAGATTTGAAATGACAGGACTAGTAAAAGAATAAGCAAGTGTCAAAACATAACACGGGGGGAAAATGTGGAAAAGATGGCAGCACTTTCTAATATATGCTTTGTATGAAAAATTTATAGTGCAAAATGTACACTCTGTGGAATTACTACTACTTATTATTATTATTATTATACTTGTTGAGCAAATCTGCCAAAATTCAAATTTCACAGTTTATTTGAATTTGTCAAGGAAATGTGATCTTTATCAAAGTTACTTGATGTGAATCAAATATTCTTGATATGAGGTCTCCTCGAAATATCGGCCACTGCAAGCATAGGGTGAAAAAAATAGTACTCACCTGGCCACTCACCTGTCCCAGTGCTGAGCTCACCCACCTAAAACACTGTTCAATTTCCTCTGGCCTCTTTCTTACTTGATGGTGGTGGCAAATGAAGCCCAAAATTCAAATCGCCATCTTTTAGTTGGCATTGTAAAGTGATGGGGAATATGGAATTTGGAATGAGGGAGGGACCTCACAAATATAGTAGTGAGAGCTCTTCCAAATGTATGATACAGGGTCACCTGAGGGTCCTTTGCAAACTTAGGTTTCACCACATCTGCAGGACCCAGGAGGTGTCATCCTGATGAAGACACAGTGAAATGTGAGTAGAGGCAGCAGGGTGGGATCCCCTGACTTTATTACATTGTAAGTACTATGCCCTCTATAGGCACTTCACTATAAATTACATTTAGTACTGTGGCACTTTACAGCTGAGTTGCATGCATTTGTTATATGCAGACCTCCACTCCCTCACAGGAGGATACTATACTACACTAGGACAAAAGAGTGGTTTATCAGCTGTTTTTATGTATCCTTGTAGACATCAGCTCAATTTTTCAGTGTTATACACTTAGACTTAAATACTTCCTGATATATCACGTAGGGTCTTTTTTCAAAAGTGTAAATTATAATATGTCTTTGAACTTTTACATAGGCATTTAAGCTATATACTCTATAGTGGATCCCTTATTAATCCATGCTTAGTAACAATACTCTGTCTGAATTTTTAATATATGTACTGTTTTTCTTTTAATAAAAATTAATTTTATGGATAAATATACTCTGCTTCCCCCTGTGCTTTAATTATGCCTATTGGGGCATTTTATGTTCATAGCTATTACTGAGTGTTGACCCTTTATATTATCCTACCTACTGAGGGAAGCCTCTGTGTTTAATGCGCGCTATGGTGTCTCACTCCACTCTGTGCTCCTGCGCTTGCACACGTCTGAAATGTTCACAATTTTTATTACCATCATCATCACTGTTCCCATTTTGTCTTACATTCTAAATTTCCTATCAGTATGCCTTTGAAGTGTGGGCGGAAACTGGAGTACAAGAGGAAACCCACACTTGACACTGGTAGAAGATACAAACTCCTTCCAGATGTTGACATTGGTACAATATTGAACCCAGAGCCCAAGTACTGCAAAGCAGCAGTGTTAAACACAGGATAAAGCTAGGCTGTGAACTTAGTACATATAGGTTCACTATTGGAAATATACATGGTGGCAGCATTGATTGTGGACTGTACAGTAACTAAAATAGACAACTAAAACAAGTATCCAAAATATAAAGAGAGTTCTTTTATATTAAAAGTGAAAAAAAAATGCAAAATACCATGTAACCAGAAAATCTATGCAAAATCTAGTCCCAGTAGCAAGCACCTTCAACTGGCCACTGCATTTAGGTAGTATATGTAATTGTCTAATATTAGACAATTAGAGCAAAGAAGAATTTACATTTCAGGATTGTGAAGATTTATCTTTTTAGAAAAATTAGAAAAACAAACGAAATATTTGGCTTGAGAATCTTAATATATACGGAAATCACTCTTTTACTGCCACACAAGCTTTGAATTTAGATTTTGGTTTTAGTTGATACATTAGGAATGCACATGTTAATACTGTCTATCCTTCCTTACGTAAAAAATAAAAAAAAAATGCAGCTCTAAAGCTCCTGTTACTGCTTTGTATCACAGATCAATTAATTCACAGTCACAGTAAGTGATTATATATCGCCTATAGGTCACTTGAATTTTTGGACTGGTATATATAGATTGCCGCTATCACTCCCTGTTAGGGTTGGCTGAATGCACTGAATATGTATTTATTAGAAGAAGTTGGTGCGTTCGCAACCCAGGGTCCACCGTGCAGGAAAGCACCTGCAGCTAGATATGGCGGTATAATATAGTAGTATAAACAGACTCTGTTACTTCACAGAGTCTGTAAGCAAAGATAACACTGTGCCCTGTTAGGCTCACAGAGGAGCACAGCTACTTAGTAGAGCAGATGGTGGTCATGCAGTCAAATGCAAACATGAAACTCCTCGCCGGAGGTGCCAGCATTCTAGGGGCTTATTTCAGCCGGGTCCCTGAATACACACACATGAAACTCCTCGCTGGAGGTGCCAGCATTTTAGGGGCTTATTTGAGCCAGGTCCCTGACTGCATACAAACATGACCACACTGGCGCTGAGCTCATACATAAATTGATACTAGCGCATGCGCACCTCTTATAGCTGCAGCAAGTACAGGACCTTCCTAGATGGACCAATGAGGGGCTGCCACAGATGTTGAACACCTTCAGGACCTTCCTAGAGGACCAATAGGATTTGCTGCAGTACCTGAGCATGTGACCCTTGATCTCCAATGTTAGATCTTACCCTGGGCATGCTCAGAAGGGGAAAAGTAGAACTTAGTCCCAAAGATGTCTGCTCGCTGCTGACCAGTACTGGCTACTATGGCAGAAGCTGGATGGATAGCAGTAACCATTCGCACAGTGTTAGACCGAGCATGATGCTGGGACCGATGCCTCCGCTGAGCTGGCTCCACTGCGGCAGGAGAAGAATGGGAGACCACAGCGGAGATGGCTCGAGATTCCCCCTGTGCAGAGGCAGGAACTCTAACCCTAAATCCCATTTTCAATCTGCTAACATACTGAAGTAGCACACCATAATCACCTTAGCCATTTTTCTATCCCCAGTGCTATGTGTTCTCAGCACCTATCCACACAATAATTATAAAATGGTGTTCCATGGCCATACTTTATTTTGTAGATCATGTAATCTAATTATGGGAAAGCCTATGCAAATGTGCCTAATGCCTTAGCCTGCTTATTTAGACTTCAGCCGTGAAAGAAATCTTGAGGGCATTTTTGTTACTGATCTTCGCAAACCTCAGTTTTCAAATTTGCATGGAAAAATAATGGTAGTTGTCTGTACCAAATACCTTTCTGCACATTAGTTACCTTTAAGATTAAACCTTAATATATTTACCTTATAGCTGGAGATTTTTATATGCCACTGATCAACAGGGTCTTTGCTAATTAATTTTTGTCACTGATGCATGATGGATTGCTGTCCAGTGTTGTGTTCTGTCATAGGATTTTTTCGGCAAATTACTGCCTACTTAATAGACAGTTTTCGAAAATAAGTTCCCTCACAGAGACCAGTCATTGTTTACTTCAGGAGTCCCTTGACGACTTTTATAGGAACAGGGTTGAGATTAAAATTGGTAGGCTACAAAGGTTCAAGTAGAAGTTATTGTTAGATGTTGAAAAGCCTCATTAAACTCACAGTTGCACTTCTTTCATGTGTCATATTGAAGGATCTTTCATTCTAAACTCATTTGATCTTTAAATATCACCAACTTTTTGGAGTGAAATCTAAGATCGATTCAACTAGAATTTTAAGTATACATGTACGAACATATGGATAAGACTTATACATAGTCTCCAATAAACTTAAGGGCAACACAAAAACAGAAAAATACAGTTCTATAGTTGGCAAAATATCATTTTCTAAACCATGAAATACGAAGAAAAGTATTTCTTTGACAATGTAGCAAATTAAATGATTGCTCACTGTCATTCTTGGCTATATCAGCATTGAGCTCTTAGAAGGAATTCAACGTCTACTTGTCTGATTAACAGATGCACTGCTAATGGTCAATAAACAATCAATAATCTTAATTACTAGAAAATAACGTTAGGAGGAAATAATGGTGGCAAATTGCATAAGCTTTCCTAGGATTGTTAAACATGAATATGATACTGGTAAGGTCAGAAAAAGAAAAATATTCATGTAATTACAGGGTACATCTTTAACTGAAGCAGCTGCCTTAAACCAAATGTACACCCACTATCAAAATTCAAAGCCTTGTTCTACTGCTTAGACAAATAGAAATCATGGCAGTGCTCAGCATTCATAAACTGTTCAATAAAAATTTGACTCATCTGGAAATTATTTTTTTTCTGAAAATGAAAGACATGAATCAGAAATGGATCCATTGCATGGATAATATAATCACTACTTTTTAGATCCTATTGACTAACGATATGGCTATGCGCAGTGAATCCTCAAAATAGGAGGATTGGGAACAAGTGCTGACATAAGTAAAAGGAACATAAAAGGAACAAATAAATCAGTCATGCAAGCAAACTAAATAAACTTTTACATGAATTAAATTATTACATTTATAAAACATGACAAGTTGACCTTTACATTTGTGGTTAATTTTATATAAATATATGCAATTATACATTTACATGTACAATTATAAAATTGCTGTCTTGTTGGAAGAATTTGGAAGAGAAAAAGAAGCTTTGTATTTTCAGCCAATGCATCTTTTTATCACTATCAGCAAAGTTATTCATCTTTAAAAGAGCATACAGGTCCTTCTCAAAAAATTAGCATATAGTGTTAAATTTCATTATTTACCATAATGTAATGATTACAATTAAACTTTCATATATTATAGATTCATTATCCACCAACTGAAATTTGTCAGGTCTTTTATTGTTTTAATACTGATGATTTTGGCATACAACTCCTGATAACCCAAAAAACCTGTCTCAATAAATTAGCATATCAAGAAAAGGTTCTCTAAACGACCTATTACCCTAATCTTCTGAATCAACTAATTAACTCTAAACACATGCAAAAGATACCTGAGGCTTTTATAAACTCCCTGCCTGGTTCATTACTCAAAACCCCCATCATGGGTAAGACTAGCGACCTGACAGATGTCAAGAAGGCCATCATTGACACCCTCAAGCAAGAGGGTAAAACCCAGAAAGAAATTTCTCAACAAATAGGCTGTTCCCAGAGTGCTGTATCAAGGCACCTCAATGGTAAGTCTGTTGGAAGGAAACAATGTGGCAGAAAACGCTGTACAACGAGAAGAGGAGACCGGACCCTGAGGAAGATTGTGGAGAAGGACCGATTCCAGACCTTGGGGAACCTGAGGAAGCAGTGGACTGAGTCTGGTGTGGAAACATCCAGAGCCACCATGCACAGGCGTGTGCAGGAAATGGGCTACAGGTGCCGCATTCCCCAGGTAAAGCCACTTTTGAGCTACAGAGAAGCAGCACTGGACTGTTGCTAAGTGGTCCCAAGTACTTTTTTCTGATGAAAGCAAATTTTGCATGTCATTCGGAAATCAAGGTGCCAGAGTCTGGAGGAAGACTGGGGAGAAGGAAATGCCAAAATGCCTGAAGTCCAGTGTCAAGTACCCACAGTCAGTGATGGTGTGGGGTGCCATGTCAGCTGCTGGTGTTGGTCCACTGTGTTTCATCAAGGGCAGGGTCAATGCAGCTAGCTATCAGGAGATTTTGGAGCACTTCATGCTTCCATCGGCTGAAATGCTTTATGGAGATGAAGATTTCATTTTTCAGCACGACCTGGCACCTGCTCACAGTGCCAAAACCACTGGTAAATGGTTTACTGACCATGGTATTACTGTGCTCAATTGGCCTGCCAACTCTCCTGACCTGAACCCCATAGAGAATCTGTGGGATATTGTGAAGAGAAAGTTGAGAGACGCAAGACCCAACACTCTGGATGAGCTTAAGGCCGCTATTGAAGCATCCTGGGCCTCCATAACATCTCAGCAGTGTCACAGGCTGATTGCCTCCATGCCACGCCGCATTGAAGCAGTCATTTCTGCCAAAGGATTCCCGACCAAGTATTGAGTGCATAACTGAACATTATTATTTGTTGGGTTTTTTGTTTGTTATTAAAAAACACTTTTATTTGATTGGATGGGTGAAATATGCTAATTTATTGAGACAGGTTTTTTGGGTTATCAGGAGTTGTATGCCAAAATCATCAGTATTAAAACAATAAAAGACCTGACAAATTTCAGTTGGTGGATAATGAATCTATAATATATGAAAGTTTAATTGTAATCATTACATTATGGTAAATAATGAAATTTAACACTATATGCTAAATTTTTGAGAAGGACCTGTATTCTATGTTCAATACATAATGATTTAACACTATATTTAGCCACATCAAAAATATGTTTGTTTTCAGATACACAAGTACAGCCATTCTGATTTCGTAAATTGAGTTTCCAAATTTGTAAAAATCAGCAAGATTTACTTTTGTTTTTTAGCAGTATTACTTTAGGGATGTAAAGTCTGTGTACTGTTGGAAGACATGACTTGTGAGCATTAGAATCTGATCAATATCTTATTTCCATTAGAGAGACATGTTAGTCTGTCTTGTATTGACTCGAATAGCAGTGAGCCTGGACCTATTTCTGAGGCAATGAAAAACGGTAAACATCCTTTTCTCCATGTACGCAGAATGCACTAAACACTTGACTCACCTTGCAACACTAATTATGGCTATGTTGGCAAACATTTCCCCCAAAAGGACTTTATGCATTGCAATAAAATAAGCAAGTGCTATTATTTAAAATGGTATTTTTTTATTATGTTTTTTGCTATATTAATTTAAAAATATAAACTCTGAAATAATCTGATAATATGTTATTTGAATCATTTATTTTATGAGAATCTTTTAAGTTCAGCATAGTTATTGGGTTAACAGGGCCTTTCATATATCCTAGATTCATTTGACAACTATAAACATTAATAAAACATTGCAATAATTATTGTGGTGTTTAATTTTTTATACTTTTACTATTATTACTGAAGGACCTGGAAGACTGAAACACTTAAAAACAAACTTTGGTTCATTATGAAATAATAATAGTTAATTGGCTTTAGCTGTGGAACCATTGTTCAAAACAAATTAAAAATCTAAATCACTCTAAAATAATATCCTTCGTGGACAGCTTTAAGACCAGAAGAAAAATGTGATGTCCCTTCTGAGTCACAGGCTTTTCAGTTTTTACCAGGAACACTATCATTGTAGACTATGTCTTTGTAGTTGCACAGGTAACAAACATGAAAAGGAATAAAAAAAAATACAAATTAAAATTACACAAGAGTACTACATATACTTCAAAATTAATGTATCTCTTTATAAAGTTTGTTA
Source organism: Ranitomeya imitator (assembly GCF_032444005.1). Lineage (NCBI taxonomy): Eukaryota > Metazoa > Chordata > Amphibia > Anura > Dendrobatidae > Ranitomeya > Ranitomeya imitator. Next base: position 639,101,662 of record NC_091284.1, read on the forward strand.
CACTCTATCCAAATATTCCACCGGGTTTTATGTATAATAATTAGAACAGATAATACCTGAAGTTACCGGCATTAATTCATCAAAGATTTTACAGCAAACAAGTGTCACAAAAGCTGTGAAAAGTCATACAATTTTGTAGCAATTCGGAGTTAAAACTATTTCTTTTTACTTTTGGAGTTATCATGCCATTTTCTTTCAGTTTTGCTGAAATGATCAGAGCTGGGGAGACACAGGGGCACAGTGGGGGTGAAACACAACAGTTCCTCTAATTTATCAGCAGTTGTGGCTTGATGTATGCCAGAAACCTCACTCCAGTCCCTGACTAGAGTGAGATTTCCGACAAAGGGCATGTATTCATGAAGAGGCATCCTACATACTAATCTTTACTGCTGTGCTATCACAATGAGTGATGATCGAATAGTGAAATAGTTGGATTTGGGAAAATTGGCATTTCCAATATCTGTGTATTCGTACCAAATAATGAAGCCAATGCAAGTCAATGGGAAAGCAGAATATTTTTCTGCTGAACCCAACAAATAGGTCTGGGGGCCTGAGAAAAAAGCTGAAATGAATGGGAAAGAGCTAAAACTAAATGGTAACAGCATGGAGAAGATGCCTGCATGCCTTTCTGACTCACATATGGCATCTGGAAATAATGTTGTCAGACTATTACGCCAGAGCATTTTGGCTTTATTTTTTTCTACAACATTTGTGAGGGCTCTCACTCCTACATTCGGAAGGTCCTTCCATCATGCCAAAAAGATAGCCAGATTGTAGAATACATATTCCACATCACTTTACAATGCCAGCTAAAACATACCCATTTGAATTTTAGGATTTGCCCGTCACCACCATCATCTCCACAGCCATGTCATTAGCCTTTGCTGACAATTAGCAGAGTGCCAGCAGGTGCTGTTTAATCTGAGTTTGGTAAGGGCCCTCAGGTGGCCCTGTATCATACATTTGGGAAAGCTCTCCCTCCCACATTCGGCAGGTCCCTCTCTCATGCCAAATAGTTAGCCAGATAGTGGAATACATATTCCCCATCACTTTAAAATGCCAGCTTAAACATGCCCATTTGAATTTTGTTCTTTGCCCACCACCACTACCATTTCCACGGCCGTGTCATTATGCAACCCTCACTGACAATTAGCAGATGGACAGCAGGTGCTGTGATCCCTGCATTTTGTAAGCTCCACATTTCATTTTTGCCATTGGATCCCAATGGAACAACTATCATAGCAGGTGAAGCTGCTGTAAGGTGAATATAATACAGGAGTTGAGGGCGTTGTATGATCAATGCACCTGTACCTGTCAACAGGTGCTGTGAAACCTGAGTTTGGCACGGGCCCACAGATGGCCCTGTATCATACATTTGGGAGAGCTCTCACACCAACATTTATGAGGTCCCTCCCTCATGCCAAATGCAAGCAGTTAGCAAGATATTGGGATACATATTCCACATCCCTTTACAATGCCATTTCAAACATTACCATTTGAATTTTGTGCATGACCCGCCATCACCACGATGTCCACTGCCATGTCAATATGTGGCCCTCACTGACAATTAGCAGATGGACAGCAGGTGCTGTGAATTCTGCATTTTGTAAGCTCCACGTTTCATTATTGCCACTGGATCCCAATGGAACAACTCTCATAGCAGGTGAAGCTGCTGTAAGGTGAATATAATACAGGAGTTGGGGGAGTTGTATGATCAATGTCAATAAATTGAATTCTACCAGACAACAAAAACAGAATTAAATTCTGAATACAGTGAATGCAAGTGAGGGCCTGTATTGTGGTCAGTATGTCAGGCATAAAACCCATGTAAGGAACATGTACAAGCCTCATTTTACTTGAAAGCAACCTCTTCGAGGGAAAGAGACAGGAGTCACTTTGACCAATTTGCAGAAGCTTATGCATTTTCTATTGGTTTAACCCTTTAGTGACAGAGCCAATTTGGTACTTAATGACCGAGCCAATTTTTGCAATTCTGACCACTGTCACTTTATGAGGTTATAACTCTGGAATGCTTTAACGGATCCTGCTGATTCTGAGATTGTTTTTTCGTGACATATTGTACTTCATGTTAGTGGTAACATTTCTTCGATATTACTTGTGATTATTTATGAAAAAAATGGAAATATGGCGCAAATTTTTAAAATTTTGCAATTTTCAAACTTTGTATTTTTATGCCCTTAAATCAGAGAGATATGTCATGAAAAATAGTTAATAAATAACATTTCCCACATGTCTACTTTACATCAGCACAATTTTGGAAACAAATTTTTTTTTGCTAAGGAGTTATAAGGGTTAAAATTTGACCAGCAATCTCTCATTTTTACAACACCATTTTTTTTTAGGGACCACATCACATTTGAAGTCATTTTGAGGGGTCTATGTGATAGAAAATAAAGTGTGATACCATTCTAAAAACTGCACCCCTCAAGGTTCTCAAAACCACATTCAAAAAGTTTATTTTACCCTTTACGTGCTTCACAGGAACTGAAACAATGTGGAAGGAAAAAATGAACATTTAACTTTTGTTTGCAAACATTTTACTTCAGAACCATTTTTTTTATTTTTATAAGTGTAAAAACAGAAATTAAACCATAAATTTTGTTCTGCAATTTCTTCTGAATATGCTGATACCAAATATGTTGGGGTAAACCACTGTTTCGGTGCACCGCAGAGCTTGGAAGTGAAGGAGCGGCGTTTGACTTTTTCAATGCAGAATTGGCTGGAATTGAGATTGGATGCCATGTCGCGTTTGGAGAGCCTCTGATGTGCCTAAACAGTGGAAACCCCCCACAAGTGACACCATTTTGGAAACTAGACCCCTTAAGAAACTTATCTAGATGTGTGGTGAGCACTTTAAGCCCCCAAGTGCTTCACAGAAGTTTATAACGTAGAGCCGTGAAAATAAAAAATCACATTTGTTTACACAAAAATGATCATTTCGCCCACAAATTCTTATTTTTGCAAGGGTAAGAGGAGAAATTAGACCACAAAAGTTGTTGTGCAATTTCTTCTGAGTACGTTGATACCCCATATGTGGGGGTAAACCACTGTTTGGGCGCACCGCAGAGTTTGGAAGAGAAGGAGTGCCGTTTTACTTTTTCAATGTAGAATTGTCTGGAATTGAGATCGGACGCCATGTCGCATTTGGAGAGCCCCTGATGTGCCTAAACAGTAGAACCCCCCTACAAGTGACCCCATCTTAGAAACTAGACCCCCCATGGAACTTATCTAGATGTGTGGTGAGAACTTTGAATACCCAAGTGTTTCATAGAAGTTTATAATGCAGTCGTGAAAATAAAAAAAAAAATTTCCACAGAAAAGATTTTTTAGCCCCCAAGTTTTTATTTTCACAAGGGTAACAAGAGAAATTGGACCCCAAAAGTTGTTGTCCAATTTGTTCTGAGTATTCTGGTACCCCATATGTGAGGGTAAACCACTGTTTGGGCGCACGGCAGAGCTCGGAAGGAAGGAGCGCCATTTTGGAATGCAGACTTTGATAGAATGGTCTGCGGGCGTTATGTTGCATTTGCAGAGCCCCTGATGTACCTAGACAGTATAAGCCCCCATAAGTGACCCCATTTGGGAAACTAGACCCACCAAGGAACTTATCTAGATGTGTGGTGAGAACTTTGAATGCCCAAGTGCTTCACAGAAATTTATAATGCAGAATCGTGAAAATAAAAAATATTTTTTTCCACAAAAAAGATATTGTAGCCCCCAAGTTTTTATTTTCACAAGGGTAACAGGAGAAATTTGACCCCAAACTTTGTTGTCCAATTTATCCTGAGTACGCTGATGCCCCATATGTGGGGGTAAACCACTGTTTGGGCGCACGGCAGAGCTTGGAAGGGAAGGAGTGCCGTTTTGGGATGCAGACTTTTATAGAATGGTCTGTGGGCGTTATGTTGCGTTTGCAGAGCCCCTGATGTACCTAAACAGTAGAAACCCCCCACAAATGACTCCATTTTGAAAACTAGACCCCCCAAGCAACTTATCTAGTTGTGTGGTGAGAACTTTGAATGTCCAAGTGCTTCACAGAAGTTTAGAATGCAGAGTCATGAAAATAAGAAAAAAATTTTTTCCACAAAAAAGATTTTGTAGCCCCCAAGTTTTTATTTTCACAAGGGTAACAGGAGAAATTGGACCCCAAAAATTGTTGTCCAATTTATCCTGAGTACGCTGATGCTCCATATGTGGGGGTAAACCACTGTTTGGGTGCACGGCAGAGCTCGAAAAGGAAGGAGTGCCGTTTTGGGATGCAGACTTTGATAGAATGGTCTGCGGGCGTTATGTTGCGTTTGCAGAGCCCCTGATGTACCTAAACAGTAGAAATCCCCCAGAAATGACCCCATTTTGGAAACTAGACCCCCCAAGGAACTTATCTAGATGTGTGGTGAGAACTTTGAATGCCCAAGTGCTTCACAGAAGTTTAGAATGCAGAGTCGTGAAAAAAAAAAAAAAAATTTCCACAAAAAAGATTTTGTAGCCCCCAAGTTTTTATTTTCACAAGGGTAACAGGAGAAATTGGACCACAAAAGTTGTTGTCCAATTTATCCTGAGTACGCTGATGCTCCATATGTGGGGGTAAACCACTGTTTGGGTGCACGGCAGAGCTCGAAAAGGAAGGAGTGCCGTTTTGGGATGCAGACTTTGATAGAATGGTCTGCGGGCGTTATGTTGCGTTTGCAGAGCCCCTGATGTACCTAAACAGTAGAAACCCCCCACAAATGACTCCATTTTGAAAACTAGACCCCCCAAGCAACTTATCTAGTTGTGTGGTGAGAACTTTGAATGTCCAAGTGCTTCACAGAAGTTTAGAATGCAGAGTCATGAAAATAAGAAAAAAATTTTTTCCACAAAAAAGATTTTGTAGCCCCCAAGTTTTTATTTTCACAAGGGTAACAGGAGAAATTGGACCCCAAAAATTGTTGTCCAATTTATCCTGAGTATGCTGATGCTCCATATGTGGGGGTAAACCACTGTTTGGGTGCACGGCAGAGCTCGAAAAGGAAGGAGTGCCGTTTTGGGATGCAGACTTTGATAGAATGGTCTGCGGGCGTTATGTTGCGTTTGCAGAGCCCCTGATGTACCTAAACAGTAGAAATCCCCCAGAAATGACCCCATTTTGGAAACTAGACCCCCCAAGGAACTTATCTAGATGTGTGGTGAGAACTTTGAATGCCCAAGTGCTTCACAGAAGTTTAGAATGCAGAGTCGTGAAAAAAAAAAAAAAAATTTCCACAAAAAAGATTTTGTAGCCCCCAAGTTTTTATTTTCACAAGGGTAACAGGAGAAATTGGACCACAAAAGTTGTTGTCCAATTTATTCCGAGTATGCTGCTGCCCCATATGTGGGGGTAACCCACTGTTTGGGCGCATGGCAGAGCTTAGAAAGGAAGGAGTGCCGTTTTGGGATGCAGACTTTGATAGAATGGTCTGTGGGCGTTATGTTGCGTTTGCAGAGTCCCTGATGTACCTAAACAGTAGTAACACCCCACAAGTGACCCCATTTTGGAAACTAGACCCCCCAAGGAACTTATTTAGATGTGTGGTGAGAACTTTGAATGCCCAAGTGCTTCTCAGAAGTTTATAATGCCCCATATGTGGGGGTAACCCACTGTTTGGGTGCACGGCAGAGCTCAGAAGGGAGGGAGCACCATTTGACATTTTGAGTGCAAAATTGGCTGTTGTGTTTGGAGAGCCCCTGATGTACCTAAACAGTGGAAACCCCCAATTCTAACTCCAAACCTAACCCCAACACACCACTAACCCTAATTACAACCCGATCCATAATCCTAATCACAACCCTAATGATAATCCCAACCCTAACCCCAAAACAACCCTAATGTCAACCCTCACCATAACCATAATCAAAACACTAAATCCAACACACCCCTAATCCTAATATCAACCCTAACCTCAAACCTAACCCTAATCCCAATACACCCCTAATCCCAACCCTAACCTTAACCCTAATCCCAAACCTAAAACTAATCCCAAGCATAACCCTAATGCCAACCCTAACCCTAATACCAACCCTAATCCAAACCCTAACCCTAATCCCAACTCTAACCCTAACTTTAGCCGCAACCCTAGCCCTAACTTTAGCCCCAACCCTAGCCCTAACCCTAACTCTAAATTTAGCCCCAACCCTAAACCTAGCCCTAACTTTAGCTCCAACCCTAACCCTAGCCCTAACTTTAGCCCCAACCCTAACCCTAGCCCTAAGGCTACTTTCACACTTGCGTCATTTGGCATCCGTCACAATCCGTCATTTTGGACAAAAAACAGATCCTGCAAATGTGCCCGCAGGATGTGTTTTTTGCCCATAGACTTGTATTGCCGACGGATCGTGACGGATGGCCACACGTCGCGTCCGTCGTGCACTGGATCAGTTGTGTTTTGGCAGACTGTCGGCACAAAAATAACGTTCAATGTAACTTTTTTGTACGTCGCGTCCGCCATTTCCGACCGCGCATGCGTGGCCGTAACTCCGCCCCCTCCTCCCCAGGACATAGACTGGGCATCGGATACGTTAAAAAACTGCATCCGCTGCCCACGTTATGCACAATTTTCACAACGTGCGTCGGTATGTTGGGCCGACGCATTGCGACGGCCCCGTACCGACGCAAGTGTGAATGAAGCCTAACCCTAAATTTAGCCCCAACCCTAACCCTATATTTAGCCCCAACCCTAACCTTAAATTTAGCCCCAACCCTAACCCTAAATTTAGCCCCAATCCTAACCCTAACCCTAAATTTAGCCCCAACCCTAACCCTAAATTTAGCCCCAACACTAACCCTAACCCTAAATTTAGCCCCAACCCTAACCCTAATTTTAGCCCCAACTGCACTCTCCTGCCGGCAGGCAGATGGCGAGCGCACTTCGCATACGCCCGCCATTTTCTTTCCCTATGAAGAAGCCGGCGGGCAGGAGAGGACGCAGGAGGACCCAGGGACACCGATAAATATAATAGGGTCCCCGAATCCCCCTATTTCTCTGTCCTCTGATGTGCGATCAATTCAGAGGACAGAGAATTACACATCGCTTTTTATTTTTGCGACCGCCGGTAAACAGTCAATTACCGGCAATCGCAAAACAGGGGTCGGTAAAAACCGACCCTGATCATGTTCTTTGGGGTCTCAGCTACCCCCGGCAGCCGAGACCCCAAAGATCCTCCCGATGCTGGCCTGCGGGCGCACTGCGCATGCGCCCGCCATTTTTTTGCCGGAAAAAGATGGCGGCGTCCATCAGGAGCCACAAGGAGCACTGGTGGATACAGGTGAGTATCGAGGGGCTATCGGGGACCCCATTTCTCTTTCCTCTGATGTGTGATCACATTGGAGGACAGAGAAATTAAAAGGGAAATCGCATTTTGTTTTTTTTTGCGATCGCCGGTAAATGGTTAATTACCAGCGATTGCAACTCGGGGGTCGGTTAAATAAACCCCGAATCATGTTCTCTGGGGTCTCAGCTACCCCCGGCAACCGAGACCCCAGAGAAAATCCGACTCTGGGGGGCGCTATTCATTTTTTCCACAGTGCTGTTAACTAACGGCGCTGTGGTTTAAGTACCCTTAACTGCCACCATTAAAAGGCGTATCGGCGGTCGTTAATAAACAACATATCTTTATCTAGCAGGTGTGCGACTGGCTCAAAGCCTGCAGAGATTCACAGACGTGACTATTTATCTCTAATTTTTGTGAGTCTGCTATTGCCATGTGTAATTATTATTATTATTATTACTATTATTATTATTATTTATTTATATAGCACCATTGATTCCATGGTGCTGTACATGAGAAGAATCACATACAAATTACAGATATCACTTACAGTAAACAAACTAACAATCACAGACTGATAGAAAGGGGAGAGAACCCTGCCTTTATGGGTTTACATTCAACAACGCACCCCTCAATCGTCTAATATTTAAAAAAATAGCCACATATTGCTAGATATATTAAATTTGCACATAATTCATCTGTGAGAATACTTGTCAAAAATAAAGCCAGGAAAATGTTTTTTCATAAGCATAAAGCATTCACTATGAGAAAATGTTATGTTAAGTGAAGTGGATGTGGTGGTGCCCGCCAGGGCTGTGTCACAGATCAGATGGTGACTGGATCTTGTTTTAGCTTCCTGTCAAAATGTGGTCATCACGGTACACAACTAAGAAACCTAGACAATTGCCAGGATGTTGTGGGTTGGATGGCAGTTCCAGTGTGTTGACAAGCAGCGCTACAAAGTCTTCCACATGGTCTAGTCTTAGTAGCCAAGAGGCTGGGCGTCTGAATAGTTAAACTGGTCCTCCTTCCTCCCACCATCAAGAGTCCCAGGAGACATATGACCCCAATGCTGGAACTCTGAGGAACTGTTTGTGTTCCCTTGTAATTTGTCAGGCCACTCAGCGTGCACCATTAGAGAGGGTCATGAGGAGGTGGAGTGCAGTGATGCCCAAACATTTGAGCACCCACAACCCAACCAGGAGAAAGCAATATTGGGGAAGGTCAATTCTTGTCTGAAGAGGTGGAGGAAAATCATGACGCATAGTTGCCATCAGGTCAGCCTAAAAGCGCTACTTAGATGGAGAATCAGATTGAGGAATTGGAAGATGATGCGATGGATGATGAGGCTATTGATGCAACCTGGCACTGTGGCACATCTAGCGAGCACAGCAGTGCAGACAGAGATTGGTCTGTAGCTGAAAAACAGGCAAAAAGAGATAGTGGTTTGACCAGGGTTTGACCTGTTCTTATTATTATTTATTTATATGGCACCGTTGATTCCATGGTGCTGTACATGAGAAGGGGTTACATACAAATTCCAAATATCACTTACAGCAAACAAACTAACAATGACAGACTGATACATACGGGAGAGAATTCGACATAGCCCCCCACAATCGGCTAGATAACAGGCCAATAATGCATTGTTCCCCTGTATGGCAGTTTTTTCTGAAATTCTTTCAGACAAAACAACTGCAGTTTGCATCATCTGCCAATCGAAGCTAAGAAGAGGCAAGAACACTGCCAACCTGAGCACCATCAGCATTCAAAAGCACATGGCAGCCAAGCACCCCAGTAGGTGGGCGAAGCGCCTGGGTACAAAATCTATGTCTGATGGTGAAACCACTGCCCTTTCCCTGTATTGCAGTCTTCCCAATCTGCTGTAAATGAAGCAGATGCTGACGCCTCCTGCCCACAGCCTGCAATTGCACAGACACAACCGTCAACAACCACATCCAGTTCATTGTCCAGCGCGTTCACTTGTCCCTGCCCCAGATGTTTAACCTAAAGCAGAAATAGCAACCCACCCACAGGCCAAAACACTAAACACCCACATAGCCATATTTGTAGCCATAGAAATATTGTCATTTTGACTTTTGAGAATTGAGTACTTGATTACCATCCCACACTATTTTCTCAGATTGCCATCAACACGTTACAAAAGCAGGTGTTACACAATATCAGCCATGCTATGGCCAATGCAGTCACAGGGAATGTTTACTTTACCCCAAACACGCAGACAAATTATTGTGGACAGGGAGGCTACATTTCCCTCATGGCACACTGGCTGAACTTGGTGGAGTGTGGGTCAGAGTCAGAGGCTGGTACATTACACATCTTACCCACACCAAGAATAGCGGTCCCAACATCTTAAGGTTTCAGTTTCCTCACATTACAGTATCTGTCTCTCTTCCTCCTCACCGAAAGTAGCCTCCCCATCACTCCCCAACTGGGAGGTCATCAGCACTGCCTTGGCAAAATGGCAGCACGCTCTGCTTAAGTCACCTGCTTAGGTGATAAAGCTCACAATGCAGCCAAGCTGTTGAAGGTGTTGAAGGTGATAAACGAACAGACCGATCAGTGGCTCTCCATGCTGAATCTCAAACCAAGTTTGGTTGTGTGCAATAATGAGTGTAACTTGATGGAGGCTTTAAAACTTGGTAAGCTATTAAACACTTTCCATGCATGGCCGACGTGCTGATCTTGGTTGTACAACAGTTTTAAAAACATATTCTGACATGCTGGACCTACTTGCACATTTTAGAAAGTGTTCTCAGGCTTATTTCGAACTAGCTATGCTGCAGCAGCGCTTTAATTTTCCTCGTCACTGACTGATTTGTGACCTGCTCACATGCTAAATTTCGTCCTTCAATAATAATAATAATAATAATAATATTATTAATAATAATAATAATAATAATAATAATTTTATTTCTATAGCGTCAACATATTCCGCAGAACTTCCACAGAACTTTATATTTTAGAGGGGACTTGTACAGACAATAAAAGACATTACAGAATAACAATAATCACATAAACAAGAGATACCAAGAGGAATGAGGGCCCTGCTTGCAAGCTTACAATCTAAGAGGAAATAGGGGTGACAAGAAAGATGGATAGCAACAATTGCTTTCATTGTGCTGACCAGCCATAATGTAAAAAATTGGGTGTTCATGTAATGGTGCATGAACAGGTTACAACCAGTATGTGTAAAAGTGCAGACACAGAAGGCTATTAAATGCATAAAGAATGTGGGAACAAGATAAAAGCATCCTGGTTATGAAGAAAATGGACAACATAGGGATAGTTAGGCAAATGTGTTGAGGTGGTAGGCGGTTCATATGTTGGCAAGGCTTAGTGAGCAGCATAGAGCATTGCCTGAATTCCAGCTTTTTAATGACCGTCAGAGTAATGATCAGCCACCACGCATAACAACTGCTGAGTGGGTGTGGATCGATGGCATTTCTGTTCTTCAAAATTTAGTACTGCACTAAGATGGAGAGCTCTGATGATGCTATTGACAATGAAACCATCCTGCTGCACTGTTTATTAAAACGTTCGCTGCAGAATCTCAAAGAGAAAGCTTAGAATGCCCAGCAGGTGACGGTGGAGCAAGATTTTACAGTGGCTGATACCACATAGTCCTGTCTCACTCAATATTCTCCAATCACATTGAGTGGTGACAAGTAACAGGAGGAGAAGAATTAGGTGGAACAGGAGTTGGTAGTCTGCACTACAGAAGAGACTTCTAATCCCAGCTGCATGCCTGTCCAGCATGGATAGCCTGAAGAAGAGAAGGAGGATGAAGATATGCGTCATGAGGAGGAGGCAATGGTTAGTGTTCTTCCTGGTAAGGACACTGAA